>NW_027328740.1:45635661-46242020 GCF_048564905.1 Vicugna pacos | reverse complement strand
TATAATTTACATGAATTCCATCAACATGGCATTCCGGGTTCCGTACATGATACATGCATGACGGATTCGAGAAACATGCGTTTCTGAGTTGTGAGCATGTGGATTAGTGAACTTTCATCCACCAAAGAAGGCATATATTGCACTTTGAAATATTTACTCTGACTTCATAAGTTTTTTGTATCACCAGGTTCTAAAATCGGACATTTGGCAGTAGAAAACACTCTTTGAGCGAATTCTCACCAATACACATGTAATTTACATTGTTTACATAACCATGGCATTCCGTATTCCGAACATGTTTCATGCATCACGGATTCCTCAAACATGCATTTCTGAGCTGTGAACATGCGCATGACAGATGTTTCAACCACCAAACAAGTTACTTATGCACTTTGAAATAGTTCCTTGGACTTCGTTGCTTCTCCTATCACCAGTTTCAAGAATCACACTTTGATCCCAGAAAAACCCTCTTGGAGCGAATTCTACCCTAGAGATATGTAATTTGAATAGATTCCTTCAACATGAAATTCCGTGTTCCGTACATGTTACATGCATGACGGATTCGACATACATGCATTCCTGAGTTGTGAGCATGTGGATTACTGATTTTTCATCCTCTATAAAAGGAATAATTTCATATAGACTCGTGTACACATTTTCACAAGCTTTCCCTAACACAAGTTTCGAATTCGTTCATTTTTCACAGAAGAATACTTCTGGAGTGTATTCAACCTAACAGATATATAATTTACATGAATTCCATCAACATGGAATTCCGGGTTCCGTACATGATACATGCATGACGGATTCGAGAAACATGCGTTTCTGAGTTGTGAGCATGTGGATTAGTGAACTTTCATCCACCAAAGAAGGCATGTATTACACTTTGAAATATTTACTCTGACTTCATAAGTTTTTTGTATCACCAGGTTCTAAAATCAGACATTTGGCAGTAGAAAACACTCTTTGAGCGAATTCTCACCAATACACATGTAATTTACATTGTTTACATAACCATGGCATTCCGTATTCCGAACATGTTTCATGCATCACGGATTCCTCAAACATGCATTTCTGAGCTGTGAACATGCGCATGACAGATGTTTCAACCACCAAACAAGTTACTTATGCACTTTGAAATAGTTCCTTGGACTTCATTGCTTCTCCTATCACCAGTTTCAAGAATCACACTTTGATCCCAGAAAAACCCTCTTGGAGCGAATTCTACCCTAGAGATATGTAATTTGAATAGATTCCTTCAACATGATATTCCGTGTTCCGTACATGTTACATGCATGACGGATTCGGCAAACATGCATTCCTGAGTTGAGAGCATGTGGATTACTGATTTTTCATCCTCTATAAAAGGAATAATTTCATATAGACTCGTGTACACATTTTCACAAGCTTTCCCTAACACAAGTTTCTAATTCGTTCATTTTTCACAGAAGAATACTTCTGGAGTGTATTCAACCTAATAGATATATAATTTACATGAATTCCATCAACATGGCATTCCGGGTTCCGTACATGATACATGCATGACGGATTCGAGAAACATGCGTTTCTGAGTTGTGAGCATGTGGATTAGTGAACTTTCATCCACCAAAGAAGGCATATATTACACTTTGAAATATTTACTCTGACTTCATAAGTTTTTTGTATCACCAGGTTCTAAAATCGGACATTTGGCAGTAGAAAACACTCTTTGAGCGAATTCTCACCAATACACATGTAATTTACATTGTTTACATAACCATGGCATTCCGTATTCCGAACATGTTTCATGCATCACGGATTCCTCAAACATGCATTTCTGAGCTGTGAACATGCGCATGACAGATGTTTCAACCACCAAACAAGTTACTTTTGCACTTTGAAATAGTTCCTTGGACTTCGTTGCTTCTCCTATCACCAGTTTCAAGAATCACACTTTGATCCCAGAAAAACCCTCTTGGAGCGAATTCTACCCTAGGGATATGTAATTTGTATAGATTCCTTCAACATGATATTCCGTGTTCCGTACATGTTACATGCATGACGGATTCGACATACATGCATTCCTGAGTTGTGAGCATGTGGATTACTGATTTTTCATCCTCTATAAAAGGAATAATTTCATATAAACTCGTGTACACATTTTCACAAGCTTTCCCTAACACAAGTTTCGAATTCGTTCATTTTTCACAGAAGAATACTTCTGGAGTGTATTCAACCTAATAGATATATAATTTACATGAATTCCATCAACATGGCATTCCGGGTTCCGTACATGATACATGCATGACGGATTCGAGAAACATGCGTTTCTGAGTTGTGAGCATGTGGATTAGTGAACTTTCATCCACCAAAGAAGGCATATATTACACTTTGAAATATTTACTCTGAGTTCATAAGTTTTTTGTATCACCAGGTTCTAAAATCGGACATTTGGCAGTGGAAAGCACTCTTTGAGCGAATTCTCACCAATACACATGTAATTTACATTGTTTACATAACCATGGCATTCCGTATTCCGAACATGATTCATGCATCACGGATTCCTCAAACATGCATTTCTGAGCTGTGAACATGCGCATGACAGATGTTTCAATCATTACAAGTTACATATGCACTTAAATATATATACTCTATCTTCGTAGCTTCTTCCTATCACCAGGTTCAAGAATCACACTTTGATCCCAGAAAAACCCTCTTGGAGCGAATTCTACCATAGAGATATTTAATTTGAATAGATTCTATCTACATGATATTCCGTGTTCCGTACATGCTACATGCATAACGGATTCGAAAAACATGCATTCCTGAGTTGAGAGCATGTGGATTACTGATGTTTCATCCTCTATAAAAGGAAAATTTTATTCTAGACACGTGTAGAGATTTTCACAAGCTTTTCCTAACAGCAGTTTAGAATTCGTGCATTTTTCACAGAAAAATACTTCTGGAGCGATTTCCACCTAACAGATATGTAATTTAAATGCTTTCCATCGACAGGGCATTCCGGATTCCGTAAATGTTACATGCATGACTGATTCGACAAACATGCATTTCTGAGTTGTGAGCATATGGATTAGTGAACTTTCATCCACCAAAGAAGGCATATATTACACTTTGAAATATTTACTCTGACTTCATAAGTTTTTTGTATCACCAGGTTCTAAAATCGGACATTTGGCAGTAGAAAACACTCTTTGAGCTAATTCTCACCAATACACATGTAATTTACATTGTTTACATAACCATGGCATTCCGTATTCCGAACATGTTTCATGCATCACGGATTCCTCAAACATGCATTTCTGAGCTGTGAACATGCGCATGACAGATGTTTCAACCACCAAACAAGTTACTTATGCACTTTGAAATAGTTCCTTGGACTTCGTTGCTTCTCCTATGACCAGTTTCAAGAATCACACTTTGATCCCAGAAAAACCCTCTTGGAGCGAATTCTACCCTAGAGATATGTAATTTGAATAGATTCCTTCAACATGAAATTCCGTGTTCCGTACATGTTACATGCATGACGGATTCGACATACATGCATTCCTGAGTTGTGAGCATGTGGATTACTGATTTTTCATCCTCTATAAAAGGAATAATTTCATATAGACTCGTGTACACATTTTCACAAGCTTTCCCTAACACAAGTTTCGAATTCGTTCATTTTTCACAGAAGAATACTTCTGGAGTGTATTCAACCTAATAGATGTATAATTTACATGAATTCCATCAACATGGCATTCCGGGTTCCGTACATGATACATGCATGACGGATACGAGAAACATGCGTTTCTGAGTTGTGAGCATGTGGACTAGTGAACTTTCATCCACCAAAGAAGGCATATATTACACTTTGAAATATTTACTCTGACTTCATAAGTTTTTTGTATCACCAGGTTCTAAAATCGGATATTTGGCAGTAGAAAACACTCTTTGAGCGAATTCTCACCAATACACATGTAATTTACATTGTTTACATAACCATGGCATTCCGTATTCCGAACATGTTTCATGCATCACGGATTCCTCAAACATGCATTTCTGAGCTGTGAACATGCGCATGACAGATGTTTCAACCACCAAACAAGTTACTTATGCACTTTGAAATAGATCCTTGGACTTCGTTGCTTCTCCTATCACCAGTTTCAAGAATCACACTTTGATCCCAGAAAAACCCTCTTGGAGCGAATTCTACCCTAGAGATATGTAATTTGAATAGATTCCTTCAACATGATATTCCGTGTTCCGTACATGTTACATGCATGACTGATTCGACAAACATGCATTCCTGAGTTGTCAGCATGTGGATTACTGATTTTTCATCCTCTATAAAAGGAATAATTTCATATAGACTCGTGTACACATTTTCACAAGCTTTCCCTAACACAAGTTTCGAATTCGTTCATTTTTCACAGAAGAATACTTCTGGAGTGTATTCAACCTAATAGATATATAATTTACATGAATTCCATCAACATGGCATTCCGGGTTCCGTACATGATACATGCATGACGGATTCGAGAAACATGCGTTTCTGAGTTGTGAGCATGTGGATTAGTGAACTTTCATCCACCAAAGAAGGCATATATTGCACTTTGAAATATTTACTCTGACTTCATAAGTTTTTTGTATCACCAGGTTCTAAAATCGGACATTTGGCAGTAGAAAACACTCTTTGAGCGAATTCTCACCAATACACATGTAATTTACATTGTTTACATAAGCATGGCATTCCGTATTCCGAACATGTTTCATGCATCACGGATTCCACAAACATGCATTTCTGAGCTGTGAACATGCGCATGACAGATGTTTCAACCACCAAACAAGTTACTTATGCACTTTGAAATAGTTCCTTGGACTTCGTTGCTTCTCCTATCACCAGTTTCAAGAATCACACTTTGATCCCAGAAAAACCCTCTTGGAGCGAATTCTACCCTAGAGATATGTAATTTGAATAGATTCCTTCAACATGAAATTCCGTGTTCCGTACATGTTACATGCATGACAGATTCGACATACATGCATTCCTGAGTTGTGAGCATGTGGATTACTGATTTTTCATCCTCTATAAAAGGAATAATTTCATATAGACTCGTGTACACATTTTCACAAGCTTTCCCTAACACAAGTTTCGAATTCGTTCATTTTTCACAGAAGAATACTTCTGGAGTGTATTCAACCTAATAGATATATAATTTACATGAATTCCATCAACATGGCATTCCGGGTTCCGTACATGATACATGCATGACGGATTCGAGAAACATGCGTTTCTGAGTTGTGAGCATGTGGACTAGTGAACTTTCATCCACCAAAGAAGGCATATATTACACTTTGAAATATTTACTCTGACTTCATAAGTTTTTTGTATCACCAGGTTCTAAAATCGGATATTTGGCAGTAGAAAACACTCTTTGAGCGAATTCTCACCAATACACATGTAATTTACATTGTTTACATAACCATGGCATTCCGTATTCCGAACATGTTTCATGCATCACGGATTCCTCAAACATGCATTTCTGAGCTGTGAACATGCGCATGACAGATGTTTCAATCATTACAAGTTACATATGCACTTAAATATATATACTCTATCTTCGTAGCTTCTTCCTATCACCAGGTTCAAGAATCACACTTTGATCCCAGAAAAACCCTCTTGGAGCGAATTCTACCATAGAGATATTTAATTTGAATAGATTCTATCTACATGATATTCCGTGTTCCGTACATGCTACATGCATAACGGATTCGAAAAACATGCATTCCTGAGTTGAGAGCATGTGGATTACTGATGTTTCATCCTCTATAAAAGGAAAATTTTATTCTAGACACGTGTAGAGATTTTCACAAGCTTTTCCTAACAGCAGTTTAGAATTCGTGCATTTTTCACAGAAAAATACTTCTGGAGCGATTTCCACCTAACAGATATGTAATTTAAATGCCTTCCATAGACAGGGCATTCCGGATTCCGTAAATGCTACATGCATGACTGATTCGACAAACATGCATTTCTGAGTTGTGAGCATATGGATTAGTGAACTTTCATCCACCAAAGAAGGCATATATTACACTTTGAAATATTTACTCTGACTTCATAAGTTTTTTGTATCACCAGGTTCTAAAATCGGACATTTGGCAGTAGAAAACACTCTTTGAGCTAATTCTCACCAATACACATTTAATTTACATTGTTTACATTACCATGGCATTCCGTATTCCGAACATGTTTCATGCATCACGGATTCCTCAAACATGCATTTCTGAGCTGTGAACATGCGCATGACAGATGTTTCAACCACCAAACAAGTTACTTATGCTCTTTGAAATAGTTCCTTGGACTTCGTTGCTTCTCCTATCACCAGTTTCAAGAATCACACTTTGATCCCAGAAAAACCCTCTTGGAGCGAATTCTACCCTAGAGATATGTAATTTGAATAGATTCCTTCAACATGAAATTCCGTGTTCCGTACATGTTACATGCATGACGGATTCGACATACATGCATTCCTGAGTTGTGAGCATGTGGATTACTGATTTTTCATCCTCTATAAAAGGAATAATTTCATATAGACTCGTGTACACATTTTCACAATCTTTCCCTAACACAAGTTTCGAATTCGTTCATTTTTCACAGAAGAATACTTCTGGAGTGTATTCAACCTAACAGATATATAATTTACATGAATTCCATCAACATGGCATTCCGGGTTCCGTACATGATACATGCATGACGGATTCGAGAAACATGCGTTTCTGAGTTGTGAGCATGTGGATTAGTGAACTTTCATCCACCAAAGAAGGCATGTATTACACTTTGAAATATTTACTCTGACTTCATAAGTTTTTTGTATCACCAGGTTCTAAAATCAGACATTTGGCAGTAGAAAACACTCTTTGAGCGAATTCTCACCAATACACATGTAATTTACATTGTTTACATAACCATGGCATTCCGTATTCCGAACATGTTTCATGCATCACGGATTCCTCAAACATGCATTTCTGAGCTGTGAACATGCGCATGACAGATGTTTCAACCACCAAACAAGTTACTTATGCACTTTGAAATAGTTCCTTGGACTTCATTGCTTCTCCTATCACCAGTTTCAAGAATCACACTTTGATCCCAGAAAAACCCTCTTGGAGCGAATTCTACCCTAGAGATATGTAATTTGAATAGATTCCTTCAACATGATATTCCGTGTTCCGTACATGTTACATGCATGACGGATTCGGCAAACATGCATTCCTGAGTTGAGAGCATGTGGATTACTGATTTTTCATCCTCTATAAAAGGAATAATTTCATATAGACTCGTGTACACATTTTCACAAGCTTTCCCTAACACAAGTTTCGAATTCGTTCATTTTTCACAGAAGAATACTTCTGGAGTGTATTCAACCTAATAGATATATAATTTACATGAATTCCATCAACATGGCATTCCGGGTTCCGTACATGATACATGCATGACGGATTCGAGAAACATGCGTTTCTGAGTTGTGAGCATGTGGATTAGTGAACTTTCATCCACCAAAGAAGGCATATATTACACTTTGAAATATTTACTCTGACTTCATAAGTTTTTTGTATCACCAGGTTCTAAAATCGGACATTTGGCAGTAGAAAACACTCTGAGCGAATTCTCACCAATACACATGTAATTTACATTGTTTACGTAACCATGGCATTCCGTATTCCGAACATGTTTCATGCATCACGGATTCCTCAAACATGCATTTCTGAGCTGTGAACATGCGCATGACAGATGTTTCAACCACCAAACAAGTTACTTATGCTCTTTGAAATAGTTCCTTGGACTTCGTTGCTTCTCCTATCACCAGTTTCAAGAATCACACTTTGATCCCAGAAAAACCCTCTTGGAGCGAATTCTACCTTAGAGATATGTAATTTGAATAGATTCCTTCAACATGATATTCTGTGTTTCGTACATGTTACATGCATGACGGATTCGACAAACATGCATTCCTGAGTTGTGAGCATGTGGATTAATGATTTTTCATCCTCTATAAAAGGATTAATTTCATATAGACTCGTGTACACATTTTCACAAGCTTTCCCTGACACCAGTTTCGAATTCGTTCATTTTTCACAGAAGAATACTTCTGGAGTGTATTCAACCTAATAGATATATAATTTACATGAATTCCATCAACATGGCATTCCGGGTTCCGTACATGATACATGCATGACGGATTCGAGAAACATGCGTTTCTGAGTTGTGAGCATGTGGATTAGTGAACTTTCATCCACCAAAGAAGGCATATATTACACTTTGAAATATTTACTCTGACTTCATAAGTTTTTTGTATCACCAGGTTCTAAAATCGGACATTTGGCAGTAGAAAACACTCTTTGAGCGAATTCTCACCAATACACATGTAATTTACATTGTTTACATAACCATGGCATTCCGTATTCCGAACATGTTTCATGCATCACGGATTCCTCAAACATGCATTTCTGAGCTGTGAACATGCGCATGACAGATGTTTCAACCATCAAACAAGTTACTTTTGCACTTTGAAATAGTTCCTTGGACTTCGTTGCTTCTCCTATCACCAGTTTCAAGAATCACACTTTGATCCCAGAAAAACCCTCTTGGAGCGAATTCTACCCTAGGGATATGTAATTTGAATAGATTCCTTCAACATGATATTCCGTGTTCCGTACATGTTACATGCATGACGGATTCGACATACATGCATTCCTGAGTTGAGAGCATGTGGATTACTGATGTTTCATCCTCTATAAAAGGAAAATTTTATTCTAGACACGTGTAGAGATTTTCACAAGTTTTCCTAACAGGAGTTTAGAATTCGTGCATTTTTCACAGAAAAATACTTCTGGAGCGATTTCCACCTAACAGATATGTAATTTAAATGCCTTCCATAGACAGGGCATTCCGGATTCCGTAAATGCTACATGCATGACTGATTCGACAAACATGCATTTCTGAGTTGTGAGCATATGGATTAGTGAACTTTCATCCACCAAAGAAGGCATATATTACACTTTGAAATATTTACTCTGACTTCATAAGTTTTTTGTATCACCAGGTTCTAAAATCGGACATTTGGCAGTAGAAAACACTCTTTGAGCTAATTCTCACCAATACACATTTAATTTACATTGTTTACATTACCATGGCATTCCGTATTCCGAACATGTTTCATGCATCACGGATTCCTCAAACATGCATTTCTGAGCTGTGAACATGCGCATGACAGATGTTTCAACCACCAAACAAGTTACTTATGCACTTTGAAATAGTTCCTTGGACTTCATTGCTTCTCCTAACACCAGTTTCAAGAATCACACTTTGATCCCAGAAAAACCCTCTTGGAGCGAATTCTACCCTAGAGATATGTAATTTGAATAGATTCCTTCAACATGATATTCCGTGTTCCGTACATGTTACATGCATGACGGATTCGACAAACATGCATTCCTGAGTTGTGAGCATGTGGATTACTGATTTTTCATCCTCTATAAAAGGAATAATGTCATACAGACTCGTGTACACATTTTCACAAGCTTTCCCTAACACAAGTTTCGAATTCGTTCATTTTTCACAGAAGAATACTTCTGGAGTGTGTTCAAACTAATAGATATATAATTTACATGAATTCCATCAACATGGCATTCCGGGTTCCGTGCATGATACATGCATGACGGATTTGAGAAACATGCGTTTCTGAGTTGTGAGCATGTGGATTAGTGAACTTTCATCCACCAAAGAAGGCATATATTACACTTTGAAATATTTACTCTGACTTCATAAGTTTTTTGTATCACCAGGTTCTAAAATCGGACATTTGGCAGTAGAAAACACTCTTTGAGCGAATTCTCACCAATACACATGTAATTTACATTGTTTACATAACCATGGCATTCCGTATTCCGAACATGTTTCATGCATCACGGATTCCTCAAACATGCATTTCTGAGCTGTGAACATGCGCATGACAGATGTTTCAACCACCAAACAAGTTACTTTTGCACTTTGAAATAGTTCCTTGGACTTCGTTGCTTCTCCTATCACCAGTTTCAAGAATCACACTTTGATCCCAGAAAAACCCTCTTGGAGCGAATTCTACCCTAGGGATATGTAATTTGTATAGATTCCTTCAACATGATATTCCGTGTTCCGTACATGTTACATGCATGACGGATTCGACATACATGCATTCCTGAGTTGTGAGCATGTGGATTACTGATTTTTCATCCTCTATAAAAGGAATAATTTCATATAAACTCGTGTACACATTTTCACAAGCTTTCCCTAACACAAGTTTCGAATTCGTTCATTTTTCACAGAAGAATACTTCTGGAGTGTATTCAACCTAATAGATATATAATTTACATGAATTCCATCAACATGGCATTCCGGGTTCCGTACATGATACATGCATGACGGATTCGAGAAACATGCGTTTCTGAGTTGTGAGCATGTGGATTAGTGAACTTTCATCCACCAAAGAAGGCATATATTACACTTTGAAATATTTACTCTGAGTTCATAAGTTTTTTGTATCACCAGGTTCTAAAATCGGACATTTGGCAGGGGAAAGCACTCTTTGAGCGAATTCTCACCAATACACATGTAATTTACATTGTTTACATAACCATGGCATTCCGTATTCCGAACATGATTCATGCATCACGGATTCCTCAAACATGCATTTCTGAGCTGTGAACATGCGCATGACAGATGTTTCAATCATTACAAGTTACATATGCACTTAAATATATATACTCTATCTTCGTAGCTTCTTCCTATCACCAGGTTCAAGAATCACACTTTGATCCCAGAAAAACCCTCTTGGAGCGAATTCTACCATAGAGATATTTAATTTGAATAGATTCTATCTACATGATATTCCGTGTTCCGTACATGCTACATGCATAACGGATTCGAAAAACATGCATTCCTGAGTTGAGAGCATGTGGATTACTGATGTTTCATCCTCTATAAAAGGAAAATTTTATTCTAGACACGTGTAGAGATTTTCACAAGCTTTTCCTAACAGCAGTTTAGAATTCGTGCATTTTTCACAGAAAAATACTTCTGGAGCGATTTCCACCTAACAGATATGTAATTTAAATGCTTTCCATCGACAGGGCATTCCGGATTCCGTAAATGCTACATGCATGACTGATTCGACAAACATGCATTTCTGAGTTGTGAGCATATGGATTAGTGAACTTTCATCCACCAAAGAAGGCATATATTACACTTTGAAATATTTACTCTGACTTCATAAGTTTTTTGTATCACCAGGTTCTAAAATCGGACATTTGGCAGTAGAAAACACTCTTTGAGCTAATTCTCACCAATACACATGTAATTTACATTGTTTACATAACCATGGCATTCCGTATTCCGAACATGTTTCATGCATCACGGATTCCTCAAACATGCATTTCTGAGCTGTGAACATGCGCATGACAGATGTTTCAACCACCAAACAAGTTACTTATGCACTTTGAAATAGATCCTTGGACTTCGTTGCTTCTCCTATCACCAGTTTCAAGAATCACACTTTGATCCCAGAAAAACCCTCTTGGAGCGAATTCTACCCTAGAGATATGTAATTTGAATAGATTCCTTCAACATGATATTCCGTGTTCCGTACATGTTACATGCATGACTGATTCGACAAACATGCATTCCTGAGTTGTCAGCATGTGGATTACTGATTTTTCATCCTCTATAAAAGGAATAATTTCATATAGACTCGTGTACACATTTTCACAAGCTTTCCCTAACACAAGTTTCGAATTCGTTCATTTTTCACAGAAGAATACTTCTGGAGTGTATTCAACCTATTAGATATATAATTTACATGAATTCCATCAACATGGCATTCCGGGTTCCGTACATGATACATGCATGACGGATTCGAGAAACATGCGTTTCTGAGTTGTGAGCATGTGGATTAGTGAACTTTCATCCACCAAAGAAGGCATATATTGCACTTTGAAATATTTACTCTGACTTCATAAGTTTTTTGTATCACCAGGTTCTAAAATCGGACATTTGGCAGTAGAAAACACTCTTTGAGCGAATTCTCACCAATACACATGTAATTTACATTGTTTACATAAGCATGGCATTCCGTATTCCGAACATGTTTCATGCATCACGGATTCCACAAACATGCATTTCTGAGCTGTGAACATGCGCATGACAGATGTTTCAACCACCAAACAAGTTACTTATGCACTTTGAAATAGTTCCTTGGACTTCGTTGCTTCTCCTATCACCAGTTTCAAGAATCACACTTTGATCCCAGAAAAACCCTCTTGGAGCGAATTCTACCCTAGAG
Source organism: Vicugna pacos (assembly GCF_048564905.1). Classification (NCBI taxonomy): domain Eukaryota; kingdom Metazoa; phylum Chordata; class Mammalia; order Artiodactyla; family Camelidae; genus Vicugna; species Vicugna pacos. The sequence goes on along the minus strand of NW_027328740.1, from coordinate 46,229,661 downwards.
ATATGTAATTTGAATAGATTCCTTCAACATGAAATTCCGTGTTCCGTACATGTTACATGCATGACAGATTCGACATACATGCATTCCTGAGTTGTGAGCATGTGGATTACTGATTTTTCATCCTCTATAAAAGGAATAATTTCATATAGACTCGTGTACACATTTTCACAAGCTTTCCCTAACACAAGTTTCGAATTCGTTCATTTTTCACAGAAGAATACTTCTGGAGTGTATTCAACCTAATAGATATATAATTTACATGAATTCCATCAACATGGCATTCCGGGTTCCGTACATGATACATGCATGACGGATTCGAGAAACATGCGTTTCTGAGTTGTGAGCATGTGGACTAGTGAACTTTCATCCACCAAAGAAGGCATATATTACACTTTGAAATATTTACTCTGACTTCATAAGTTTTTTGTATCACCAGGTTCTAAAATCGGATATTTGGCAGTAGAAAACACTCTTTGAGCGAATTCTCACCAATACACATGTAATTTACATTGTTTACATAACCATGGCATTCCGTATTCCGAACATGTTTCATGCATCACGGATTCCTCAAACATGCATTTCTGAGCTGTGAACATGCGCATGACAGATGTTTCAATCATTACAAGTTACATATGCACTTAAATATATATACTCTATCTTCGTAGCTTCTTCCTATCACCAGGTTCAAGAATCACACTTTGATCCCAGAAAAACCCTCTTGGAGCGAATTCTACCATAGAGATATTTAATTTGAATAGATTCTATCTACATGATATTCCGTGTTCCGTACATGCTACATGCATAACGGATTCGAAAAACATGCATTCCTGAGTTGAGAGCATGTGGATTACTGATGTTTCATCCTCTATAAAAGGAAAATTTTATTCTAGACACGTGTAGAGATTTTCACAAGCTTTTCCTAACAGCAGTTTAGAATTCGTGCATTTTTCACAGAAAAATACTTCTGGAGCGATTTCCACCTAACAGATATGTAATTTAAATGCCTTCCATAGACAGGGCATTCCGGATTCCGTAAATGCTACATGCATGACTGATTCGACAAACATGCATTTCTGAGTTGTGAGCATATGGATTAGTGAACTTTCATCCACCAAAGAAGGCATATATTACACTTTGAAATATTTACTCTGACTTCATAAGTTTTTTGTATCACCAGGTTCTAAAATCGGACATTTGGCAGTAGAAAACACTCTTTGAGCTAATTCTCACCAATACACATTTAATTTACATTGTTTACATTACCATGGCATTCCGTATTCCGAACATGTTTCATGCATCACGGATTCCTCAAACATGCATTTCTGAGCTGTGAACATGCGCATGACAGATGTTTCAACCACCAAACAAGTTACTTATGCTCTTTGAAATAGTTCCTTGGACTTCGTTGCTTCTCCTATCACCAGTTTCAAGAATCACACTTTGATCCCAGAAAAACCCTCTTGGAGCGAATTCTACCCTAGAGATATGTAATTTGAATAGATTCCTTCAACATGAAATTCCGTGTTCCGTACATGTTACATGCATGACGGATTCGACATACATGCATTCCTGAGTTGTGAGCATGTGGATTACTGATTTTTCATCCTCTATAAAAGGAATAATTTCATATAGACTCGTGTACACATTTTCACAAGCTTTCCCTAACACAAGTTTCGAATTCGTTCATTTTTCACAGAAGAATACTTCTGGAGTGTATTCAACCTAACAGATATATAATTTACATGAATTCCATCAACATGGCATTCCGGGTTCCGTACATGATACATGCATGACGGATTCGAGAAACATGCGTTTCTGAGTTGTGAGCATGTGGATTAGTGAACTTTCATCCACCAAAGAAGGCATGTATTACACTTTGAAATATTTACTCTGACTTCATAAGTTTTTTGTATCACCAGGTTCTAAAATCAGACATTTGGCAGTAGAAAACACTCTTTGAGCGAATTCTCACCAATACACATGTAATTTACATTGTTTACATAACCATGGCATTCCGTATTCCGAACATGTTTCATGCATCACGGATTCCTCAAACATGCATTTCTGAGCTGTGAACATGCGCATGACAGATGTTTCAACCACCAAACAAGTTACTTATGCACTTTGAAATAGTTCCTTGGACTTCATTGCTTCTCCTATCACCAGTTTCAAGAATCACACTTTGATCCCAGAAAAACCCTCTTGGAGTGAATTCTACCCTAGAGATATGTAATTTGAATAGATTCCTTCAACATGATATTCCGTGTTCCGTACATGTTACATGCATGACGGATTCGGCAAACATGCATTCCTGAGTTGAGAGCATGTGGATTACTGATTTTTCATCCTCTATAAAAGGAATAATTTCATATAGACTCGTGTACACATTTTCACAAGCTTTCCCTAACACAAGTTTCGAATTCGTTCATTTTTCACAGAAGAATACTTCTGGAGTGTATTCAACCTAATAGATATATAATTTACATGAATTCCATCAACATGGCATTCCGGGTTCCGTACATGATACATGCATGACGGATTCGAGAAACATGCGTTTCTGAGTTGTGAGCATGTGGATTAGTGAACTTTCATCCACCAAAGAAGGCATATATTACACTTTGAAATATTTACTCTGACTTCATAAATTTTTTGTATCACCAGGTTCTAAAATCGGACATTTGGCAGTAGAAAACACTCTGAGCGAATTCTCACCAATACACATGTAATTTACATTGTTTACGTAACCATGGCATTCCGTATTCCGAACATGTTTCATGCATCACGGATTCCTCAAACATGCATTTCTGAGCTGTGAACATGCGCATGACAGATGTTTCAACCACCAAACAAGTTACTTATGCTCTTTGAAATAGTTCCTTGGACTTCGTTGCTTCTCCTATCACCAGTTTCAAGAATCACACTTTGATCCCAGAAAAACCCTCTTGGAGCGAATTCTACCTTAGAGATATGTAATTTGAATAGATTCCTTCAACATGATATTCTGTGTTTCGTACATGTTACATGCATGACGGATTCGACAAACATGCATTCCTGAGTTGTGAGCATGTGGATTAATGATTTTTCATCCTCTATAAAAGGATTAATTTCATATAGACTCGTGTACACATTTTCACAAGCTTTCCCTGACACCAGTTTCGAATTCGTTCATTTTTCACAGAAGAATACTTCTGGAGTGTATTCAACCTAATAGATATATAATTTACATGAATTCCATCAACATGGCATTCCGGGTTCCGTACATGATACATGCATGACGGATTCGAGAAACATGCGTTTCTGAGTTGTGAGCATGTGGATTAGTGAACTTTCATCCACCAAAGAAGGCATATATTACACTTTGAAATATTTACTCTGACTTCATAAGTTTTTTGTATCACCAGGTTCTAAAATCGGACATTTGGCAGTAGAAAACACTCTTTGAGCGAATTCTCACCAATACACATGTAATTTACATTGTTTACATAACCATGGCATTCCGTATTCCGAACATGTTTCATGCATCACGGATTCCTCAAACATGCATTTCTGAGCTGTGAACATGCGCATGACAGATGTTTCAACCATCAAACAAGTTACTTTTGCACTTTGAAATAGTTCCTTGGACTTCGTTGCTTCTCCTATCACCAGTTTCAAGAATCACACTTTGATCCCAGAAAAACCCTCTTGGAGCGAATTCTACCCTAGGGATATGTAATTTGAATAGATTCCTTCAACATGATATTCCGTGTTCCGTACATGTTACATGCATGACGGATTCGACATACATGCATTCCTGAGTTGTGAGCATGTGGATTACTGATTTTTCATCCTCTATAAAAGGAATAATTTCATATAAACTCGTGTACACATTTTCACAAGCTTTCCCTAACACAAGTTTCGAATTCGTTCATTTTTCACAGAAGAATACTTCTGGAGTGTATTCAACCTAATAGATATATAATTTACATGAATTCCATCAACATGGCATTCCGGGTTCCGTACATGATACATGCATGACGGATTCGAGAAACATGCGTTTCTGAGTTGTGAGCATGTGGATTAGTGAACTTTCATCCACCAAAGAAGGCATATATTACACTTTGAAATATTTACTCTGAGTTCATAAGTTTTTTGTATCACCAGGTTCTAAAATCGGACATTTGGCAGTGGAAAGCACTCTTTGAGCGAATTCTCACCAATACACATGTAATTTACATTGTTTACATAACCATGGCATTCCGTATTCCGAACATGATTCATGCATCACGGATTCCTCAAACATGCATTTCTGAGCTGTGAACATGCGCATGACAGATGTTTCAATCATTACAAGTTACATATGCACTTAAATATATATACTCTATCTTCGTAGCTTCTTCCTATCACCAGGTTCAAGAATCACACTTTGATCCCAGAAAAACCCTCTTGGAGCGAATTCTACCATAGAGATATTTAATTTGAATAGATTCTATCTACATGATATTCCGTGTTCCGTACATGCTACATGCATAACGGATTCGAAAAACATGCATTCCTGAGTTGAGAGCATGTGGATTACTGATGTTTCATCCTCTATAAAAGGAAAATTTTATTCTAGACACGTGTAGAGATTTTCACAAGTTTTCCTAACAGGAGTTTAGAATTCGTGCATTTTTCACAGAAAAATACTTCTGGAGCGATTTCCACCTAACAGATATGTAATTTAAATGCCTTCCATAGACAGGGCATTCCGGATTCCGTAAATGCTACATGCATGACTGATTCGACAAACATGCATTTCTGAGTTGTGAGCATATGGATTAGTGAACTTTCATCCACCAAAGAAGGCATATATTACACTTTGAAATATTTACTCTGACTTCATAAGTTTTTTGTATCACCAGGTTCTAAAATCGGACATTTGGCAGTAGAAAACACTCTTTGAGCTAATTCTCACCAATACACATTTAATTTACATTGTTTACATTACCATGGCATTCCGTATTCCGAACATGTTTCATGCATCACGGATTCCTCAAACATGCATTTCTGAGCTGTGAACATGCGCATGACAGATGTTTCAACCACCAAACAAGTTACTTATGCACTTTGAAATAGTTCCTTGGACTTCATTGCTTCTCCTAACACCAGTTTCAAGAATCACACTTTGATCCCAGAAAAACCCTCTTGGAGCGAATTCTACCCTAGAGATATGTAATTTGAATAGATTCCTTCAACATGATATTCCGTGTTCCGTACATGTTACATGCATGACGGATTCGACAAACATGCATTCCTGAGTTGTGAGCATGTGGATTACTGATTTTTCATCCTCTATAAAAGGAATAATGTCATACAGACTCGTGTACACATTTTCACAAGCTTTCCCTAACACAAGTTTCGAATTCGTTCATTTTTCACAGAAGAATACTTCTGGAGTGTGTTCAAACTAATAGATATATAATTTACATGAATTCCATCAACATGGCATTCCGGGTTCCGTGCATGATACATGCATGACGGATTTGAGAAACATGCGTTTCTGAGTTGTGAGCATGTGGATTAGTGAACTTTCATCCACCAAAGAAGGCATATATTACACTTTGAAATATTTACTCTGACTTCATAAGTTTTTTGTATCACCAGGTTCTAAAATCGGACATTTGGCAGTAGAAAACACTCTTTGAGCGAATTCTCACCAATACACATGTAATTTACATTGTTTACGTAACCATGGCATTCCGTATTCCCAACATGTTTCATGCATCACGGATTCCTCAAACATGCATTTCTGAGCTGTGAACATGTGCATGACAGATGTTTCAACCACCAAACAAGTTACTTATGCTCTTTGAAATAGTTCCTTGGACTTCGTTGCTTCTCCTATCACCAGTTTCAAGAATCACACTTTGATCCCAGAAAAACCCTCTTGGAGCGAATTCTACCCTAGAGATATGTAATTTGAATAGATTCCTTCAACATGAAATTCCGTGTTCCGTACATGTTACATGCATGACGGATTCGACATACATGCATTCCTGAGTTGTGAGCATGTGGATTACTGATTTTTCATCCTCTATAAAAGGAATAATTTCATATAGACTCGTGTACACATTTTCACAAGCTTTCCCTAACACAAGTTTCGAATTCGTTCATTTTTCACAGAAGAATTCTTCTGGAGTGTATTCAACCTAATAGATATATAATTTACATGAATTCCATCAACATGGCATTCCGGGTTCCGTACATGATACATGCATAACGGATTCGAGAAACATGCGTTTCTGAGTTGTGAGCATGTGGATTAGTGAACTTTCATCCACCAAAGAAGGCATATATTACACTTTGAAATATTTACTCTGACTTCATAAGTTTTTTGTATCACCAGGTTGTAAATTCGGCATTTGGCAGTAGAAAACACTCTTTCATCGAATTCTCACCAATACACATGTAATTTACATTGTTTACATAATCATGGCATTCCGTATTCCGAACATGATTCATGCATCACGGATTCCTCAAACATGCATTTCTGAGCTGTGAACATGCACATGACAGATGTTTCAATCATTACAAGTTACATATGCACTTAAATATATATACTCTATCTTCGTAGCTTCTTCCTATCACCAGGTTCAAGAATCACACTTTGATCCCAGAAAAACCCTCTTGGAGCGAATTCTACCGTAGAGATATTTAATTTGAAGAGATTCTATCTACATGATATTCCGTGATCCGTACATGCTTCATGCATAACGGATTCGAAAAAAATGCATTCCTCAGTTGACAGCATGTGGATTACTGATGTTTCATCCTCTATAAAAGGAAAATTTTATTCTAGACACGTGTAGAGATTTTCACAAGCTTTTCCTAACAGCAGTTTAGAATTCCTGCAGTTTTCACAGAAAAATACTTCTGGAGCGATTTCCACCTAACAGATATGTAATTTAAATGTATTCAATCAACAGGGCATTCCGGATTCCGTAAATGCTACATGCATGACTGATTTGGCAAACATGTGTTTCTGAGTTGTGAGCATGTGGATTAGTGAACTTTCATCCACCAAAGAAGGCATATATTACACTTTGAAATATTTACTCTGACTTCATAAGTTTTTTGTATCACCAGGTTCTAAAATCGGACATTTGGCAGTAGAAAACACTCTTTGAGCGAATTCTCAACAATACACATGTAATTTACATTGTTTACATAACCATGGCATTCCGTATTCCCAACATGTTTCATGCATCACGGATTCCTCAAATATGCATTTCTGAGCTTTGAACATGCGCATGACAGATGTTTCAACCACCAAACAAGTTACTTATGCACTTTGAAATAGTTCCTTGGACTTCGTTGCTTCTCCTATCACCAGTTTCAAGAATCACACTTTGATCCCAGAAAAACCCTCTTGGAGCGAATTCTACCCTAGAGATATGTAATTTGAATAGATTCCATCAAAATGATATTCAGTGTTCCGTACATGTTAAATGCATGACGGATTCGACAAACATGCATTCCTGAGTTGTGAGCATGTGGATTACTGATTTTTCATCCTCTATAAAAGGAATAATTTCATATAGACTCGTGTACACATTTTCACAAGCTTTCCCTTACACAAGTTTCGAATTCGTTCATTTTTCACAGAAGAATACTTCTGGAGTGTATTCAGCCTAATAGATATATAATTTACATGAATTCCATCAACATGGCATTCCGGGTTCCGTACATGATACATGCATGACGGATTCGAGAAACATGCGTTTCTGAGTTGTGAGCATGTGGATTAGTGAACTTTCATCCACCAAAGTAGGCATATATTGCACTTTGAAATATTTACTCTGACTTCATAAGTTTTTTGTATCACCAGGTTCTAAAATCGGACATTTGGCAGTAGAAAACACTCTTTGAGCGAATTCTCACGAATACACATTTAATTTACATTGTTTATATAACCATGGCATTCCGTATTCCGAACATGTTTCATGCATCACGGATTCCTCAAACATGCATTTCTGAGCTGTGAACATGCGCATGACAGATGTTTCAATCATTACAACTTACATATACACTTAAATATATATACTCTATCTTCGTAGCTTCTTCCTATCACCAGGTTCAAAAATCACACTTTGATCCCAGATAAACCCTCTTGGAGCGAATTCTACCCTAGAGATATTTAATTTGAATAGATTCTATCTACATGATATTCCGTGTTCCGTACATGTTACATGCATGACGGATTCGAAAAACATGCATTCCTGAGTTGAGAGCATGTGGATTACTGATGTTTCATCCTCTATAAAAGGAAAATTTTATTCTAGACACGTGTAGAAATTTTCACAAGATTTTCCTAACAGCTGTTTAGAATTCGTGCATTTTTCACAGAAAAACACTTCTGGAGCGAATTCCACCTAACAGATATGTAATTTAAATGCATTCCATCAACAGGGCATTCCGGATTCCGTATATGCTACATGCATGACTGATTCGGCAATCATGCGTTTCTGAGTTGTGAGCATGTGGATTAGTGAACTTTCATCCACCAAAGAAGGCATATATTACACTTTGAAATATTTACTCTGACTTCATAAGTTTTTTGTATCACCAGGTTCTAAAATCGGACATTTGGCAGTAGAAAACACTCTTTGAGCGAATTCTCACCAATACAAATGTAATTTACATTGTTTACATAACCATGGTATTCCGTATCCCCAACATGTTACATGCATCATGGATTCCTCAAACATGCATTTCTGAGCTGTGAACATGCGCATGACAGATGTTTCAACCACCAAACAAGTTACTTATGCACTTTGAAATAGATCCTTGGACTTCGTTGCTTCTCCTATCACCAGTTTCAAGAATCACACTTTGATCCCAGAAAAACCCTCTTGGAGCGAATTCTACCCTAGAGATATGTAATTTGAATAGATTCCATCTAAATGATATTCAGTGTTCCGTACATGTTACATGCATGACGGATTCGACAAACATGCATTCCTGAGTTGTGAGCATGTGGATTACTGATTTTTCATCCTCTATAAAAGGAATAATTTCATATAGACTCGTGTACACATTTTCACAAGCTTTCCCTAACACAAGTTTCGAATTCGTTCATTTTTCACAGAAGAATACTTCTGGAGTGTGTTCAACCTAATAGATATATAATTTACATGAATTCCATCAACATGGCATTCCGGGTTCCGTACATGCTACATGCATGACGGATTCGAAAAACATGCATTTCTGAGTTGTGAGCATGTGGATTAGTGAACTTTCATCCACCAAAGAAGGCATATATTGCACTTTGAAATATTTACTCTGACTTCATAAGTTTTTTGTATCACCAGGTTCTAAATTCGGCATTTGGCAGTAGAAAACCCTCTTTCATCGAATTCTCACCAATACACATGTAATTTACATTGTTTACATAACCATGGCATTCCGTATTTTGAACATGATTCATGCATCACGGATTCCTCAAACATGCATTTCTGAGCTGTGAACATGCGCATGACAGATGTTTCAATCATTACAAGTTACATATGCACTTAAATATATATACTCTATCTTCGTAGCTTCTTCCTATCACCAGGTTCAAGAATCGCACTTTGATCCCAGAAAAACCCTCTTGGAGCGAATTCTACCCTAGAGATATTTAATTTGAATAGATTCTATCTACATGATATTCCGTGTTCCGTACATGCTACATGCATAACGGATTCGAAAAACATGCATTTCTGAGTTGAGAGCATGCGGATTACTGATGTTTCATCCTGTATAAAAGGAAAATTTTATTCTAGACACGTGTAGAGATTTTCACAAGCTTTTCCTAACAGCAGTTTAGAATTCGTGCATTTTTCACAGAAAAATATTTCTGGAGCGATTTCCGCCTAACAGATATGTAATTTAAATGCCTTCCATCAACAGGGAATTCCGGATTCCGTAAATGCTACATGCATGACTGATTCGGCAAACATGCGTTTCCGAGTTCTGAGCATGTGGATTAGAGAACTTTCATCCACCAAAGAAGGCATATATTACACTTTGAAATATTTACTCTGACTTCATAATTTTTTTGTATCACCAGGTTCTAAAATCGGACATTTGGCAGTAGAAAACTCTCTTTGAGCGAATTCTCACCTATACACATGTAATTTACATTGTTTACATAACCATGGCATTCCGTATTCCGAACATGTTTCATGCATCACGGATTCCTCAAACATGCATTTCTGAGCTGAGAACATGCGCATGACAGATGTTTCAACCACCAAACAAGTTACTTATGCACTTTGAAATAGTTCCTTGGACTTCGTTGCTTCTCCTATCACCAGTTTCAAGAATCACACTTTGATCCCAGAAAAACCCTCTTGGAGCGAATTCTACCCTAGAGATATGTAATTTGAATAGATTCCTTCAACATGATATTCCGTGTTCCGTACATGTTACATGCATGACGGATTCGACAAACATGCATTCCTGAGTTGTGAGCATGTGGATTTTTGATTTTTCATCCTCTATAAAAGGAATAATGTCATATAGACTCGTGTACACATTTTCACAAGCTTTCCCTTACACAAGTTTCGAATTCGTTCATTTTTCACAGAAGAATTCTTCTGGAGTGTAAAACCAGAAGATAGATAACCAGATAGATAACCTAATAGATATATAATAGATATATAATTTACATGAATTCCATCAACATGGCATTCTGGGTTCCGTACATGATACATGCATGACGGATTCGAGAAACATGCGTTTCTGAGTTGTGAGCATGTGGATTAGTGAACTTTTATCCACCAAAGAAAGCATATATTACACTTTGAAATATTTACTCTGACTTCATAAGTTTTTTGTATCACCAGGTTCTAAAATCGGATATTTGGCAGTAGAAAACCCTCTTTGAGCGAATTCTCACCAATACACATGTAATTTACATTGTTTACATAACCATGGCATTCCGTATTCCGAACATGTTTCATGCATCACGGATTCCTCAAACATGCATTTCTGAGCTGTGAACATGCGCATGACAGATGTTTCAACCACCAAACAAGTTACTTATGCACTTTGAAATAGATCCTTGGACTTCGTTGCTTCTCCTATCACCAGTTTCAAGAATCACACTTTGATCCCAGAAAAACCCTCTTGGAGCGAATTCTACCCTAGAGATATGTAATTTGAATAGATTCCTTCAACATGATATTCCGTGTTCCGTACATGTTACATGCATGACGGATTCGACAAACATGCATTCCTGAGTTGTGAGCATGTGGATTACTGATTTTTCATCCTCTATAAAAGGAATAATTTCATATAGACTCGTGTACACATTTTCACAAGCTTTCCCTAACACAAGTTTCGAATTCGTGCTTTTTTCACAGAAGAATACTTCTGGAGTGTATTCAACCTAATAGATATATAATTTACATGAATTCCATCAACATGGCATTCCGGGTTCCGTACATGATACATGCATGACGGATTCGAAAAACATGCATTTCTGAGTTGTGAGCATGTGGATTAGTGAACTTTCATCCACCAAAGAAGGCATATATTGCACTTTGAAATATTTACTCTGACTTCATAAGTTTTTTGTATCACCAGGTTCTAAATTCGGCATTTGGCAGTAGAAAACCCTCTTTCATCGAATTCTCACCAATACACATGTAATTTACATTGTTTACATAACCATGGCATTCCGTATTCCGAACATGATTCCTGCATCACGGATTTTTCAAACATGCATTTCTGAGCTGTGAACATGCGCATGACAGATGTTTCAATCATTACAAGTTACATATGCTCTTAAATATATATACTCTATCTTCGTAGCTTCTTCCTATCACCAGGTTCAAGAATCACACTTTGATCCCAGAAAAAACCTCTTGGAGCGAATTCTACCCTAGAGATATTTAATTTTAATAGATTCTATCTACATGATATTCCGTGTTCCGTACATGCTACATGCATAACGGATTCGAAAAACATGCATTCCTGAGTTGAGAGCATGTGGATTACTGATGTTTCATCCTCTATAAAAGGAAAATTTTATTCTAGACACGTGTAGAGATTTTCACAAGCTTTTCCTAACAGCAGTTTAGAATTCGTACATTTTTCACAGAAAAATACTTCTGGAGCGATTTCCACCTAACAGATATGTAATTTAAATGCATTCCATCAACAGGGCATTCCTGATTCCGTAAATGCTACATGCATGACTGATTCGGCAAACATGCGTTTCTGAGTTGTGAGCATGTGCATTAGTGGCCTTTCATCCACCAAGGAAGGCTTATATTACACTTTGAAATATTTACTCTGACTTCATAAGTTTTTTTGTATCACCAGGTTCTAAAATCGGACATTTGGCAGTAGAAAACACTCTTTGAATGAATTCTCACCAATACACATGTAATTTACATTGTTTACATAAACATGGCTCTCCGTATTCCGAGCATGTTTCATGCGTCACGGATTCCTGAAACATGAATTTGTGGGATGTGAACATGCGCATGTCAGATATTTCAAACACCAAACAAGTTACTTTTGCACTTTGAAATATTTACTTGGATTTCTTAGCTTTTTCCAATCACCAGTTTCAAGAATCACACTTTGATCCCTGAAAAAACTCTTGGAGCTAATTCTACCCTAGAAATATGTAATTTGAATAGATTCTATCAACATGATATTCGGTGTTCCTTACATGCTACATGCATGACGGATTCGACAAACATGCATTCCTGAGTTGAGAGCATCTGGATTACTGATTTTTCATCCTGTATAAAAGGAATATATTCATATAGACTCGTGTACACATTTTCACAAGCTTTCCCTAACACCAGATTCTAATTCGTGCATTTTTCACAGAAGAACACTTCTGGAGCTTTTTCCACCTAATAGATATATAATTTACATGAATTCCATCAACATGGCATCCCGGGTTCCGTATATGATACATGCATTATGGATTCGTGAAACATGAGTTTCTGAATTGTGAGCATTTGGATTACTGACCTTTCAATCACCAAACAAGGCATATACACACTTAGATTTATTTACACTGACTTCATAGCTTTTTTTTATCTCCAGGTTCTAAAATCGGAGATTTGGCCCCAGAAAACACTCTTTGAGCGATTCTCACCAATACACATATAATTTAAATTGTTTACCGAATCATGGAATTCCGTATACAGAACATGTTTCATTCTCACGGATTCGCAAACATGCATTTCTGGGCTGTGAACATGCGCATGAATGATGTTTCAAACACCAAACAATTTACGTATGCACTTTGAAATATTTACTTGGACTTCGGAGATTCTTCCTATCACAAGTTACAAGAATCACACTTTGATCCCAGAAAAACCCTCTTGGAGCAAAGTCTACCCTAGATATATGTAATTTGAATAGTTTCCATGTAAATAATATTCAGTGTCCGTACATGCTACATGCATGACGGATTCGACAAACATGAACTCCTGAGTTGAGAGCATGTGGATTACTTATCTTTCATCCTCTATGAAAACAAGATTTTCATCTTGACACGTGTACCCATTTTCACAATCTTTTCCTAACACGAGTTTCGGACTCGTGCATTTTTCTCAGAAAAATACTTCTGGAGCGATTTCCACCAAACAGATATGTAATTTACATGAATTCCATAACATGGCATTCCGGGTTCCGTACATGCTACATGCATGACGGATTCGGCAAACATGAGTTTCTGAGATCTCAACATGTGGATTACTACCTTTCATCCACCAAACAGGATATATATACACTTAGAAATATTTACTCTGACTTCATAGGTTTTTCTGTCACCAGGTACTTAAATCGGACGTTTTGCACTTGAAAAGTCTCTTTGAGCGAATTCTCACCAATACACATGTAATTTACATTGTTTACATAACCATGGCATTCCGTATTCCGAACATGTTTCATGCAATACCGATTCCTCAAACATACATTTCTGAGTTGTGAATATGCTCATGACTGATGTTTCAATCATTACAAGTTACCTATGCACTTAAATATATATACTTTGTCTTCGTACCTTCTTCCTATCACTAGGTTCAAGAGTCACACTTTGATCCCAGAAAAACCCTCATGGAGCGAATTCTACCCTAGAGATATGTAATTTGAATAGATTCAATCTGCATTATATTCCGTGTTCCGTACATGCTACATGCATGACGGATTCGAAAAACCTGCATTCCTGAGTTGAGAGCATGTGGATTACTGATGTTTCATACTGTATAAAAGGAAAATTTTCTTCTAGACACGTGTACAGATTTTCAAATGCTTTCCCTAACACCAGTTTAGAATTCGTGCATTTTTCACAGAAAAATACTTCTGGAGCGATTTCCACCTAACAAATATGTAATTTAAATGCATTCCATCAACAGGGCATTCCCGATTCCGTAAATGCTACACGCATAACGGATTCGGCAAACATGCGTTTCTGAGTTGTGAGCATGTGGATTAGTGAACTTTCATCCACCAAAGAAGGCATATATTACACTTTGAAATATTTACTCTGACTTCATAATTTTTTTGTATCACCAGGTTCTAAAATCGGACATTTGGCAGTAGAAAACTCTCTTTTCACCGAATTCTCAAGAATACACATGTAATTTACATTGTTTACATAACCATGGCATTCCGTATTCTGAACATGATTCATGCATCACGAATTCCTCAAATTGCATTTCTGAGCTGTGAACATGCACATGACAGATATTTCAACCACCAAACAAGTTACTTATGTTCTTTGAAATAGTTACTTGGACTTCGTTGCTTCTCCTATCACCAGTTTCAAGAATCACACTTTGATCCCAGAAAAACCCTCTTGGAACGAAATCTACCCTAGAGATATTTAATTTGAATAAATTCCATCTAAATGATATTCAGTGTTCCGTACATGCTTCATGCATGACGGATTCGACAAACATGCATTCCTGATTTGAGAGCATGTGGATTACTGATTTTTCACCCTCTATAAAAGGAATAATTTCATATAGACTCGTGTACACATTTTCACAAGCTTTCCCTAACACAAGTTTCGAATTCGTGCATTTTTCACCGAAGAATACTTCTGGAGTGTATTCAACCTAATAGATATATAATTTACATGAATTCCATCAACATGGATTTCCGGGTTCCGTACATGATACATGCATGACGGATTCGAGAAACATGAGTTTCTGAGTTGTGAGCATGTGGATTAGTGAACTTTCATCCACCAAAAAAGGCATATATACACTTTGCAATATTTACTCTGACTTCATAGGTTTTTTGTATCACTAGGTTCTAAAATCGGACATTTGGCACTAGAAAACACTCTTTGAGCGAATTCTCAGCAATACGCATGTAATTTACATTGTTTACATAACCATGGCATTCCGTATTCCGAACATGTTTCATGCATCACGGATTCCTCAAACATGCATTTCTGTGCTGTCAACATGCGCATTGCAGATGTTTCAACCACCAAAAATATTACCTATGCCCTTTGAAATATTTACTTAGACTTCGTTGCTTCTTCCTTTCACCAGTTTCAAGAATCACACTTTGATCCCAGAAAAACCCTCTTGGAGCGAAATCTACCCTAGAGATATGTAATTTGAATGTATTCCATCTAAATGATATTCAGTGTTCCGTACATGCTACATGCATGACGGATTCGACAAAAATGAATTCCTGAGTTGAGAGCATGTGGATTACTGATCTTTCATCCTCTATGAAAACAATATTTTCATCTAGACACGTGTACCCATTTTCATAATCTTTTCCTAACACGAGTTTCGTACTCGTGCATTTTTCTCAGAAAAATACTTCTGGAGCGATTTCCACCAAACAGATATGTAATTTACATGAATTCCATCAACATGGCATTCGGGGTTTCGTACATGCTACATGCATGATGGATTCGGCAAACATGTGTTTCTGAGATCTCAGCATGTGGATTACTGACCTTTCATCCACCAAACAAGGCATATATACAGTTTGAAATATTTACTCTGACTTCATAGTTTTTTTCTGTCACCAGGTACTAAAATCGGACATTTGGCACTAGAAAAGCCTCTTTGAGCGAATTCTCACCAATACACACGTAATTTACATTGTTTACATAACCATGGCCTTCTGTATTCCGAACATGTTTCATGCAAAACCGATTCCTCAAACATGCATTTGTCAGGTGTGAATATGCTCATGACTGATGTTTAAACCATTACAAGTTACCTATGCACTTTGATATATACATTTTGTCTTCGTAGCTTCTTCCTATCACCAGGATTTCGAATCACAATTTGATCCCAGAAAAAACCTCTTGAAGCGAATTCTACCCTTGAGATATGTAATTTGAATAGATTCCATCTAAATGTTATTCAGTGTTGATTACATACTACATGCATGACAGATTCGACAAACATGCATTCTTGAGTTGAGAGCATGTGGATTACTGATCTTTCATCCTCTATAAAAACAATATTTTCATCTAGACACGTGTATCCATTTTCACAACCTTTCCCTAACACCAGTTTAGAATTCATGAATTTTTCACAGAAAAATACTTCTGGAGCTATTTCCACATAACAGATATGTAATTTAAATGCCTTCCATCAACAGGGCATTTCGGATTCCGTAAATGTTACATGCATGACAGATTCGGCAAACATGCGTATCTGAGTTGTGTGCATGTGGATTAGTGAACTTTCATCCACCAAACAAGGCATATATACACTTTGAAATATTTAAAATATTTGAAAATATTTGAAATATTTACTCTGACTTCATAAGTTTTTTGTATCACCAGGTTCTAAAATCAGATATTTGGCAATAGAAATCCCTCTTTGAACGAATTCTCACCAATACACATGTAATTTACATTGTTTACTTAACCATGGCATTCCGTATTGCGAACATGATTCATGCATCACGAATTCCTCAAATTGCTTTTCTGAGCTGTAAACATGCAGATGACAGATATTTCAACCACCAAACAATTAACTTATGCACTTTGAAATATTCCCTTGGACTTCGTTGCTTCTCCTGTCACCAGTTTCAAGAATCACACTTTAATCCCAGAAAAAAACTCTAGGAGCGAATTCTACTCTAGAGATATGTAATTTGAATAGATTCCTTCAACATTATATTCCGTGTTCCGAACATGTTACATGCATGACTTATTCGACAAACATGCATTCCTGTGTTGAGAGCATGTGGATTACTGATTTTTAATCCTCTATAAAATTAATAATTTCATATAGACCCATGTATATTTTTTCACACTTTCCCTAAAACTAGTTTCGAATTCGTGCATTTTTCACAGAAGAATACTTCTGGAGTTTATTCAACCTAATTGATACATAATTTACATGAATTCCATCAACATGACATTCCGGGTTCCGTACATGCTACATGCATGACGGACTCGGCAAACATGTGTTTCTGAGATTTCAGCATGTGGATTACTGACCTTTCATCCACCAAATAAGGCATATATACACTTTAAAACATTTAATCTGACTTCAATGGTTTTATGTATCACCAGGTTCTAAAATCGGACATTTGGCACCAGAAAAATCTCTTTGAGCGTATTCTCAAAAATACATATGTAATTTACAATATTTACATAACCAAGGCATTCCGTATTCCGAACATGTTTCATGCAACACGGATTCCTCAAACATGCATTTCTGAGTTGTGAACATGCGCATGACAGATATTTCAAACACCAAACATGTTACCTATGCACTTTGATATATTTACTTGGACTTCGTTGCTTCTTCCTATCACCAGTTTCAAGAATCACACTTTGATCCCAGAAAAACCCTCTTGGAGCGAAATCTACCCTAGAGATATGTAATTTGAGTAGATTCCTTCAACATGATATTTCGTGTTCCGTACATGCTACATGCATGGCGTACCCGACAAACAAGCATCCCTGAGTTGAGAGCATGTGGATTACTGATCTTTCATCCTCTACAATAGGAATATTTTCATCTAGACACGTGTACAGATTTTCACTATGTTTCCCTAACACCAGTTTCTTATTCATGCTTTTTTCACAAAAGAACACTTCTGGAGCGTTTTCCACCAAATAGATATATAATTTACATGAATTCCATCAACATGGCATCCCGGGTTCCGTACATGATACATGCATGACGGATTCGAGAAACATGAGTTTCTGAGTTGTGAGCATTTGGATTACTGAATTTTCAATCACCAAACTAGGTATATACACACTTAGAATTATTTACACTTACTTCATAGCTTTTTTTTTATCTCCAGGTTCTAAAATCGGAGATTTGGCACCAGAAAACACTCTTTGAGCGAATTCTCACCAATACACATGTAATTTACATTGTTTACATAACCATGGCATTCCGTATTCCGAACATGTTTCATGCATCACGGATTCCTCAAACATGCATTTCTGAGCTGTGAACATGCGCATGACAGATGTTTCAACCACCAAACAAGTTACTTATGCACTTTGAAATAGTTCCTTGGACTTCGTTGCTTCTCCTATCACCAGTTTCAAGAATCACACTTTGATCCCAGAAAAACCCTCTTGGAGCGAATTCTACCCTAGAGATATGTAATTTGAATAGATTCCTTCAACATGATATTCCGTGTTCCGTACATGTTACATGCATGACGGATTCGGCAAACATGCATTCCTGAGTTGAGAGCATGTGGATTACTGATTTTTCATCCTCTATAAAAGGAATAATTTCATATAGACTCGTGTACACATTTTCACAAGCTTTCCCTAACACAAGTTTCGAATTCGTTCATTTTTCACAGAAGAATACTTCTGGAGTGTATTCAACCTAATAGATATATAATTTACATGAATTCCATCAACATGGCATTCCGGGTTCCGTACATGATACATGCATGACGGATTCGAGAAACATGCGTTTCTGAGTTGTGAGCATGTGGATTAGTGAACTTTCATCCACCAAAGAAGGCATATATTACACTTTGAAATATTTACTCTGACTTCATAAGTTTTTTGTATCACCAGGTTCTAAAATCGGACATTTGGCAGTAGAAAACACTCTTTGAGCGAATTCTCACCAATACACATGTAATTTACATTGTTTACATAACCATGGCATTCCGTATTCCGAACATGTTTCATGCATCACGGATTCCTCAAACATGCATTTCTGAGCTGTGAACATGCGCATGACAGATGTTTCAACCACCAAACAAGTTACTTATGCTCTTTGAAATAGTTCCTTGGACTTCGTTGCTTCTCCTATCACCAGTTTCAAGAATCACACTTTGATCCCAGAAAAACCCTCTTGGAGCGAATTCTACCCTAGAGATATGTAATTTGAATAGATTCCTTCAACATGATATTCTGTGTTTCGTACATGTTACATGCATGACGGATTCGACAAACATGCATTCCTGAGTTGTGAGCATGTGGATTACTGATTTTTCATCCTCTATAAAAGGAATAATTTCATATAGACTCGTGTACACATTTTCACAAGCTTTCCCTGACACCAGTTTCGAATTCGTTCATTTTTCACAGAAGAATACTTCTGGAGTGTATTCAACCTAATAGATATATAATTTACATGAATTCCATCAACATGGCATTCCGGGTTCCGTACATGATACATGCATGACGGATTCGAGAAACATGCGTTTCTGAGTTGTGAGCATGTGGATTAGTGAACTTTCATCCACCAAAGAAGGCATATATTACACTTTGAAATATTTACTGTGACTTCATAAGTTTTTTGTATCACCAGGTTCTAAAATCGGACATTTGGCAGTAGAAAACACTCTTTGAGCGAATTCTCACCAATACACATGTAATTTACATTGTTTACATAACCATGGCATTCCGTATTCCGAACATGTTTCATGCATCACGGATTCCTCAAACATGCATTTCTGAGCTGTGAACATGCGCATGACAGATGTTTCAATCACCAAACAAGTTACTTTTGCACTTTGAAATAGTTCCTTGGACTTCGTTGCTTCTCCTATCACCAGTTTCAAGAATCACACTTTGATCCCAGAAAAACCCTCTTGGAGCGAATTCTACCCTAGGGATATGTAATTTGAATAGATTCCTTCAACATGATATTCCGTGTTCCGTACATGTTACATGCATGACGGATTCGACATACGTGCATTCCTGAGTTGTGACCATGTGGATTACTGATTTTTCATCCTCTATAAAAGGAATAATTTCATATAGACTCGTGTACACATTTTCACAAGCTTTCCCTAACACAAGTTTTGAATTCGTTCATTTTTCACAGAAGAATACTTCTGGAGTGTATTCAACCTAATAGATATATAATTTACATGAATTCCATCAACATGGCATTCCGGGTTCCGTACATGATACATGCATGACGGATTCGAGAAACATGCGTTTCTGAGTTGTGAGCATGTGGATTAGTGAACTTTCATCCACCAAAGAAGGCATATATTACACTTTGAAATATTTACTCTGAGTTCATAAGTTTTTTGTATCACCAGGTTCTAAAATCGGACATTTGGCAGTGGAAAGCACTCTTTGAGCGACTTCTCACCAATACACATGTAATTTACATTGTTTACATAACCATGGCATTCCGTATTCCGAACATGATTCATGCATCACGGATTCCTCAAACATGCATTTCTGAGCTGTGAACATGCGCATGACAGATGTTTCAATCATTACAAGTTTCATATGCACTTAAATATATATACTCTATCTTCGTAGCTTCTTCCTATCACCAGGTTCAAGAATCACACTTTGATCCCAGAAAAACCCTCTTGGAGCGAATTCTACCATAGAGATATTTAATTTGAATAGATTCTATCTACATGATATTCCGTGATCCGTACATGCTTCATGCATAACCGATTCGAAAAACATGCATTCCTGAGTTGAGTGCATGTGGATTACTGATGTTTCATCCTCTATAAAAAGAAAATTTTATTCTAGACACGTGTAGAGATTTTCACAAGCTTTTCCTAACAGCAGTTTAGAATTCCTGAATTTTTCAAAGAAAAATACTTCTGGAGCGATTTCCACCCAACAGATATGTAATTTAAATGCATTCCATCAACAGGGCATTCCGGATTCCGTAAATGCTACATGCATGACTGATTCGGCAAACATGTGTTTCTGAGTTGTGAGCATGTGGATTAGTGAACTTTCATCCACCAAAGAAGGCATATATTACACTTTGAAATATTTACTCTGACTTCATAAGTATTTTGTATCACCAGGTTCTAAAATCGGACATTTGGCAGTAGAAAACACTCTTTGAGCGAATTCTCAACAATACACATGTAATTTACATTGTTTACATAACCATGGCATTCCGTATTCCCAACATGTTTCATGCATCACGGATTCCTCAAACATGCATTTCTGAGCTGTGAACATGCGCATGACAGATGTTTCAACCACCAAACATGTTACTTATGCACTTTGAAATAGTTCCTTGGACTTCGTTGCTTCTCCTATCACCAGTTTCAAGAATCACACTTTGATCCCAGAAAAACCCTCTTGGAGCGAATTCTACCCTAGAGATATGTAATTTGAATAGATTCCATCTAAATGATATTCAGTGTTCCGAACATGTTAAATGCATGACGGATTCGACAAACATGCATTCCTGAGTTGTGAGCATGTGGATTACTGATTTTTCATCCTCTATAAAAGGAATAATTTCATATAGACTCGTGTACACATTTTCATTAGCTTTCCCTTACACAAGTTTCGAATTCGTTCATTTTTCACAGAAGAATACTTCTGGAGTGTATTCAACCTAATAGATATATAATTTACATGAATTCCATCAACATGGCATTCCGGGTTCCGTACATGATACATGCATGACGGATTCGAGAAACATGCGTTTCTGAGTTGTGAGCATGTGGATTAGTGAACTTTCATCCACCAAAGAAGGCATATATTAGACTTTGAAATATTTACTCTGACTTCATAAGTTTTTTGTATCACCAGGTTCTAAAATCTTATATTTGGCAGTAGAAAACTCTCTTTGAGCGAATTCTCACCAATACACATGTAATTTACATTGTTTACATAACCATGGCATTCCGTATTCCGAACATGTTTCATGCATCACGGATTCCTCAAACATGCATTTCTGAGCTGTGAACATGCGCATGACAGATGTTTCAATCATTACAAGTTACATATGCACTTAAATATATATACTCTATCTTCGTAGCTTCTTCCTATCACCAGGTTCAAGAATCACACTTTGATCCCAGAAAAACCCTCTTGGAGCGAATTCTACCATAGAGATATTTAATTTGAATAGATTCTATCTACATGATATTCCGTGTTCCGTACATGCTACATGCATAACGGATTCGAAAAACATGCATTCCTGAGTTGAGAGCATGTGGATTACTGATGTTTCATCCTCTATAAAAGGAAAATTTTATTCTAGACACGTGTAGAGATTTTCACAAGCTTTTCCTAAGAGCAGTTTAGAATTCGTGCATTTTTCACAGAAAAATACTTCTGGAGCGATTTCCACCTAACAGATATGTAATTTAAATGCCTTCCATCGAAAGGGCATTCCGGATTCCGTAAATGCTACATGCATGACTGATTCGGCAAACATGCGTTTCTGAGTTGTGAGCATATGGATTAGTGAACTTTCATCCACCAAAGAAGGCATATATTACACTTTGAAATATTTACTCTGACTTCATAAGTTTTTTGTATCACCAGGTTCTAAAATCGGACATTTGGCAGTAGAAAACACTCTTTGAGCGAATTCTCACCAATACACATGTAATTTACATTGTTTACATAACCATGGCATTCCGTATTCCCAACATGTTTCATGCATCATGGATTCCTCAAACATGCATTTCTGAGCTGTGAACATGCGCATGACAGATGTTTCAACCACCAAACAAGTTACTTATGCACTTTGAAATAGATCCTTGGACTTCGTTGCTTCTCCTATCACCAGTTTCAAGAATCACACTTTGATCCCAGAAAAACCCTCTTGGAGCGAATTCTACCCTAGAGATATGTAATTTGAATAGATTCCTTCAACATGATATTCCGTGTTCCGTACATGTTACATGCATGACGGATTCGACAAACATGCATTCCTGAGTTGTGAGCATGTGGATTACTGATTTTTCATCCTCTATAAAAGGAATAATTTCATATAGACTCGTGTACACATTTTCACAAGCTTTCCCTAACACAAGTTTCGAATTCGTTCATTTTTCACAGAAGAATACTTCTGGAGTGTGTTCAACCTAATAGATATATAATTTACATGAATTCCATCAACATGGCATTCCGGGTTCCGTACATGCTACATGCATGACGGATTCGAAAAACATGCATTTCTGAGTTGTGAGCATGTGGATTAGTGAACTTTCATCCACCAAAGAAGGCATATATTGCACTTTGAAACATTTACTCTGACTTCATAAGTTTTTTGTATCACCAGGTTCTAAATTCGGCATTTGGCAGTAGAAAACCCTCTTTCATCGAATTCTCACCGATACACATGTAATTTATATTGTTTACATAAACATGGCATTCCGTATTTCGAACATGATTCATGCATCACGGATTCCTCAAACATGCATTTCTGAGCTGTGAACATGCGCATGATAGATGTTTCAATCATTACAAGTTTCATATGCACTTAAATATATATACTCTATCTTCGTAGCTTCTTCCTATCACCAGGTTCACGAATCACACTTTGATCCCAGAAAAACCCTCTTGGCGCGAATTCTACCATAGAGATATTTAATTTGAATAGATTCTATCTACATGATATTCCATGTTCCGTACATGCTACATGCATAACGGATTCGAAAAACATGCATTCCTGAGTTGAGAGCATGTGGATTACTGATGTTTCATCCTCTATAAAAGGAAAATTTTATTCTAGACACGTGTAGAGATTTTCACAAGCTTTTCCTAACAGCAGTTTAGAATTCGTGCATTTTTCACAGAAAAATACTTCTGGAGCGATTTCCACCTAACAGATATGTAATTTAAATGCCTTCCATCGACAGGGCATTCCGGATTCCGTAAATGCTACATGCATGACTGATTCGGAAAACATGCGTTTCTGAGTTGTGAGCATGTGGATTAGTGAACTTTCATCCACCAAAGAAGGCATATATTACACTTTGAAATATTTACTCTGACTTCATAAGTTTTTTGTATCACCAGGTTCTAAAATCTTATATATGGCAGTAGAAAACACTCTTTGAGCGAATTCTCACCGATACACATGTAATTTACATTGTTTACATAACCATGGCATTCCGTATTTCGAACATGATTCATGCATCACGGATTCCTCAAACATGCATTTCTGAGCTGTGAACATGCGCATGACAGATGTTTCAATCATTACATGTTACATATGCACTTAAATATATATACTCTATCTTCGTAGCTTCTTCCTATCACCAGGTTCAAGAATCACACTTTGATCCCAGAAAAACCCTCTTGGAGCGAATTCTACCATAGAGATATTTAATTTGAATAGATTCTATCTACATGATATTCCGTGTTCCGTACATGCTACATGCATAACGGATTCGAAAAACATGCATTCCTGAGTTGAGAGCATGTGGATTACTGATGTTTCATCCTCTATAAAAGGAAAATTTTATTCTAGACACGTGTAGAGATTTTCACAAGCTTTTCCTAAGAGCAGTTTAGAATTCGTGCATTTTTCACAGAAAAATACTTCTGGAGCGATTTCCACCTAACAGATATGTAATTTAAATGCCTTCCATCGAAAGGGCATTCCGGATTCCGTAAATGCTACATGCATGACTGATTCGGCAAACATGCATTTCTGAGTTGTGAGCATATGGATTAGTGAACTTTCATCCACCAAAGAAGGCATATATTACACTTTGAAATATTTACTCTGACTTCATAAGTTTTTTGTATCACCAGGTTCTAAAATCGGACATTTGGCAGTAGAAAACACTCTTTGAGCTAATTCTCACCAATACACATTTAATTTACATTGTTTACATTACCATGGCATTCCGTATTCCGAACATGTTTCATGCATCACGGATTCCTCAAACATGCATTTCTGAGCTGTGAACATGCGCATGACAGATGTTTCAACCACCAAACAAGTTACTTATGCACTTTGAAATAGTTCCTTGGACTTCGTTGCTTCTCCTATCACCAGTTTCAAGAATCACACTTTGATCCCAGAAAATCCCTCTTGGAGCGAATTCTACCCTAGAGATATGTAATTTGAATAGATTCCTTCAACATGATATTCCGTGTTCCGTACATGTTACATGCATGACGGATTCGACAAACATGCATTCCTGAGTTGTGAGCATGTGGATTACTGATTTTTCATCCTCTATAAAAGGAATAATGTCATACAGACTCGCGTACACATTTTCACAAGCTTTCCCTAACACAAGTTTCGAATTCGTTCATTTTTCACAGAAGAATACTTCTGGAGTGTGTTCAAACTAATAGATATATAATTTACATGAATTCCATCAACATGGCATTCCGGGTTCCGTACATGCTACATGCATGACGGATTCGAAAAACATGCATTTCTGAGTTGTGAGCATGTGGATTAGTGAACTTTCATCCACCAAAGAAGGCATATATTGCACTTTGAAATATTTACTCTGACTTCATAAGTTTTTTGTATCACCAGGTTCTAAATTCGGCATTTGGCAGTAGAAAACACTCTTTCATCGAATTCTCACCAATACACATGTAATTTATATTGTTTACATAAACATGGCATTCCGTATTTCGAACATGATTCATGCATCACGGATTCCTCAAACATGCATTTCTGAGCTGTGAACATGCGCATGACAGATGTTTCAATCATTACAAGTTTCATATGCATTTAAATATATATACTCTATCTTCGTAGCTTCTTCCTATCACCAGGTTCACGAATCACATTTTGATCCCAGAAAAACCCTCTTGGAGCGAATTCTACCATAGAGATATTTAATTTGAATAGATTCTATCTACATGATATTCCGTGTTCCGTACATGCTACATGCATAACGGATTCGAAAAACATGCATTCCTGAGTTGAGAGCATGTGGATTACTGATGTTTCATCCTCTATAAAAGGAAAATTTTATTCTAGACACGTGTAGAGATTTTCACAAGCTTTTCCTAACAGCAGTTTAGAATTCGTGCATTTTTCACAGAAAAATACTTCTGGAGCGATTTCCACCTAACAGATATGTAATTTAAATGCCTTCCATCGACAGGGCATTCCGGATTCCGTAAATGCTACATGCATGACTGATTCGGCAAACATGCGTTTCTGAGTTGTGAGCATGTGGATTAGTGAACTTTCATCCACCAAAGAAGGCATATATTACACTTTGAAATATTTACTCTGACTTCATAAGTTTTTTGTATCACCAGGTTCTAAAATCGGACATTTGGCAGTAGAAAACACTCTTTGAGCGAATTCTCACCAATACACATGTAATTTACATTGTTTACATAACCATGGCATTCCGTATTCCGAACATGTTTCATGCATCACGGATTCCTCAAACATGCATTTCTGAGCTGTGAACATGCGCATGACAGATGTTTCAACCACCAAACAAGTTACTTATGCACTTTGAAATAGTTCCTTGGACTTCGTTGCTTCTCCTATCACCAGTTTCAAGAATCACACTTTGATCCCAGAAAAACCCTCTTGGAGCGAATTCTACCCTAGAGATATGTAATTTGAATAGATTCCTTCAACATGATATTCCGTGTTCCGTACATGTTACATGCATGACGGATTCGACAAACATGCATTCCTGAGTTGTGAGCATGTGGATTACTGATTTTTCATCCTCTATAAAAGGAATAATTTCATATAGACTCGTGTACACATTTTCACAAGCTTTCCCTAACACAAGTTTCGAATTCGTTCATTTTTCACAGAAGAATACTTCTGGAGTGTGTTCAACCTAATAGATATATTATTTACATGAATTCAATCAACATGGCATTCCGGGTTCCGTACATGCTACATGCATGACGGATTCGAAAAACATGCATTTCTGAGTTGTGAGCATGTGGATTAGTGAACTTTCATCCACCAAAGAAGGCATATATTGCACTTTGAAATATTTACTCTGACTTCATAAGTTTTTTGTATCACCAGGTTCTAAATTCGGCATTTGGCAGTAGAAAACCCTCTTTCATCGAATTCTCACCGATACACATGTAATTTATATTGTTTACATAAACATGGCATTCCGTATTTCGAACATGATTCATGCATCACGGATTCCTCAAACATGCATTTCTGAGCTGTGAACATGCGCATGACAGATGTTTCAATCATTTCAAGTTTCATATGCACTTAAATATATATACTCTATCTTCGTAGCTTCTTCCTATCACCAGGTTCACGAATCACACTTTGATCCCAGAAAAACCCTCTTGGAGCGAATTCTACCATAGAGATATTTAATTTGAATAGATTCTATCTACATGATATTCCGTGTTCCGTACATGCTACATGCATAACGGATTCGAAAAACATGCATTCCTGAGTTGAGAGCATGTGGATTACTGATGTTTCATCCTCTATAAAAGGAAAATTTTATTCTAGACACGTGTAGAGATTTTCACAAGCTTTTCCTAAGAGCAGTTTAGAATTCGTGCATTTTTCACAGAAAAATACTTCTGGAGCGATTTCCACCTAACAGATATGTAATTTAAATGCCTTCCATCGAAAGGGCATTCCGGATTCCGTAAATGCTACATGCATGACTGATTCGGCAAACATGCATTTCTGAGTTGTGAGCATATGGATTAGTGAAATTTCATCCACCAAAGAAGGCATATATTACACTTTGAAATATTTACTCTGACTTCATAAGTTTTTTGTATCACCAGGTTCTAAAATCGGACATTTGGCAGTAGAAAACACTCTTTGAGCTAATTCTCACCAATACACATTTAATTTACATTGTTTACATTACCATGGCATTCCGTATTCCGAACATGTTTCATGCATCACGGATTCCTCAAACATGCATTTCTGAGCTGTGAACATGCGCATGACAGATGTTTCAACCACCAAACAAGTTACTTATGCACTTTGAAATAGTTCCTTGGACTTCGTTGCTTCTCCTATCACCAGTTTCAAGAATCACACTTTGATCCCAGAAAATCCCTCTTGGAGCGAATTCTACCCTAGAGATATGTAATTTGAATAGATTCCTTCAACATGATATTCCGTGTTCCGTACATGTTACATGCATGACGGATTCAACAAACATGCATTCCTGAGTTGTGAGCATGTGGATTACTGATTTTTCAACCTCTATAAAAGGAATAATGTCATACAGACTCGCGTACACATTTTCACAAGCTTTCCCTAACACAAGTTTCGAATTCGTTCATTTTTCACAGAAGAATACTTCTGGAGTGTGTTCAAACTAATAGATATATAATTTACATGAATTCCATCAACATGGCATTCCGGGTTCCGTGCATGATACATGCATGACGGATTCGAGAAACATGCGTTTCTGAGTTGTGAGCATGTGGATTAGTGAACTTTCATCCACCAAAGAAGGCATATATTACACTTTGAAATATTTACTCTGACTTCATAAGTTTTTTGTATCACCAGGTTCTAAAATCGGACATTTGGCAGTAGAAAACACTCTTTGAGCGAATTCTCACCAATACACATGTAATTTACATTGTTTACATAACCATGGCATTCCGTATTCCGAACATGTTTCATGCATCACGGATTCCTCAAACATGCATTTCTGAGCTGTGAACATGCGCATGACAGATGTTTCAATCATTACAACTTACATATACACTTAAATATATATACTCTATCTTCGTAGCTTCTTCCTATCACCAGGTTCAAGAATCACACTTTGATCCCAGATAAAACCTCTTGGAATGAATTCTACCCTAGAGATATGTAATTTGAATAGATTCCTTCAACATGATATTCCGTGTTTCGTACATGCTACATGCATAACGGATTCGAAAAACATGCATTCCTGAGTTGAGAGCATGTGGATTACTGATGTTTCATCCTCTATAAAAGGAAAATTTTATTCTAGACACGTGTAGAGATTTTCACAAGCTTTTCCTAACAGCAGTTTAGAATTCGTGCATTTTTCACAGAAAAACACTTCTGGAGCGAATTCCACCTAACAGATATGTAATTTAAATGCATTCCATCAACAGGGCATTCCGGATTCCGTATATGCTACATGCATGACTGATTCGGCAATCATGCGTTTCTGAGTTGTGAGCATGTGGATTAGTGAACTTTCATCCACCAAAGAAGGCATATATTACACTTTGAAATATTTACTCTGACTTCATAAGTTTTTTGTATCACCAGGTTCTAAAATCGGACATTTGGCAGTAGAAAACACTCTTTGAGCGAATTCTCACCAATACACATGTAATTTACATTGTTTACATAACCATGGCATTCCGTATTCCGAACATATTTCATGCATCACGGATTCCTCAAACATGCATTTCTGAGCTGTGAACATGCGCATGACAGATGTTTCAACCACCAAACAATTTACTTATGCACTTTGAAATAGTTCCTTGGACTTCGTTGCTTCTCCTATCACCAGTTTCAAGAATCACACTTTGATCCCAGAAAAACCCTCTTGGAGCGAATTCTACCCTAGAGATATGTAATTTGAATAGATTCCTTCAACATGATATTCCGTGTTCCGTACATGTTACATGCATGACGGATTCGACAAGCATGCATTCCTGAGTTGTGAGCATGTGGATTACTGATTTTTCATCCTCTATAAAAGGAATAATTTCATATAGACTCATGTACACATTTTCACAAGCTTTCCCTTACACAAGTTTCGAATTTGTTCATTTTTCACAGAAGAATACTTCTGGAGTGTATTCAACCTAATAGATATATAATTTACATGAATTCCATCAACATGGAATTCCGGGTTCCGTAAATGATACATGCATGACGGATTCGAGAAACATGCATTTCTGAGTTGTGAGCATGTGGATTAGTGAACTTTCATCCACCAAAGAAGGCATATATTACACTTTGAAATATTTATTCTGACTTTATAAATTTATTGTATCACCAGGTTCTAAATTCGGCATTTGGCATTAGAAAACACTCTTTCATCGAATTCTCTCCAATACACATTTAATTTACATTGTTTACATAACCATGGCATTACGTATTCCGAACATATTTCATGCATCACGTATTCCTCAAACATGCATTTCTGAGCTGTGAACATGCGCATGACAGATGTTTCAACCACCAAACAAGTTACTTATGCACTTTGAAATAGTTCCTTGGACTTCGTTGCTTCTCCTATCACCAGGTTCAAAAATCACACTTTGATCCCAGATAAACCCTCTTGGAACGAATTCTACCCTAGAGATATTTAATTTGAATAGATTCTATCTACATGATATTCCGTGTTTCGTACATGCTACATGCATAACGGATTCGAAAAACATGCATTCCTGAGTTGAGAGCATGTGGATTACTGATGTTTCATCCTGTATAAAAGGAAAATTTTATTCTAGACACGTGTAGAGATTTTCACAAGCTTTTCCTAACAGCAGTTTAGAATTCGTGCATTTTTCACAGAAAAACACTTCTGGAGCGAATTCCACCTAACAGATATGTAATTTAAATGCATTCCATCAACAGGGCATTCCGGATTCCGTATATGCTACATGCATGACTGATTCGGCAATCATGCGTTTCTGAGTTGTGAGCATGTGGATTAGTGAACTTTCATTCACCAAAGAAGG
This sequence comes from Vicugna pacos, assembly GCF_048564905.1. Lineage (NCBI taxonomy): Eukaryota > Metazoa > Chordata > Mammalia > Artiodactyla > Camelidae > Vicugna > Vicugna pacos. Next base: position 46,198,832 of record NW_027328740.1, on the reverse strand, counting down.
CATATATTACACTTTGAAATATTTACTCTGACTTCATAAGTTTTTTGTATCACCAGGTTCTAAAATCGGACATTTGGCAGTAGAAAACACTCTTTGAGCGAATTCTCACCAATACACATGTAATTTACATTGTTTACATAACCATGGCATTCCGTATTCCGAACATATTTCATGCATCACGGATTCCTCAAACATGCATTTCTGAGCTGTGAACATGCGAATGACAGATGTTTCAACCACCAAACAATTTACTTATGCACTTTGAAATAGTTCCTTGGACTTCGTTGCTTCTCCTATCACCAGTTTCAAGAATCACACTTTGATCCCAGAAAAACCCTCTTGGAGCGAATTCTACCCTAGAGATATGTAATTTGAATAGATTCCTTCAACATGATATTCCGTGTTCCGTACATGTTACATGCATGACGGATTCGACAAACATGCATTCCTGAGTTGTGAGCATGTGGATTACTGATTTTTCATCCTCTATAAAAGGAATAATTTCATATAGACTCGTGTACACATTTTCACAAGCTTTCCCTAACACAAGTTTCGAATTCGTTCATTTTTCACAGAAGAATACTTCTGGAGTGTGTTCAACCTAATAGATATATAATTTACATGAATTCCATCAACATGGCATTCCGGGTTCCGTACATGCTACATGCATGACGGATTCGAAAAACATGCATTTCTGAGTTGTGAGCATGTGGATTAGTGAACTTTCATCCACCAAAGAAGGCATATATTGCACTTTGAAATATTTACTCTGACTTCATAAGTTTTTTGTATCACCAGGTTCTAAAATCTTATATTTGGCAGTAGAAAACACTCTTTGAGCGAATTCTCACCAATACACATGTAATTTACATTGTTTACATAACCATGGCATTCCGTATTTCGAACATGATTCATGCATCACGGATTCCTCAAACATGCATTTCTGAGCTGTGAACATGCGCATGACAGATGTTTCAATCATTACAAGTTACATATGCACTTAAATATATATACTCTATCTTCGTAGCTTCTTCCTATCACCAGTTTCAAGAATCACACTTTGATCCCAGAAAAACCCTCTTGGAGCGAATTCTACCCTAGAGATATGTAATTTGAATAGATTCCATCTAAATGATATTCAGTGTTCCGTATATGTTACATGCATGACGGATTCGACAAGCATGCATTCCTGAGTTGAGAGCATGTGGATTACTGATGTTTCATCCTCTATAAAAGGAAAATTTTATTCTAGACACGTGTAGAGATTTTCACAAGCTTTTCCTAACAGCAGTTTAGAATTCGTGCATTTTTCACAGAAAAATACTTCTGGAGCGATTTCCACCTAACAGATATGTAATTTAAATGCCTTCCATCGACAGGGCATCCCGGATTCCGTAAATGCTACATGCATGACTGATTCGGCAAACATGCGTTTCTGAGTTGTGAGCATGTGGATTAGTGAACTTTCATCCACCAAAGAAGGCATATATTGCACTTTGAAATATTTACTCTGACTTCATTAGTTTTTTGTATCACCAGGTTCTAAAATCGGACATTTGGCAGTAGAAAACACTCTTTGAGCTAATTCTCACCAATACACATGTAATTTACATTGTTTACATAACCATGGCATTCCGTATTCCGAACATGTTTCATGCATCACGGATTCCTCAAACATGCATTTCTGAGCTGTGAACATGCGCATGACAGATGTTTCAACCACCAAACAAGTTACTTATGCACTTTGAAATAGTTCCTTGGACTTCGTTGCTTCTCCTATCACCAGTTTCAAGAATCACACTTTGATCCCAGAAAAACCCTCTTGGAGCGAATTCTACCCTAGAGATATGTAATTTGAATAGATTCCTTCAACATGATATTCCGTGTTCCGTACATGTTACATGCATGACGGATTCGACAAACATGCATTCCTGAGTTGAGAGCATGTGGATTACTGATTTTTCATCCTCTATAAAAGGAATAATGTCATACAGACTCGTGTACACATTTTCACAAGCTTTCCCTAACACAAGTTTCGAATTCGTTCATTTTTCACATAAGAATACTTCTGGAGTGTGTTCAACCTAATAGATATATAATTTACATGAATTCCATCAACATGGCATTCCGGGTTCCGTGCATGATACATGCATGACGGATTCGAGAAACATGCGTTTCTGAGTTGTGAGCATGTGGATTAGTGAACTTTCATCCACCAAAGAAGGCATATATTGCACTTTGAAATATTTACTCTGACTTCATAAGTTTTTTGTATCACCAGGTTCTAAAATTGGACATTTGGCAGTAGAAAACACTCTTTGAGCGAATTCTCACGAATACACATTTAATTTACATTGTTTACATAACCATGGCATTCCGTATTCCGAACATGTTTCATGCATCACGGATTCCTCAAACATGCATTTCTGAGCTGTGGACATGCGCATGACAGATGTTTCAATCATTACAACTTACATATACACTTAAATATATATACTCTATCTTCATAGCTTCTTCCTATCACCAGGTTCAAAAATCACACTTTGATCCCAGATAAACCCTCTTGGAGCGAATTCTACCCTAGAGATATTTAATTTGAATAGATTCTATCTACATGATATTCCGTGTTCCGTACATGCTACATGCATAACGGATTCGAAAAACATGCATTCCTGAGTTGAGAGCATGTGGATTACTGATGTTTCATCCTCTATAAAAGGAAAATTTTATTCTAGACACGTGTAGAAATTTTCACAATATTTTCCTAACAGCAGTTTAGAATTCGTGCATTTTTCACAGAAAAACACTTCTGGAGCGAATTCCACCTAACAGATATGTAATTTAAATGCATTCCATCAACAGGGCATTCCGGATTCCGTATATGCTACATGCATGACTGATTCGGCAATCATGCGTTTCTGAGTTGTGAGCATGTGGATTAGTGAACTTTCATCCACCAAAGAAGGCATATATTACACTTTGAAATATTTACTCTGACTTCATAAGTTTTTTGTATCACCAGGTTCTAAAATCGGACATTTGGCAGTAGAAAACACTCTTTGAGCGAATTCTCACCAATACACATGTAATTTACATTGTTTACATAACCACGGCATTCCGTATTCCCAACATGTTTCATGCATCATGGATTCCTCAAACATGCATTTCTGAGCTGTGAACATGCGCATGACAGATGTTTCAACCACCAAACAAGTTACTTATGCACTTTGAAATAGATCCTTGGACTTCGTTGCTTCTCCTATCACCAGTTTCAAGAATCACACTTTGATCCCAGAAAAACCCTCTTGGAGCGAATTCTACCCTAGAGATATGTAATTTGAATAGATTCCATCTAAATGATATTCAGTGTTCCGTACATGTTACATGCATGACGGATTCGACAAGCATGCATTCCTGAGTTGTGAGCATGTAGATTACTGATTTTTCATCCTCTATAAAAGGAATAATTTCATATAGACTCATGTACACATTTTCACAAGCTTTCCCTTACACAAGTTTCGAATTTGTTCATTTTTCACAGAAGAATACTTCTGGAGTGTATTCAACCTAATAGATATATAATTTACATGAATTCCATGAACATGGCATTCCGGGTTCCGTAAATGATACATGCATGACGGATTCGAGAAACATGCATTTCTGAGTTGTGAGCATGTGGATTAGTGAACTTTCATCCACCAAAGAAGGCATATATTACACTTTGAAATATTTATTCTGACTTCATAAATTTTTTGTATCACCAGGTTCTAAATTCGGCATTTGGCAGTAGAAAACGCTCTTTCATCGAATTCTCTCCAATACAAATTTAATTTACATTGTTTACATAACCATGGCATTACGTATTCCGAACATATTTCATGCATCACTGATTCCTCAAACATGCATTTCTGAGATGTGAACATGCGCATGACAGATGTTTCAACCACCAAACAAGTTACTTATGCACTTTGAAATAGTTCCTTGGACTTCGTTGCTTCTCCTATCACGAGTTTCAAATATCACACTTTGATCCCAGAAAAACCCTCTTGGAGCGAATTCTACCCTAGAGATATGTAATTTGAATAGATTCCTTCAACATGATATTCCGTGTTCCGTACATGTTACATGCATGACGGATTCGACAAACATGCATTCCTGAGTTGTGAGCATGTGGATTACTGATTTTTCATCCTCTATAAAAGGAATAATTTCATATAGACTCGTGTACACATTTTCACAAGCTTTCCCTAACACAAGTTTCGAATTCGTTCATTTTTCACAGAAGAATACTTCTGGAGTGTGTTCAACCTAATAGATATATAATTTACATGAATTCCATCAACATGGCATTCCGGGTTCCGTACATGCTACATGTATGACGGATTCGAAAAACATGCATTTCTGAGCTGTGAGCATGTGGATTAGTGAACTTTCATCCACCAAAGAAGGCATATATTACACTTTGAAATATTTACTCTGACTTCATAAGTTTTTTGTATCACCAGGTTCTAAATTCGGCATTTGGCAGTAGAAAACCCTCTTTCATCAAATTCTCACCAATACACATGTAATTTACATTGTTTACATAACCATGGCATTCCGTATTCCGAACATGTTTCATGCATCACGGATTCCTCAACCATGCATTTCTGAGCTGTGAACATGCGCATGACAGATGTTTCAACCACCAAACAAGTTACTTATGCACTTTGAAATAGTTCCTTGGACTTCGTTGCTTCTCCTATCACCAGTTTCAAGAATCACACTTTGATCCCAGAAAAACCCTCTTGGAGCGAATTCTACCCTAGAGATATGTAATTTGAATAGATTCCTTCAACATGATATTCCGTGTTCCGTACATGTTACATGCATGACGGATTCGGCAAACATGCATTCCTGAGTTGTGAGCATGTGGATTACTGATTTTTCATCCTCTATAAAAGGAATAATTTCATATAGACTCGTGTACACATTTTCACAAGCTTTCCCTAACACAAGTTTCGAATTCGTGCTTTTTTCACAGAAGAATACTTCTGGAGTGTATTCAACCTAATAGATATATAATTTACATGAATTCCATCAACATGGCATTCCTGGTTCCGTACATGATACATGCATGACGGATTTGAGAAACATGCGTTTCTGAGTTGTGAGCATGTGGATTAGTGAACTTTCATCCACCAAAGAAGGCATATATTACACTTTGAAATATTTACACTGACTTCATAATTTTTTTGTATCACCAGGTTCTATATTCGGCATTTGGCAGTAGAAAACCCTCTTTCATCGAATTCTCACCAATACACATGTAATTTACATTGTTTACATAACCATGGCATTCCGTATTCCGAACATGATTCATGCATCACGGATTTCTCAAACATGCATTTCTGAGCTGTGAACATGCGCATGACAGATGTTTCAATCATTACAAGTTACATATGCACTTAAATATATATACTCTATCTTCGTAGCTTCTTCCTATCACCAGGTTCAAGAATCACACTTTGATCCCAGAAAAACCCTCTTGGAGCGAATTCTACCCTAGAGATATTTAATTTTAATAGATTCTATCTACATGATATTCCGTGTTCCGTACATGCTACATGCATAACGGATTCGAAAAACATGCATTCCTGAGTTGAGAGCATGTGGATTACTGTTGTTTCATCCTCTATAAAAGGAAAATTTTATTCTAGACACGTGTAGAGATTTTCACAAGCTTTTCCTAACAGCAGTTTAGAATTCGTACATTTTTCACAGAAAAATACTTCTGGAGCGATTTCCACCTAACAGATATGTAATTTAAATGCATTCCATCAACAGGGCATTCCTGATTCCGTAAATGCTACATGCATGACTGATTCGGCAAACATGCGTTTCTGAGTTGTGAGCATGTGGATTAGTGGCCTTTCATCCACCAAAGAAGTCTTATATTACACTTTGAAATATTTACTCTGACTTCATAAGTTTTTTTGTATCACCAGGTTCTAAAATCGGACATTTGGCAGTAGAAAACACTCTTTGAATTAATTCTCACCAATACACATGTAATTTACATTGTTTACATAAACATGGCTTTCCGTATTCCGAGCATGTTTCATGCGTCACGGATTCCTGAAACATGAATTTGTGGGATGTGAACATGCGCATGACAGATATTTCAAACACCAAACAAGTTACCTATGCACTTTGAAATATTTACTTGGATTTCTTAGCTTTTTCCCATCACCAGTTTCAAGAATCACACTTTGATCCCTGAAAAAACTCTTGGAGCTAATTCTACCCTAGAGATATGTAATTTGAATAGATTCTATCAACATGATATTCAGTGTTCCTTACATGCTACATGCATGACGGATTCGACAAACATGCATTCCTGAGTTGAGAGCATCTGGATTACTGATTTTTCATCCTGTATAAAAGGAATATATTCATATAGACTCGTGTACACATTTTCACAAGCTTTCCCTAACACCAGATTCTAATTCGTGCATTTTTCACAGAAGAACACTTCTGGAGCTTTTTCCACCTAATAGATATATAATTTACATGAATTCCATCAACATGGCATCCCGGGTTCCGTATATGATACATGCATTATGGATTCGTGAAACATGAGTTTCTGAATTGTGAGCATTTGGATTACTGACCTTTCAATCACCAAACAAGGCATATACACACTTAGATTTATTTACACTGACTTCATAGCTTTTTTTTATCTCCAGGTTCTAAAATCGGAGATTTGGCCCCAGAAAACACTCTTTGAGCGATTCTCACCAATACACATATAATTTAAATTGTTTACCAAATCATGGAATTCCGTATACAGAACATGTTTCATTCTCACGGATTCGCAAACATGCATTTCTGGGCTGTGAACATGCGCATGAATGATGTTTCAAACACCAAACAATTTACGTATGCACTTTGAAATATTTACTTGGACTTCGGAGATTCTTCCTATCACAAGTTACAAGAATCACACTTTGATCCCAGAAAAACCCTCTTGGAGCAAAGTCTACCCTAGATATATGTAATTTGAATAGTCTCCATGTAAATAATATTCAGTGTCCGTACATGCTACATGCATGACGGATTCGACAAACATGTACTCCTGAGTTGAGAGCATGTGGATTACTTATCTTTCATCCTCTATGAAAACAAAATTTTCATCTTGACACGTGTACCCATTTTCACAATCTTTTCCTAACACGAGTTTCGGACTCGTGCATTTTTCTCAGAAAAATACTTCTGGAGCGATTTCCACCAAACAGATATGTAATTTACATGAATTCCATAACATGGCATTCCGGGTTCCGTACATGCTACATGCATGACGGATTCGGCAAACATGAGTTTCTGAGATCTCAACATGTGGATTACTACCTTTCATCCACCAAACAGGATATATATACACTTAGAAATATTTACTCTGACTTCATAGGTTTTTTCTGTCACCAGGTACTCAAATCGGACGTTTTGCACTTGAAAAGTCTCTTTGAGCGAATTCTCACCAATACACATGTAATTTACATTGTTTACATAACCATGGCATTCCGTATTCCGAACATGTTTCATGCAATACCGATTCCTCAAACATACATTTCTGAGTTGTGAATATGCTCATGACTGATGTTTCAATCATTACAAGTTACCTATGCACTTAAATATATATACTTTGTCTTCGTACCTTCTTCCTATCACTAGGTTCAAGAGTCACACTTTGATCCCAAAAAAACCCTCATGGAGCGAATTCTACCCTAGAGATATGTAATTTGAATAGATTCAATCTGCATTATATTCCGTGTTCCGTACATGCTACATGCATGACGGATTCGAAAAACCTGCATTCCTGAGTTGAGAGCATGTGGATTACTGATGTTTCATCCTGTATAAAAGGAAAATTTTCTTCTAGACACGTGTACAGATTTTCAAATGCTTTCCCTAACACCAGTTTAGAATTCGTGCATTTTTCACAGAAAAATACTTCTGGAGCGATTTCCACCTAACAAATATGTAATTGAAATGCATTCCATCAACAGGGCATTCCCGATTCCGTAAATGCTACACGCATAACGGATTCGGCAAACATGCGTTTCTGAGTTGTGAGCATGTGGATTAGTGAACTTTCATTCACCAAAGAAGGCATATATTACACTTTGAAATATTTAATCTGACTTCATAATTTTTTTGTATCACCAGGTTCTAAAATCGGACATTTGGCAGTAGAAAACTCTCTTTTCACCGAATTCTCAAGAATACACATGTAATTTACATTGTTTACATAACCATGGCATTCCGTATTCTGAACATGTTTCATGCATCACGGATTCCTCAAACATGCATTTCTGTGCTGTGAACATGCGCATTGCAGATGTTTCTACCACCAAAAATGTTACCTATGCCCTTTGAAATATTTACTTAGACTTCGTTGCTTCTTCCTTTCACCAGTTTCAAGAATCACACTTTGATCCCAGAAAAACCCTCTTGGAGCGAAATCTACCCTAGAGATATGTAATTTGAATGTATTCCATCTAAATGATATTCAGTGTTCCGTACATGCTACATGCATGACGGATTCGACAAAAATGAATTCCTGAGTTGAGAGCATGTGGATTACTGATCTTTCATCCTCTATGAAAACAATATTTTCATCTAGACACGTGTACCCATTTTCATAATCTTTTCCTAACACGAGTTTCGTACTCGTGCATTTTTCTCAGAAAAATACTTCTGGAGCGATTTCCACCAAACAGATTTGTATTTTACATGAATTCCATCAACATGGCATTCCGGGTTTCGTACATGCTACATGCATGATGGATTCGGCAAACATGTGTTTCTGAGATCTCAGCATGTGGATTACTGACCTTTCATCCACCAAACAAGGCATATATACAGTTTGAAATATTTACTCTGACTTCATAGATTTTTTCTGTCACCAGGTACTAAAATCGGACATTTGGCACTTGAAAAGCCTCTTTGAGCGAATTCTCACCAATACACACGTAATTTACATTGTTTACATAACCATGGCCTTCTGTATTCCGAACATGTTTCATGCAAAACCGATTCCTCAAACATGCATTTGTCAGGTGTGAATATGCTCATGACTGATGTTTAAACCATTACAAGTTACCTATGCACTTTGATATATACATTTTGTCTTCGTAGCTTCTTCCTATCACCAGGATTTCGAATCACAATTTGATCCCAGAAAAAACCTCTTGAAGCGAATTCTACCCTTGAGATATGTAATTTGAATAGATTCCATCTAAATGTTATTCAGTGTTGATTACATACTACATGCATGACAGATTCGACAAACATGCATTCTTGAGTTGAGAGCATGTGGATTACTGATCTTTCATCCTCTATAAAAACAATATTTTCATCTAGACACGTGTATCCATTTTCACAACCTTTCCCTAACACCAGTTTAGAATTCGTGAATTTTTCACAGAAAAATACTTCTGGAGCTATTTCCACATAACAGATATGTAATTTAAATGCCTTCCATCAACAGGGCATTTCGGATTCCGTAAATGTTACATGCATGACAGATTCGGCAAACATGCGTATCTGAGTTGTGTGCATGTGGATTAGTGAACTTTCATCCACCAAACAAGGCATATATACACTTTGAAATATTTAAAATATTTGAAAATATTTGAAATATTTACTCTGACTTCATAAGTTTTTTGTATCACAAGGTTCTAAAATCAGACATTTGGCAATAGAAATCCCTCTTTGAACGAATTCTCACCAATACACATGTAATTTACATTGTTTACTTAACCATGGCATTCCGTATTGCGAACATGATTCATGCATCACGAATTCCTCAAATTGCTTTTCTGAGCTGTAAACATGCAGATGACAGATATTTCAACCACCAAACAATTAACTTATGCACTTTGAAATATTCCCTTGGACTTCGTTGCTTCTCCTGTCACCAGTTTCAAGAATCACAATTTAATCCCAGAAAAAAACTCTAGGAGCGAATTCTACTCTAGAGATATGTAATTTGAATAGATTCCTTCAACATGATATTCCGTGTTCCGAACATGTTACATGCATGACTTATTCGACAAACATGCATTCCTGTGTTGAGAGCATGTGGATTACTGATTTTTAATCCTCTATAAAATTAATAATTTCATATAGACCCATGTATATTTTTTCACAATCTTTCCCTAAAACAAGTTTCGAATTCGTGCATTTTTCACAGAAGAATACTTCTGGAGTTTATTCAACCTAATTGATACATTATTTACATGAATTCCATCAACATGACATTCCGGGTTCCGTACATGCTACATGCATGACGGACTCGGCAAACATGTGTTTCTGAGATTTCAGCATGTGGATTACTGACCTTTCATCCACCAAATAAGGCATATATACACTTTAAAATATTTAATCTGACTTCAATGGTTTTATGTATCACCAGGTTCTAAAATCGGACATTTGGCACCAGAAAAATCTCTTTGAGCGTATTCTCAAAAATACATATGTAATTTACAATATTTACATAACCAAGGCATTCCGTATTCCGAACATGTTTCATGCAACACGGATTCCTCAAACATGCATTTCTGAGTTGTGAACATGCGCATGACAGATATTTCAAACACCAAACATGTTACCTATGCACTTTGATATATTTACTTGGACTTCGTTGCTTCTTCCTATCACCAGTTTCAAGAATCACACTTTGATCCCAGAAAAACCCTCTTGGAGCGAAATCTACCCTAGAGATATGTAATTTGAATAGATTCCTTCAACATGATATTTCGTGTTCCGTACATGCTACATGCATGGCGTACCCGACAAACAAGCATCCCTGAGTTGAGAGCATGTGGATTACTGATCTTTCATCCTCTACAATAGGAATATTTTCATCTAGACACGTGTACAGATTTTCACTATGTTTCTCTAACACCAGTTTCTTATTCATGCTTTTTTCACAAAAGAACACTTCTGGAGCGTTTTCCACCAAATAGATATATAATTTACATGAATTCCATCAACATGGCATCCCGGGTTCCGTACATGATACATGCATGACGGATTCGAGAAACATGAGTTTCTGAGTTGTGAGCATTTGGATTACTGAATTTTCAATCACCAAACTAGGTATATACACACTTAGAATTATTTACACTTACTTCATAGGTTTTTTTTATCTCCAGGTTCTAAAATCGGAGATTTGGCACCAGAAAACACTCTTTGAGCGATTCTCACTTATACACATGTAATTTACATTGTTTACCTAACCATGGAATTCCGTATACAGAACATGTTTCATTCTCACGGATTCCTGAAACATGCATTTCTGAGCTGTGAACATGCGCATGAATGATGTTTCAAACACCAAACAATTTACGTATGCACTTTGAAATATTTACTCTGACTTCATAAGTTTTTTCTGTCACCAGGTTATAAATCGGACATTTGGCACTAGAAAAGCCTCTTTGAGCGAATTCTCACCTATACACATTTAATTTACATTGTTTACATAACCATGGCATTCCATATTCCGAACATGATTCATGCATCACGAATTCCTCATATTGCATTTCTGAGCTGTGAACATGCACATGACAGATATTTCAAACACCAAACAAGTTACTTATCCAAGTTGAAATATTTCCTTGGACTTCGTAGCTTCTCCTATCACCAGTTTCAAGAATCACACTTTGATCCCAGAAAAACCCTCTTGGAGCGAATTCTACCCTAGAGATATGTAATTTGAATAGATTCCTTCAACATGATATTCCATGTTCCGTACATGTTACATGAATGACGGATTCGACAAACATGCATTCCTGATTTGAGAGCATGTGGATTACTGATTTTTCACCCTCTATAAAAGGAATAATTTCATATAGACTCGTGTACACATTTTCACAAGCTTCGCCTAACACAAGTTTCTAATTCGTGCATTTTTCACAGAAGAATACTTCTGTAGTGTATTCAACCTGATAGATATATAATTTACATGAATTCCATCAACATGGCATTCCGGGTTCCGTACATAATACGTGCATGATGGATTTGAGAAACATGACTTTCTGAGTTGTGAGCATGTGGATTAGTGAACTTTCATCCACCAAAGAAGGCATATATACACTTTGAAATATTTACTCTGACTTCATAGGTTTTTTCTAACACCAGGTTGTATAATCGGACATTTGGCACCAGAAAACACCCTCTGAGCGAATTCTCAATTATACACATGTAATTTACATTTTTTACATAACCATGGCCTTCTGTATTCCGAACATGTTTCATGCAATACCGATTCCTCAAACATGCATTTGTCAGTTGTGAATATGCTCATGACTGATGTTTAAACCATTACAAGTTACCTATGCACTTTGATATATACATTTTGTCTTCATAGCTTCTTCCTATCACCAGGATTTCGAATCACAATTTGATCCCAGAAAAAACCTCTTGAAGCGAATTCTACCCTAGAGATATGTAATTTGAATAGATTCCATCTAAATGATATTCAGTGTTCATTACATACTACATGCATTACAGATTCGACAAACATGCATTCTTGAGTTGAGAGCATGTGGATTACTTATCTTTTATCCTCTATAAAAACAATATTTTCATCTGGACACGTGTACCCATTTTCACAATATTTTCCTAACACCAGTTTCAAACTCGTTCATTTTTCACAGAAAAATACTTCTGGGGCGATTTCCACCAAACAGATATGTAATTTACATGAATTCCATCAACATGGCATTCCGGGTTCCGTACATGCTACATGCATGACGGATTCGGCAAACATGTGTTTCTGAGATCTCAACATGTGGAATACTGATCTTTCATCCACCAAACCAGGCATATATACACTTAGAAATACTTACTCTGACTTCATAGGTTTTTTCTCTCACCACCTATTAAATCGGATAATTGGCTCCAGTAAACACTCTTTGAGCGAATTCTCACCAATACAAATGTAATTTACATTGTTTACATAAACATGGCATTCCGTATTCCGATCATGTTTCATGCAATACCGATTCCTCAAACATGCATTTCTGCGTTGTGAATATGCTCATGACTGATGTTTCAAACATTAAAAGTTACCTATGCACTTAAAAATATATACTTTGTCTTCGCAGCTACTTCCTACACCAGGTTCAAGAAACACACTTTGATCCCAGAAAAACCCTCATGGAGCGAATTCTACCCTAGAGATATGTAATTTGAATAGATTCTATCTACATAATAGTCCGTGTTCCGTACATGGTACATGCATGATGGATTCGACAAACATGAATTCCTGAGTTGAGTGCATGTGGATTATTGATTTTTCATCCTCTATAAAAGGAATAATTTCATATAGACTCGTGTACATATTTTCACAAGCTTTCCCTAACAGCAGTTTAGAATTCGTGCATTTTTCACAGAAAAATACTTCTGGAGCGATTTCCACCTAATAGATATATAAATTAAATGAATTCCATCATCATGGCATTCCGGGTTCCGTACATGCTACATGCATGAAGGATTCGGCAAACATGTGTTTCTGAGATCTGAACATGTGGATTACTGAACTTTCATCCACCAATTAGGCATATATACACTTAGAAATGTTTACTCTGACTTCATAGGTTTTTTCTCTCACCAGGTACTAAAATTGGACATTTGGCACTAGAAAAGCCTCTTTGAGCGAATTCTCAGCAATACACATGTAATTTACATTGTTTACATAACCATGGAATTCCGTATTCCGAACATGTTTCATTCATCACGGATCTTCAAACATGCATTTCTGAGCTGTGAACATGCGCATGACAGATGTTTCAACCACCAAAAATCCTACATATGCACTTTGAAATATTTACTTAGACTTCGTTGCTTCTTCCTTTCACCAGGTTCAAGAATCATTTGATCCCAGAAAAAACCTCTTGGAGAGAAATCTACCCTAGAGATATGTTATTTGAATAGATTCCTTCAATATGATATTCCTTGTTCCGTAAAAGCTACATGCATGACGGATTCGACAAACATGCATTCCTCAGTTGAGAGCATGTGGATTACTGATTTTTCAATCCCTATAAAAGAAATATTTTCATCTTGACACTTGTACACATTATCACAAGCTTTCCCTAACACCAGTTTCGAATTCGTGACTTTTTCACAGAAAAAAACTTCTGGAGCTTTTTCCACCTAATAGATATATAAATTAAATGAATTCCATCAACATGGCATTCCGGGTTCCGTACATGCTACATGCATGACGGATTCGGAAAACATATGTTTCTGAGTTCTCAGCATGTGGATTACTGACCTTTCATCCACCAAACAAGGCAAATATACACTTTAAAATATTTAATCTGACTTCATTGGTTTTATGTATCACCAGGTTCTAAAATCGGACATTTGGCACCAGAAAAATCTCTTTGAGCGTATTCTCAAATTTACATATGTAATTTACATTATTTACATAACCAATGCATTCCGTATTCTGAACATGTTTCATGAAACACGGATTCCTCAAACATTCATTTCTGAGTGGTGAACATGCGCATGACAGATATTTCAACCACCAAAAATGTTACGTATGCACTTTGATATATTTATTTGTACTTCGTTGCTTCTTCCTATCACCAGTTCCAAGAATCACACTTTGATCCCAGAAAAATCCTCTTGGAGCGAATTCTACCCTAGAGATATGTAATTTGAATAGATTCCTTCAACATGATATTCCGTGTTCCGTACATGCTACATGAATGACGGATTCGAAAAACATGCATTCCTGAGATGAGTGCATGTGGATTACTGATGTTTCATCCTCTATAAATGGAAAACTTTCTTCTAGACACGTGTACAGATTTTCACAACCTTTCCCTAACACCAGTTTCGAATTCGTGCATTTTTCACAGAAGAATACTTCTGGAGTGTATTCAACCTAATAGATATATAATTTACATGAATTCCATCAACATGGCATTCCGGGTTCCGTACATAATACGTGCATGACGGATTCGAGAAACATGACTTTCTGAGTTGTGAGCATGTGGATTAGTGAACTTTCATCCACCAAAGAAGGCATATATACACTTTGAAATATTTACTCTGACTTCATAGGTTTTTTCTAACACCAGGTTGTATAATCGGACATTTGGCACCAGAAAACTCCCTCTGAGCGAATTCTCAAATATACACATGTAATTTACATTTTTTACATAACCATGGCCTTCTGTATTCCGAACATGTTTCATGCAATACCGATTCCTCAAACATGCATTTGTCAGTTGTGAATATGCTCATGACTGATGTTTAAACCATTACAAGTTACCTATGCAATTTGATATATACATTTTGTCTTCGTAGCTTCTTCCTATCACCAGGATTTCGAATCACAATTTGATCCCAGAAAAAACCTCTTGAAGCGAATTCTACCCTAGAGATATATAATTTGAATAGATTCCATTTAAATGTTTTTCAGTGTTCATTACATACTACATGCATGACACATTCGACAAACATGCATTCTTGAGTTGAGAGCATGTGGATTACTGATCTTTCATCCTCTATAAAAACAATATTTTCATCTAGACACGTGTACCCATTTTCACAATATTTTCCTAACACCAGTTTCGAACTCGTTCATTTTTCACAGAAAAATTCTTCTGGGGCGATTTCCACCAAACAGATATGTAATTTACATGAATTCCATCAACATGGCATTCCGGGTTCCGTACATGCTACATGCATGACAGATTCGGCAAACATGTGTTTCTGAGATCTCAGCATATGGAATACTGATCTTTCATCCACCAAACAAGGCATATATACACTTAGAAATACTTACTCTGACTTCATAGGTTTTTTCTCTCACCACCTATTAAATCGGATAATTGGCTCCAGTAAACACTCTTTGAGCGAATTCTCACCAATACAAATGTAATTTACATTGTTTACATAAACATGGCATTCCGTATTCCGATCATGTTTCATGCAATACCGATTCCTCAAACATGCATTTCTGCGTTGTGAATATACTCATGACTGATGTTTCAATCATTAAAAGTTACCTATGCACTTAAAAATATATACTTTGTCTTCGTAGCTACTTCCTATCACCAGGTTCAAGAATCACACTTTGATCCCAGAAAAACCCTCATGGAGCGAATTCTACCCTAGAGATATGTAATTTGAATAGATTCTATCTACATGATATTCCGTGTTCCGTACATGGTACATGCATGACGGATTCGACAAACATGAATTCCTGAGTTGAGAGCATGTGGATTATTGATTTTTCATCCTCTATAAAAGGAATAATTTCATATAGACTCGTGTACATATTTTCACACGCTTTCCCTAACACCAGGTTAGAATTCGTGCATTTTTCACAGAAAAATACTTCTGGAGCGATTTCCACCTAATAGATATATAAATTAAATGAATTCCATCATCATGGCATTCCGGGTTCCGTACATGCTACATGCATGATGGATTCGGCAAACATGTGTTTCTGAGATCTGAATATGTGGATTACTGAACTTTCATCCACCAATTAGGCATATATACACTTAGAAATGTTTACTCTGACTTCATAGGTTTTTTCTGTCACCAGGTACTAAAATTGGACATTTGGCACTAGAAAAGCCTCTTTGAGCGAATTCTCAGCAATACACATGTAATTTACATTGTTTACATAACCATGGCATTCCATATTCTGAACATGTTTCATTCATCACGGATTTTCAAACATGCATTTCTGAGCTGTGAACATGCACATGACAGATGTTTCAACCACCAAAAATTTTACATATGCACTTTGAAATATTTACTTAGACTTCGTTGCTTCTTCCTTTCACCAGGTTCCAGAATCACTTTGATCCCAGAAAAAACCTCTTGGAGAGAAATCTACCCTAGAGATAAGTTATTTGAATAGATTCCTTCAATATGACATTCCTTGTTCCGTAAATGCTACATGCATGACGGATTCGACAAACATGCATTCCTCAGTTGAGAGTATGTGGATTACTGATTTTTCAATCCCTATAAAAGAAATATTTTCATCTTGACACGTGTACACATTATCACAAGCTTTCCCTAACACCAGTTTTGAATTCATGGCTTTTTCACAGAAAAAAACTTCTGGAGCTTTTTCCACCTAATAGATATATAAACTAAATGAATTCCATCAACATGGCATTCCGGGTTCCGTACACGCTACATGCATGACGGATTCGGAAAACATATGTTTCTGAGTTCTCAGCATGTGGATTACTGAACTTTCATCCACCAAACAAGGCATATATACACTTTAAAATATTTAATCTGACTTCATTGGTTTTATGTATCACCAGATTCTAAAATCGGACATTTGGCACCAGAAAAATCTCTTTGAGCATATTCTCAAAATTACATATGTAATTTCAATTATTTACATAACCAAGGCATTCCGTATTCCGAACATGTTTCATGCAACACGGATTCCTCAAACATTCATTTCTGAGTGGTGAACATGCGCATGACAGATATTTCAAACACCAAAAATGTTACCTATGCACTTTGATATATTTACTTGAACTTCATTGCTTCTTCCTATCACCAGTTTCAAGAATCACACTTTCATCCCAGAAAAATCTTCTTGGAGCGAATTCTACCCTAGAGATATGTAATTTGAATAGATTCCTTCAACATGATATTCCGTGTTCCGTACATGCTACATGCATGACGGATTCGAAAAACATGCATTCCTGAGATGAGTGCATGTGGATTACTGATGTATCATCCTCTATAAATGGAAAATTTTCTTCTAGACACGTGTACAGATTTTCACAAGCTTTCCCTAACACCAGTTTAGAATTCGTGCATTTTTCACAGAAAAATACTTCTGGAGCGATTCCACCTAACAGATATGTAATTTAAATGCATTCCATCAACAGGGCATTCCGGATTTCATAAATGCTACACGCATGACGGATTCGGCAAACATGAGTTTCTGAGTTGTGAGCATGTGGATTAGAGAACTTTCATCCACAAAACAAGGCATATATACACTTTGAATTATTTACTCTGACTTCATAAGTTTTTTGTATCTCCAGGTCCTTAAATCGGACATTTGGCAGTAGAAAACACTCTTTGTGCGAATTCTCACCAATACACATGTAATTTACATTGTTTACATAACCATGGCATTCCATATTCCGAACATGATTCATGCATCACGAATTCCTCAAATTGCATTTCTGAGCTGTGAACATGCACATGACAGA
Source organism: Vicugna pacos (assembly GCF_048564905.1). NCBI lineage: Eukaryota > Metazoa > Chordata > Mammalia > Artiodactyla > Camelidae > Vicugna > Vicugna pacos. The sequence goes on along the minus strand of NW_027328740.1, from coordinate 46,180,563 downwards.
TATTTCAACCATCAAACAAGTTACTTATGCACTTTGAAATATTTCCTTGGACTTCGTTGCTTCTCCTATCACCAGTTTCAAGAATCACACTTTGATTCCAGAAAAACACTCTTGGAGCGAATTCTACCCTAGAGATATGTAACTTGAATAGATTCCTTCAACATGATATTCCGTGTTCCTTACATGTTACATGCATGACGGATTCCACAAACATGCATTCCTGAGTTGTGACCATGTGGATTACTGATTTTTCATCCTCTATAAAAGGAATAATTTCATATAGACTCGTGTACATATTTTCACAAGCTTTCCCTAACACCACTTTAGAATTCGTGCATTTTTCACAGAAAAATACTTCTGGAGCGATTTCCACCTAATAGATATATAAATTAAATGAATTCCATCATCATGGCATTCCGGTTTCCGTACATGCTACATGCATGATGGATTCGGCAAACATGTGTTTCTGAGATCTGAACATGTGGATTACTGAACTTTCATCCACCAATTAGGCATATATACACTTAGAAATGTTTACTCTGACTTCATAGGTTTTTTCTGTCACCAGGTACTAAAATTGGACATTTGGCACTAGAAAAGCCTCTTTGAGTGAATTCTCAGCAATACACATGTAATTTACATTGTTTACATAACCATGGCATTCCGTATTCCGAACATGTTTCATTCATCACGGATCTTCAAACATGCATTTCTGAGCTGTGAACATGCGCATGACAGATGTTTCAACCACCAAAAATGTTACATATGCACTTTGAAATATTTACTTAGACTTCGTTGCTTCTTCCTTTCACCAGGTTCAAGAATCATTTGATCCCAGAAAAAACCTCTTGGAGAGAAATCTACCGTAGAAATATGTTATTTGAATAGATTCCTTCAATATGACATTCCTTGTTCCGTAAATGCTACATGCATGACGGATTCGACAAACATGCATTCCTCAGTTGAGAGCATGTGGATTACTGATTTTTCAATCCCTATAAAAGAAATATTTTCATCTTGACACTTGTACACATTATCACAAGCTTTCCCTAACACCAGTTTCGAATTCGTGACTTTTTCACAGAAAAAAACTTCTGGAGCTTTTTCCACCTAATAGATATATAAATTAAATGAATTCCATCAACATGGCATTCCGGGTTCCGTACATGCTACATGCATGACGGATTCGGAAAACATATGTTTCTGAGTTCTCAGCATGTGGATTACTGACCTTTCATCCACCAAACAAGGCAAATATACACTTTAAAATATTTAATCTGACTTCATTGGTTTTATGTATCACCAGGTTCTAAAATCGGACATTTGGCACCAGAAAAATCTCTTTGAGCGTATTCTCAAATTTACATATGTAATTTACATTATTTACATAACCAAGGCATTCCGTATTCTGAACATGTTTCATGCAACACGGATTCCTCAATCATTCATTTCTGAGTGGTGAACATGCGCATGACAGATATTTCAACCACCAAAAATGTTACCTATGCACTTTGATATATTTATTTGGACTTCGTTGCTTCTTCCTATCACCAGTTCCAAGAATCACACTTTGATCCCAGAAAAATCCTCTTGGAGCGAATTCTACCCTAGAGAAATGTAATTTGAATACATTCCTTCATCATGATATTCCGTTTTCCGTACATGCTACATGAATGACGGATTCGAAAAACATGCATTCCTGAGATGAGTGCATGTGGATTACTGATGTTTCATCCTCTATAAATGGAAAATTTTCTTCTAGACACGTGTACAGATTTTCACAAGCTTTCCCTAACACCAGTTTAGAATTCGTGCATTTTTCACAGAAGAATACTTCTGGAGTGTATTCAACCTAATAGATATATAATTTACATGAATTCCATCAACATGGCATTCCGGGTTCCGTACATAATACGTGCATGACGGATTCGAGAAACATGACTTTCTGAGTTGTGAGCATGTGGATTAGTGAATTTTCATCCACCAAAGAAGGCATATATACACTTTGAAATATTTACTCTGACTTCATACGTTTTTTCTAACACCAGGTTGTATATTCGGACATTTGGCACCAGAAAACACCCTCTGAGCGAATTCTCAAATATACACATGTAATTTACATTTTTTACATAACCATGGCCTTCTGTAATCCGAACATGTTTCATGCAATACCGATTCCTCAAACATGCATTTGTCAGTTGTGAATATGCTCATGACTGATGTTTAAACCATTACAAGTTACCTATGCACTTTGATATATACATTTTGTCTTCGTAGCTTCTTCCTATCACCAGGATTTCGAATCACAATTTGATCCCAGAAAAAACCTCTTGAAGCGAATTCTACATTAGAGATATGTAATTTGAATAGATTCCATCTAAATGTTATTCAGTGTTCATTACATACTACATGCATGACAGATTCGACAAACATGCATTCTTGAGTTGAGAGCATGTGGATTACTGATCTTTCATCCTCTATAAAAACAATACTTTCATCTAGACACGTGTACTCATTTTCACAATATTTTCCTAACACCAGTTTCGAACTCGTTCATTTTTCACAGAAAAATACTTCTGGGGTGATTTCCACCAAACATATATGTAATTTACATGAATTCCATCAACATGGCATTCCGGGTTCCGTACATGCTACATGCATGAGGATTCGGCAAACATATGTTTCTGAGATCTCAGCATGTGGAATACTGATCTTTCATCCACCAAACCAGGCATATATACACTTAGAAATACTTACTCTGACTTCATAGGTTTTTTCTCTCACCACTTATTAAATCGGATAATTGCTCCAGTAAACACTCTTTGAGCGAATTCTCACCAATACAAATGTAATTTACATTGTTTACATAACCATGGCATTCCGTATTCCGAACATGTTTCATGCATCACGGATTCCTCCAACATGCATTTCTGAGCTGTGAACATGCGCATGACAGATGTTTCAACCACCAAACAAGTTACTTATGCACTTTGGAACAGTTCCTTGGACTTCGTTGCTTCTCCTATCACCAGTTTCAAGAATCACACTTTGATCCCAGAAAAACCCTCTTGGAGCGAATTCTACCCTAGAGATATGTAATTTGAATAGATTCCTTCAACATGATATTCCGTGTTCCGTACAAGTTACATGCATGACGGATTCGACATACATGCATTCCTGAGTTGTGACCATGTGGATTACTGATTTTTCATCCTCTATAAAAGGAATAATTTCATATAGACTCGTGTACACATTTTCACAAGCTTTCCCAAACACAAGTTTCGAATTCGTTCATTTTTCACAGAAGAATACTTCTGGAGTGTATTCAACCTAATAGATATATAATTTACATGAATTCCATCAACATGGCATTCCGGGTTCCGTACATGATACATGCATGACGGATTCGAGAAACATGCGTTTCTGAGTTGTGAGCATGTGGATTAGTGAACTTTCATCCACCAAAGAAGGCATATATTACACTTTGAAATATTTACTCTGACTTCATAAGTTTTTTGTATCACCAGGTTCTAAAATCGGACATTTGGCAGTAGAAAACACTCTTTGAGCGAATCCTCACCAATACACATGTAATTTACATTGTTTACATAACCATGGCATTCCGTATTCCGAACATGTTTCATGCATCACGGATTCCTCAAACATGCATTTCTGAGCTGTGAACATGCGCATGACAGATGTTTCAACCACCAAACAAGTTACTTATGCACTTTGAAATAGTTCCATGGACTTCGTAGCTTCTCCTATCACCAGTTTCAAGAATCACACTTGGATCCCAGAAAAACCCTCTTGGAGCGAATTCTACCCTAGAGATATGTAATTTGAATAGATTCCTTCAACATGATATTCCGTGTTCCGTACATGTTACATGCATGACGGATTCGACATACATGCATTCCTGAGTTGTGACCATGTGGATTACTGATTTTTCATCCTCTATAAAAGGAATAATTTCATATAGACTCGTGTACACATTTTCACAAGCTTTCCCTAACACAAGTTTCGAATTCGTTCATTTTTCACAGAAGAATACTTCTGGAGTGTATTCAACCTAATAGATATATAATTTACATGAATTCCATCAACATGGCATTCCGGGTTCCGTACATGTTACATGCATGACGGATTCGAGAAACAGGCGTTTCTGAGTTGTGAGCATGTGGATTAGTGAACTTTCATCCACCAAAGAAGGCATATATTGCACTTTGCAATATTTACTCTGACTTCATAAGTTTTTTGTATCACCAGGTTCTAAAATCGGACATTTGGCAGTAGAGAACACTCTTTGAGCGAATCCTCACCAATACACATGTAATTTACATTGTTTACATAACCATGGCATTCCGTATTCCGAACATGTTTCATGCATCACGGATTCCTCAAACATGCATTTCTGAGCTGTGAACATGCGCATGACAGATGTTTCAACCACCAAAAAAGTTACTTATGCACTTTGAAATAGTTCCTTGGACTTCGTTGCTTCTCTTATCACCAGTTTCAAGAATCACACTTGGATCCCAGAAAAACCCTCTTGGAGCGAATTCTACCCTAGAGATATGTAATTTGAATAGATTTCTTCAACATGATATTCCGTGTTCCGTACATGTTACATGCATGACGGATTCGACATACATGCATTCCTGAGTTGTGAACATGTGGATTACTGATTTTTCATCCTCTATAAAAGGAATAATTTCATATAGACTCGTGTACACATTTTCACAAGCTTTCCCTAACACAAGTTTCGAATTCGTTCATTTTTCACAGAAGAATACTTCTGGAGTGTATTCAACCTAATAGATATATAATTTACATGAATTCCATCAACATGGCATTCCGGGTTCCGTACATGATACATGCATGACGGATTCGAGAAACATGCGTTTCTGAGTTGTGAGCATGTGGATTAGTGAACTTTCATCCACCAAAGAAGGCATATATTACACTTTGAAATATTTACTCTGACTTCATAAGTTTTTTGTATCACCAGGTTCTAAAATCGGACATTTGGCAGTAGAAAACACTCTTTGAGCGAATTCTCACCAATACACATGTAATTTACATTGTTTACATAACCATGGCATTCCGTATTCCGAACATGTTTCATGCATCACGGATTCCTCAAACATGCATTTCTGAGCTGTGAACATGCGCATGACAGATGTTTCAACCACCAAACAAGTTACTTATGCACTTTGAAATAGTTCCTTGGACTTCGTTGCTTCTCCTATCACCAGTTTCAAGAATCACACTTTGATCCCAGAAAAACCCTCTTGGAGCGAATTCTACCCTAGAGATATGTAATTTGAATAGATTCCTTCAACATGATATTCCGTGTTCCGTACATGTTACATGCATGACGGATTCGACATACATGCATTCCTGAATTGTGACCATGTGGATTACTGATTTTTCATCCTCTATCAAAGGAATAATTTCATATAGACTCGTGTACACATTTTCACAAGCTTTCCCTAACACAAGTTTCGAATTCGTGCTTTTTTCACAGAAGAATACTTCTGGAGTGTATTCAACCTAATAGATATATAATTTACATGAATTCCATCAACATGGCATTCCGGGTTCCGTACATGATACATGCATGACGGATTCGAGAAACATGCGTTTCTGAGTTGTGAGCATGTGGATTAGTGAACTTTCATCCACCAAAGAAGGCATATATTACACTTTGAAATATTTACTCTGACTTCATAAGTTTTTTGTATCACCAGGTTCTAAAATCGGACATTTGGCAGTAGAAAACACTCTTTGAGCGAATCCTCACCAATACACATGTAATTTACATTGTTTACATAACCATGGCATTCCGTATTCCGAACATGTTTCATGCATCACGGATTCCTCAAACATGCATTTCTGAGCTGTGAACATGCGCATGACAGATGTTTCAACCACCAAAAAAGTTACTTATGCACTTTGAAATAGTTCCTTGGACTTCGTTGCTTCTCTTATCACCAGTTTCAAGAATCACACTTGGATCCCAGAAAAACCCTCTTGGAGCGAATTCTACCCTAGAGATATGTAATTTGAATAGATTCCTTCAACATGATATTCCGTGTTCCGTACATGTTACATGCATGACGGATTCGACATACATGCATTCCTGAGTTGTGAACATGTGGATTACTGATTTTTCATCCTCTATAAAAGGAATAATTTCATATAGACTCGTGTACACATTTTCACAAGCTTTCCCTAACACAAGTTTCGAATTCGTTCATTTTTCACAGAAGAATACTTCTGGAGTGTATTCAACCTAATAGATATATAATTTACATGAATTCCATCAACATGGCATTCCGGGTTCCGTACATGATACATGCATGACGGATTCGAGAAACATGCGTTTCTGAGTTGTGAGCATGTGGATTAGTGAACTTTCATCCACTAAAGAAGGCATATATTACACTTTGAAATATTTACTCTGACTTCATAAGTTTTTTGTATCACCAGGTTCTAAAACCGGACATTTGGCAGTAGAAAACACTCTTTGAGCGAATTCTCACCAATACACATGTAATTTACATTGTTTACATAACCATGGCATTCCGTATTCCGAACATGTTTCATGCATCACGGATTCCTCAAACATGCATTTCTGAGCTGTGAACATGCGCATGACAGATGTTTCAACCACCAAACAAGTTACTTATGCACTTTGAAATAGTTCCTTGGACTTCGTTGCTTCTCCTATCACCAGTTTCAAGAATCACACTTTGATCCCAGAAAAACCCTCTTGGAGCGAATTCTACCCTAGAGATATGTAATTTGAATAGATTCCTTCAACATGATATTCCGTGTTCCGTACATGTTACATGCATGACGGATTCGACATACATGCATTCCTGAATTGTGACCATGTGGATTCCTGATTTTTCATCCTCTATCAAAGGAATAATTTCATATAGACTCGTGTACACATTTTCACAAGCTTTCCCTAACACAAGTTTCGAATTCGTGCTTTTTTCACAGAAGAATACTTCTGGAGTGTATTCAACCTAATAGATATATAATTTACATGAATTCCATCAACATGGCATTCCGGGTTCCGTACATGATACATGCATGACGGATTCGAGAAACATGCGTTTCTGAGTTGTGAGCATGTGGATTAGTGAACTTTCATCCACCAAAGAAGGCATATATTACACTTTGAAATATTTACTCTGACTTCATAAGTTTTTTGTATCACCAGGTTCTAAAATCGGACATTTGGCAGTAGAAAACACTCTTTGAGCGAATTCTCACCAATACACATGTAATTTACATTGTTTACATAACCATGGCATTCCGTATTCCGAACATGTTTCATGCATCACGGATTCCTCAAACATGCATTTCTGAGCTGTGAACATGCGCATGACAGATGTTTCAACCACCAAACAAGTTACTTATGCACTTTGAAATAGTTCCTTGGACTTCGTTGCTTCTCCTATCACCAGTTTCAAGAATCACACTTTGATCCCAGAAAAACCCTCTTGGAGCGAATTCTACCCTAGAGATATGTAATTTGAATAGATTCCTTCAACATGATATTCCGTGTTCCGTACATGTTACATGCATGACGGATTCGACATACATGCATTCCTGAGTTGTGAGCATGTGGGTTACTGATTTTTCATCCTCTACAAAAGGAATAATTTCATATAGACTCGTGTGCACATTTTCACAAGCTTTCCCTAAGACAAGTTTCGAATTCGTTCATTTTTCACAGAAGAATACTTCTGGAGTGTATTCAACCTAATAGATATATAATTTACATGAATTCCATCAACATGGCATTCCGGGTTCCGTACATGATACATGCATGACGGATTCGAGAAACATGCGTTTCTGAGTTGTGAGCATGTGGATTAGTGAACTTTCATCCACCAAAGAAGGCATATATTACACTTTGAAATATTTACTCTGACTTCATAAGTTTTTTGTATCACCAGGTTCTAAAATCGGACATTTGGCAGTAGAAAACACTCTTTGAGCGAATTCTCACCAATACACATGTAATTTACATTGTTTACATAACCATGGCATTCCGTATTCCGAACATGTTTCATGCATCACGGATTCCTCAAACATGCATTTCTGAGCTGTGAACATGCGCATGACAGATGTTTCAACCACCAAACAAGTTACTTATGCACTTTGAAATAGTTCCTTGGACTTCGTTGCTTCTCCTATTACCAGTTTCAAGAATCACACTTTGATCCCAGAAAAACCCTCTTGGAGCGAATTCTACCCTAGAGATATGTAATTTGAATAGATTCCTTCAACATGATATTCCGTGTTCCGTACATGTTACATGCATGACGGATTCGACATACATGCATTCCTGAGTTGTGAGCATGTGGGTTACTGATTTTTCATCCTCTACAAAAGGAATAATTTCATATAGACTCGTGTACACATTTTCACAAGCTTTCCCAAACACAAGTTTCGAATTCGTTCATTTTTCACAGAAGAATACTTCTGGAGTGTATTCAACCTAATAGATATATAATTTACATGAATTCCATCAACATGGCATTCCGGGTTCCGTACATGATACATGCATGACGGATTCGAGAAACATGCGTTTCTGAGTTGTGAGCATGTGGATTAGTGAACTTTCATCCACCAAAGAAGGCATATATTACACTTTGAAATATTTACTCTGACTTCATAAGTTTTTTGTATCACCAGGTTCTAAAATCGGACATTTGGCAGTAGAGAACACTCTTGGAGCGAATTCTCACCAATACACATGTAATTTACATTGTTTACATAACCATGGCATTCCGTATTCCGAACATGTTTCATGCATCACGGATTCCTCAAACATGCATTTCTGAGCTGTGAACATGCGCATGACAGATGTTTCAACCACCAAACAAGTTACTTATGCACTTTGAAATAGTTCCTTGGACTTCGTTGCTTCTCCTATCACCAGTTTCAAGAATCACACTTTGATCCCAGAAAAACCCTCTTGGAGCGAATTCTACCCTAGAGATATGTAATTTGAATAGATTCCTTCAACATGATATTCCGTGTTCCATACATGTTACATGCATGACGGATTCGACATACATGCATTCCTGAGTTGTGAGCATGTGGATTACTGATTTTTCATCCTCTATAAAAGGAATAATTTCATATAGACTCGTGTACACATTTTCACAAGCTTTCCCTAACACAAGTTTCGAATTCGTTCATTTTTCACAGAAGAATACTTCTGGAGTGTATTCAACCTAATAGATATATAATTTACATGAATTCCATCAACATGGCATTCCGGGTTCCGTACATGATACATGCATGACGGATTCGAGAAACATGCGTTTCTGAGTTGTGAGCATGTGGATTAGTGAACTTTCATCCACCAAAGAAGGCATATATTACACTTTGAAATATTTACTCTGACTTCATAAGTTTTTTGTATCACCAGGTTCTAAAATCGGACATTTGGCAGTAGAAAACACTCTTTGAGCGAATCCTCACCAATACACATGTAATTTACATTGTTTACATAACCATGGCATTCCGTATTCCGAACATGTTTCATGCATCACGGATTCCTCAAACATGCATTTCTGAGCTGTGAACATGCGCATGACAGATGTTTCAACCACCAAACAAGTTACTTATGCACTTTGAAATAGTTCCATGGACTTCGTAGCTTCTCCTATCACCAGTTTCAAGAATCACACTTGGATCCCAGAAAAACCCTCTTGGAGCGAATTCTACCCTAGAGATATGTAATTTGAATAGATTCCTTCAACATGATATTCCGTGTTCCGTACATGTTACATGCATGACGGATTCGACATACATGCATTCCTGAGTTGTGACCATGTGGATTACTGATTTTTCATCCTCTATAAAAGGAATAATTTCATATAGACTCGTGTACACATTTTCACAAGCTTTCCCTAACACAAGTTTCGAATTCGTTCATTTTTCACAGAAGAATACTTCTGGAGTGTATTCAACCTAATAGATATATAATTTACATGAATTCCATCAACATGGCATTCCGGGTTCCGTACATGTTACATGCATGACGGATTCGAGAAACATGCGTTTCTGAGTTGTGAGCATGTGGATTAGTGAACTTTCATCCACCAAAGAAGGCATATATTGCACTTTGCAATATTTACTCTGACTTCATAAGTTTTTTGTATCACCAGGTTCTAAAATCGGACATTTGGCAGTAGAGAACACTCTTTGAGCGAATCCTCACCAATACACATGTAATTTACATTGTTTACATAACCATGGCATTCCGTATTCCGAACATGTTTCATGCATCACGGATTCCTCAAACATGCATTTCTGAGCTGTGAACATGCGCATGACAGATGTTTCAACCACCAAAAAAGTTACTTATGCACTTTGAAATAGTTCCTTGGACTTCGTTGCTTCTCTTATCACCAGTTTCAAGAATCACACTTGGATCCCAGAAAAACCCTCTTGGAGCGAATTCTACCCTAGAGATATGTAATTTGAATAGATTTCTTCAACATGATATTCCGTGTTCCGTACATGTTACATGCATGACGGATTCGACATACATGCATTCCTGAGTTGTGAACATGTGGATTACTGATTTTTCATCCTCTATAAAAGGAATAATTTCATATAGACTCGTGTACACATTTTCACAAGCTTTCCCTAACACAAGTTTCGAATTCGTTCATTTTTCACAGAAGAATACTTCTGGAGTGTATTCAACCTAATAGATATATAATTTACATGAATTCCATCAACATGGCATTCCGGGTTCCGTACATGATACATGCATGACGGATTCGAGAAACATGCGTTTCTGAGTTGTGAGCATGTGGATTAGTGAACTTTCATCCACCAAAGAAGGCATATATTACACTTTGAAATATTTACTCTGACTTCATAAGTTTTTTGTATCACCAGGTTCTAAAATCGGACATTTGGCAGTAGAAAACACTCTTTGAGCGAATTCTCACCAATACACATGTAATTTACATTGTTTACATAACCATGGCATTCCGTATTCCGAACATGTTTCATGCATCACGGATTCCTCAAACATGCATTTCTGAGCTGTGAACATGCGCATGACAGATGTTTCAACCACCAAACAAGTTACTTATGCACTTTGAAATAGTTCCTTGGACTTCGTTGCTTCTCCTATCACCAGTTTCAAGAATCACACTTTGATCCCAGAAAAACCCTCTTGGAGCGAATTCTACCCTAGAGATATGTAATTTGAATAGATTCCTTCAACATGATATTCCGTGTTCCGTACATGTTACATGCATGACGGATTCGACATACATGCATTCCTGAATTGTGACCATGTGGATTACTGATTTTTCATCCTCTATCAAAGGAATAATTTCATATAGACTCGTGTACACATTTTCACAAGCTTTCCCTAACACAAGTTTCGAATTCGTGCTTTTTTCACAGAAGAATTCTTCTGGAGTGTATTCAACCTAATAGATATATAATTTACATGAATTCCATCAACATGGCATTCCGGGTTCCGTACATGATACATGCATGACGGATTCGAGAAACATGCGTTTCTGAGTTGTGAGCATGTGGATTAGTGAACTTTCATCCACCAAAGAAGGCATATATTACACTTTGAAATATTTACTCTGACTTCATAAGTTTTTTGTATCACCAGGTTCTAAAATCGGACATTTGGCAGTAGAAAACACTCTTTGAGCGAATTCTCACCAATACACATGTAATTTACATTGTTTACATAACCATGGCATTCCGTATTCCGAACATGTTTCATGCATCACGGATTCCTCAAACATGCATTTCTGAGCTGTGAACATGCGCATGACAGATGTTTCAACCACCAAACAAGTTACTTATGCACTTTGAAATAGTTCCTTGGACTTCGTTGCTTCTCCTATCACCAGTTTCAAGAATCACACTTTGATCCCAGAAAAACCCTCTTGGAGCGAATTCTACCCTAGAGATATGTAATTTGAATAGATTCCTTCAACATGATATTCCGTGTTCCGTACATGTTACATGCATGACAGATTCGACATACATGCATTCCTGAGTTGTGACCATGTGGATTACTGATTTTTCATCCTCTATAAAAGGAATAATTTCATATAGTCTCGTGTACACATTTTCAAAAGCTTTCCCTAACACAAGTTTCGAATTCGTTCATTTTTCACAGAAGAATACTTCTGGAGTGTATTCAACCTAATAGATGTATAATTTACATGAATTCCATCAACATGGCATTCCGGGTTCCGTACATGATACATGCATGACGGATTCGAGAAACATGCGTTTCTGAGTTGTGAGCATGTGGATTAGTGAACTTTCATCCACCAAAGAAGGCATATATTACACTTTGAAATATTTACTCTGACTTCATAAGTTTTTTGTATCACCAGGTTCTAAAATCGGACATTTGGCAGTAGAAAACACTCTTTGAGCGAATTCTCACCAATACACATGTAATTTACATTGTTTACATAACCATGGCATTCCGTATTCCGAACATGTTTCATGCATCACGGATTCCTCAAACATGCATTTCTGAGCTGTGAACATGCGCATGACAGATGTTTCAACCACCAAACAAGTTACTTATGCACTTTGAAATAGTTCCATGGACTTCGTTGCTTCTCCTATCACCAGTTTCAAGAATCACACTTTGATCCCAGAAAAACCCTCTTGGAGCGAATTCTACCCTAGAGATATGTAATTTGAATAGATTCCTTCAACATGATATTCCGTGTTCCGTACATGTTACATGCATGACGGATTCGACATACATGCATTCCTGAGTTGTGAGCATGTGGGTTACTGATTTTTCATCCTCTACAAAAGGAATAATTTCATATAGACTCGTGTACACATTTTCACAAGCTTTCCCAAACACAAGTTTCGAATTCGTTCATTTTTCACAGAAGAATACTTCTGGAGTGTATTCAACCTAATAGATATATAATTTACATGAATTCCATCAACATGGCATTCCGGGTTCCGTACATGATACATGCATGACGGATTCGAGAAACATGCGTTTCTGAGTTGTGAGCATGTGGATTAGTGAACTTTCATCCACCAAAGAAGGCATATATTACACTTTGAAATATTTACTCTGACTTCATAAGTTTTTTGTATCACCAGGTTCTAAAATCGGACATTTGGCAGTAGAAAACACTCTTTGAGCGAATTCTCACCAATACACATGTAATTTACATTGTTTACATAACCATGTCATTCCGTATTCCGAACATGTTTCATGCATCACGGATTCCTCAAACATGCATTTCTGAGCTGTGAACATGCGCATGACAGATGTTTCAACCACCAAACAAGTTACTTATGCACTTTGAAATAGTTCCTTGGACTTCGTTGCTTCTCCTATCACCAGTTTCAAGAATCACACTTTGATCCCAGAAAAACCCTCTTGGAGCGAATTCTACCCTAGAGATATGTAATTTGAATAGATTCCTTCAACATGATATTCCGTGTTCCGTACATGTTACATGCATGACGGATTCGACATACATGAATTCCTGAGTTGTGACCATGTGGATTACTGATTTTTCATCCTCTATAAAAGGAATAATTTCATATAGACTCGTGTACACATTTTCACAAGCTTTCCTAACACAAGTTTCGAATTCGTTCATTTTTCACAGAAGAATACTTCTGGAGTGTATTCAACCTAATAGATATATAATTTACATGAATTCCATCAACATGGCATTCCGGGTTCCGTACATGATACATGCATGACGGATTCGAGAAACATGCGTTTCTGAGTTGTGAGCATGTGGATTAGTGAACTTTCATCCACCAAAGAAGGCATATATTACACTTTGAAATATTTACTCTGACTTCATAAGTTTTTTGTATCACCAGGTTCTAAAATCGGACATTTGGCAGTAGAAAACACTCTTTGAGCGAATCCTCACCAATACACATGTAATTTACATTGTTTACATAACCATGGCATTCCGTATTCCGAACATGTTTCATGCATCACGGATTCCTCAAACATGCATTTCTGAGCTGTGATCATGCGCATGACAGATGTTTCAACCACCAAAAAAGTTACTTATGCACTTTGAAATAGTTCCTTGGACTTCGTTGCTTCTCTTATCACCAGTTTCAAGAATCACACTTGGATCCCAGAAAAACCCTCTTGGAGCGAATTCTACCCTAGAGATATGTAATTTGAATAGATTCCTTCAACATGATATTCCGTGTTCCGTACATGTTACATGCATGACGGATTCGACATACATGCATTCCTGAGTTGTGAACATGTGGATTACTGATTTTTCATCCTCTATAAAAGGAATAATTTCATATAGACTCGTGTACACATTTTCACAAGCTTTCCCTAACACAAGTTTCGAATTCGTTCATTTTTCACAGAAGAATACTTCTGGAGTGTATTCAACCTAATAGATATATAATTTACATGAATTCCATCAACATGGCATTCCGGGTTCCGTACATGATACATGCATGACGGATTCGAGAAACATGCGTTTCTGAGTTGTGAGCATGTGGATTAGTGAACTTTCATCCACCAAAGAAGGCATATATTACACTTTGAAATATTTACTCTGACTTCATAAGTTTTTTGTATCACCAGGTTCTAAAATCGGACATTTGGCAGTAGAAAACACTCTTTGAGCGAATTCTCACCAATACACATGTAATTTACATTGTTTACATAACCATGGCATTCCGTATTCCGAACATGTTTCATGCATCACGGATTCCTCAAACATGCATTTCTGAGCTGTGAACATGCGCATGACAGATGTTTCAACCACCAAACAAGTTACTTATGCACTTTGAAATAGTTCCTTGGACTTCGTTGCTTCTCCTATCACCAGTTTCAAGAATCACACTTTGATCCCAGAAAAACCCTCTTGGAGCGAATTCTACCCTAGAGATATGTAATTTGAATAGATTCCTTCAACATGATATTCCGTGTTCCGTACATGTTACATGCATGACGGATTCGACATACATGCATTCCTGAATTGTGACCATGTGGATTACTGATTTTTCATCCTCTATCAAAGGAATAATTTCATATAGACTCGTGTACACATTTTCACAAGCTTTCCCTAACACAAGTTTCGAATTCGTGCTTTTTTCACAGAAGAATACTTCTGGAGTGTATTCAACCTAATAGATATATAATTTACATGAATTCCATCAACATGGCATTCCGGGTTCCGTACATGATACATGCATGACGGATTCGAGAAACATGCGTTTCTGAGTTGTGAGCATGTGGATTAGTGAACTTTCATCCACCAAAGAAGGCATATATTACACTTTGAAATATTTACTCTGACTTCATAAGTTTTTTGTATCACCAGGTTCTAAAATCGGACATTTGGCAGTAGAAAACACTCTTTGAGCGAATTCTCACCAATACACATGTAATTTACATTGTTTACATAACCATGGCATTCCGTATTCCGAACATGTTTCATGCATCACGGATTCCTCAAACATGCATTTCTGAGCTGTGAACATGCGCATGACAGATGTTTCAACCACCAAACAAGTTACTTATGCACTTTGAAATAGTTCCTTGGACTTCGTTGCTTCTCCTATCACCAGTTTCAAGAATCACACTTTGATCCCAGAAAAACCCTCTTGGAGCGAATTCTACCCTAGAGATATGTAATTTGAATAGATTCCTTCAACATGATATTCCGTGTTCCGTACATGTTACATGCATGACGGATTCGACATACATGCATTCCTGAGTTGTGACCATGTGGATTACTGATTTATCATCCTCTATAAAAGGAATAATTTCATATAGTCTCGTGTACACATTTTCAAAAGCTTTCCCTAACACAAGTTTCGAATTCGTTCATTTTTCACAGAAGAATACTTCTGGAGTGTATTCAACCTAATATATGTATAATTTACATGAATTCCATCAACATGGCATTCCGGGTTCCGTACATGATACATGCATGACGGATTCGAGAAACATGCGTTTCTGAGTTGTGAGCATGTGGATTAGTGAACTTTCATCCACCAAAGAAGGCATATATTACACTTTGAAATATTTACTCTGACTTCATAAGTTTTTTGTATCACCAGGTTCTAAAATCGGACATTTGGCAGTAGAAAACACTCTTTGAGCGAATTCTCACCAATACACATGTAATTTACATTGTTTACATAACCATGGCATTCCGTATTCCGAACATGTTTCATGCATCACGGATTCCTCAAACATGCATTTCTGAGCTGTGAACATGCGCATGACAGATGTTTCAACCACCAAACAAGTTACTTATGCACTTTGAAATAGTTCCTTGGACTTCGTTGCTTCTCCTATCACCAGTTTCAAGAATCACACTTTGATCCCAGAAAAACCCTCTTGGAGCGAATTCTACCCTAGAGATATGTAATTTGAATAGATTCCTTCAACATGATATTCCGTGTTCCGTACATGTTACATGCATGACGGATTCGACATACATGCATTCCTGAATTGTGACCATGTGGATTACTGATTTTTCATCCTCTATCAAAGGAATAATTTCATATAGACTCGTGTACACATTTTCACAAGCTTTCCCTAACACAAGTTTCGAATTCGTGCTTTTTTCACAGAAGAATACTTCTGGAGTGTATTCAACCTAATAGATATATAATTTACATGAATTCCATCAACATGGCATTCCGGGTTCCGTACATGATACATGCATGACGGATTCGAGAAACATGCGTTTCTGAGTTGTGAGCATGTGGATTAGTGAACTTTCATCCACCAAAGAAGGCATATATTACACTTTGAAATATTTACTCTGACTTCATAAGTTTTTTGTATCACCAGGTTCTAAAATCGGACATTTGGCAGTAGAAAACACTCTTTGAGCGAATTCTCACCAATACACATGTAATTTACATTGTTTACATAACCATGGCATTCCGTATTCCGAACATGTTTCATGCATCACGGATTCCTCAAACATGCATTTCTGAGCTGTGAACATGCGCATGACAGATGTTTCAACCACCAAACAAGTTACTTATGCACTTTGAAATAGTTCCTTGGACTTCGTTGCTTCTCCTATCACCAGTTTCAAGAATCACACTTTGATCCCAGAAAAACCCTCTTGGAGCGAATTCTACCCTAGAGATATGTAATTTGAATAGATTCCTTCAACATGATATTCCGTGTTCCGTACATGTTACATGCATGACGGATTCGACATACATGCATTCCTGAGTTGTGACCATGTGGATTACTGATTTATCATCCTCTATAAAAGGAATAATTTCATATAGTCTCGTGTACACATTTTCAAAAGCTTTCCCTAACACAAGTTTCGAATTCGTTCATTTTTCACAGAAGAATACTTCTGGAGTGTATTCAACCTAATAGATGTATAATTTACATGAATTCCATCAACATGGCATTCCGGGTTCCGTACATGATACATGCATGACGGATTCGAGAAACATGCGTTTCTGAGTTGTGAGCATGTGGATTAGTGAACTTTCATCCACCAAAGAAGGCATATATTACACTTTGAAATATTTACTCTGACTTCATAAGTTTTTTGTATCACCAGGTTCTAAAATCGGACATTTGGCAGTAGAAAACACTCTTTGAGCGAATTCTCACCAATACACATGTAATTTACATTGTTTACATAACCATGGCATTCCGTATTCCGAACATGTTTCATGCATCACGGATTCCTCAAACATGCATTTCTGAGCTGTGAACATGCGCATGACAGATGTTTCAACCACCAAACAAGTTACTTATGCACTTTGAAATAGTTCCATGGACTTCGTTGCTTCTCCTATCACCAGTTTCAAGAATCACACTTTGATCCCAGAAAAACCCTCTTGGAGCGAATTCTACCCTAGAGATATGTAATTTGAATAGATTCCTTCAACATGATATTCCGTGTTCCGTACATGTTACATGCATGACGGATTCGACATACATGCATTCCTGAGTTGTGAGCATGTGGGTTACTGATTTTTCATCCTCTACAAAAGGAATAATTTCATATAGACTCGTGTACACATTTTCACAAGCTTTCCCTAACACAAGTTTCGAATTCGTTCATTTTTCACAGAAGAATACTTCTGGAGTGTATTCAACCTAATAGATATATAATTTACATGAATTCCATCAACATGGCATTCCGGGTTCCGTACATGATACATGCATGACGGATTCGAGAAACATGCGTTTCTGAGTTGTGAGCATGTGGATTAGTGAACTTTCATCCACCAAAGAAGGCATATATTACACTTTGAAATATTTACTCTGACTTCATAAGTTTTTTGTATCACCAGGTTCTAAAATCGGACATTTGGCAGTAGAGAACACTCTTGGAGCGAATTCTCACCAATACACATGTAATTTACATTGTTTACATAACCATGGCATTCCGTATTCCGAACATGTTTCATGCATCACGGATTCCTCAAACATGCATTTCTGAGCTGTGAACATGCGCATGACAGATGTTTCAACCACCAAACAAGTTACTTATGCACTTTGAAATAGTTCCTTGGACTTCGTTGCTTCTCCTATCACCAGTTTCAAGAATCACACTTTGATCCCAGAAAAACCCTCTTGGAGCGAATTCTACCCTAGAGATATGTAATTTGAATAGATTCCTTCAACATGATATTCCGTGTTCCATACATGTTACATGCATGACGGATTCGACATACATGCATTCCTGAGTTGTGAGCATGTGGATTACTGATTTTTCATCCTCTATAAAAGGAATAATTTCATATAGACTCGTGTACACATTTTCACAAGCTTTCCCTAACACAAGTTTCGAATTCGTTCATTTTTCACAGAAGAATACTTCTGGAGTGTATTCAACCTAATAGATATATAATTTACATGAATTCCATCAACATGGCATTCCGGGTTCCTTACATGATACATGCATGACGGATTCGAGAAACATGCGTTTCTGAGTTGTGAGCATGTGGATTAGTGAACTTTCATCCACCAAAGAAGGCATATATTACACTTTGAAATATTTACTCTGACTTCATAAGTTTTTTGTATCACCAGGTTCTAAAATCGGACATTTGGCAGTAGAAAACACTCTTTGAGCGAATTCTCACCAATACACATGTAATTTACATTGTTTACATAACCATGTCATTCCGTATTCCGAACATGTTTCATGCATCACGGATTCCTCAAACATGCATTTCTGAGCTGTGAACATGCGCATGACAGATGTTTCAACCACCAAACAAGTTACTTATGCACTTTGAAATAGTTCCTTGGACTTCGTTGCTTCTCCTATCACCAGTTTCAAGAATCACACTTTGATCCCAGAAAAACCCTCTTGGAGCGAATTCTACCCTAGAGATATGTAATTTGAATAGATTCCTTCAACATGATATTCCGTGTTCCGTACATGTTACATGCATGACGGATTCGACATACATGAATTCCTGAGTTGTGACCATGTGGATTACTGATTTTTCATCCTCTATAAAAGGAATAATTTCATATAGACTCGTGTACACATTTTCACAAGCTTTCCTAACACAAGTTTCGAATTCGTTCATTTTTCACAGAAGAATACTTCTGGAGTGTATTCAACCTAATAGATATATAATTTACATGAATTCCATCAACATGGCATTCCGGGTTCCGTACATGATACATGCATGACGGATTCGAGAAACATGCGTTTCTGAGTTGTGAGCATGTGGATTAGTGAACTTTCATCCACCAAAGAAGGCATATATTACACTTTGAAATATTTACTCTGACTTCATAAGTTTTTTGTATCACCAGGTTCTAAAATCGGACATTTGGCAGTAGAAAACACTCTTTGAGCGAATTCTCACCAATACACATGTAATTTACATTGTTTACATAACCATGGCATTCCGTATTCCGAACATGTTTCATGCATCACGGATTCCTCAAACATGCATTTCTGAGCTGTGAACATGCGCATGACAGATGTTTCAACCACCAAACAAGTTACTTATGCACTTTGAAATAGTTCCTTGGACTTCGTTGCTTCTCCTATCACCAATTTCAAGAATCAAACTTTGATCCCAGAAAAACCCTCTTGGAGCGAATTCTACCCTAGAGATATGTAATTTGAATAGATTCCTTCAACATGATATTCCGTGTTCCGTACATGTTACATGCATGACGGACTCGACATACATGAATTCCTGAGTTGTGACCATGTGGATTACTGATTTTTCATCCTCTATAAAAGGAATAATTTCATATAGACTCGTGTACACATTTTCACAAGCTTTCCTAACACAAGTTTCGAATTCGTTCATTTTTCACAGAAGAATACTTCTGGAGTGTATTCAACCTAATAGATGTATAATTTACATGAATTCCATCAACATGGCATTCCGGGTTCCGTACATGATACATGCATGACGGATTCGAGAAACATGCGTTTCTGAGTTGTGAGCATGTGGATTAGTGAACTTTCATCCACCAAAGAATGCATATATTACACTTTGAAATATTTACTCTGACTTCATAAGTTTTTTGTATCAGCAGGTTCTAAAATCGGACATTTGGCAGTAGAAAACACTCTTTGAGCGAATTCTCACCAATACACATATAATTTACATTGTTTACATAACCATGGCATTCCGTATTCCGAACATGTTTCATGCATCACGGATTCCTCAAACATGCATTTCTGAGCTGTGAACATGCGCATGACAGATGTTTCAACCACCAAACAAGTTACTTATGCACTTTGAAATAGTTCCTTGGACTTCGTTGCTTCTCCTATCACCAGTTTCAAGAATCACACTTTGATCCCAGAAAAACCCTCTTGGAGCGAATTCTACCCTAGAGATATGTAATTTGAATAGATTCCTTCAACATGATATTCCGTGTTCCATACATGTTACATGCATGACGGATTCGACATACATGCATTCCTGAGTTGTGAGCATGTGGATTACTGATTTTTCATCCTCTATAAAAGGAATAATTTCATATAGACTCGTGTACACATTTTCACAAGCTTTCCCTAACACAAGTTTCGAATTCGTTCATTTTTCACAGAAGAATACTTCTGGAGTGTATTCAACCTAATAGATATATAATTTACATGAATTCCATCAACATGGCATTCCGGGTTCCTTACATGATACATGCATGACGGATTCGAGAAACATGCGTTTCTGAGTTGTGAGCATGTGGATTAGTGAACTTTCATCCACCAAAGAAGGCATATATTACACTTTGAAATATTTACTCTGACTTCATAAGTTTTTTGTATCACCAGGTTCTAAAATCGGACATTTGGCAGTAGAAAACACTCTTTGAGCGAATTCTCACCAATACACATGTAATTTACATTGTTTACATAACCATGTCATTCCGTATTCCGAACATGTTTCATGCATCACGGATTCCTCAAACATGCATTTCTGAGCTGTGAACATGCGCATGACAGATGTTTCAACCACCAAACAAGTTACTTATGCACTTTGAAATAGTTCCTTGGACTTCGTTGCTTCTCCTATCACCAGTTTCAAGAATCACACTTTGATCCCAGAAAAACCCTCTTGGAGCGAATTCTACCCTAGAGATATGTAATTTGAATAGATTCCTTCAACATGATATTCCGTGTTCCGTACATGTTACATGCATGACGGATTCGACATACATGAATTCCTGAGTTGTGACCATGTGGATTACTGATTTTTCATCCTCTATAAAAGGAATAATTTCATATAGACTCGTGTACACATTTTCACAAGCTTTCCTAACACAAGTTTCGAATTCGTTCATTTTTCACAGAAGAATACTTCTGGAGTGTATTCAACCTAATAGATATATAATTTACATGAATTCCATCAACATGGCATTCCGGGTTCCGTACATGATACATGCATGACGGATTCGAGAAACATGCGTTTCTGAGTTGTGAGCATGTGGATTAGTGAACTTTCATCCACCAAAGAAGGCATATATTACACTTTGAAATATTTACTCTGACTTCATAAGTTTTTTGTATCACCAGGTTCTAAAATCGGACATTTGGCAGTAGAAAACACTCTTTGAGCGAATTCTCACCAATACACATGTAATTTACATTGTTTACATAACCATGGCATTCCGTATTCCGAACATGTTTCATGCATCACGGATTCCTCAAACATGCATTTCTGAGCTGTGAACATGCGCATGACAGATGTTTCAACCACCAAACAAGTTACTTATGCACTTTGAAATAGTTCCTTGGACTTCGTTGCTTCTCCTATCACCAGTTTCAAGAATCACACTTTGATCCCAGAAAAACCCTCTTGGAGCGAATTCTACCCTAGAGATATGTAATTTGAATAGATTCCTTCAACATGAAATTCCGTGTTCCGTACATGTAACATGCATGACGGATTCGACATACATGAATTCCTGAGTTGTGACCATGTGGATTACTGATTTTTCATCCTCTATAAAAGGAATAATTTCATATAGACTCGTGTACACATTTTCACAAGCTTTCCCTAACACAAGTTTCGAATTCGTTCATTTTTCACAGAAGAATACTTCTGGAGGGTATTCAACCTAATAGATGTATAATTTACATGAATTCCATCAACATGGCATTCCGGGTTCCGTACATGATACATGCATGACGGATTCGAGAAACATGCGTTTCTGAGTTGTGAGCATGTGGATTAGTGAACTTTCATCCACCAAAGAAGGCATATATTACACTTTGAAATATTTACTCTGACTTCATAAGTTTTTTGTATCACCAGGTTCTAAAATCGGACATTTGGCAGTAGAAAACACTCTTTGAGCGAATTCTCACCAATACACATGTAATTTACATTGTTTACATAACCATGGCATTCCGTATTCCGAACATGTTTCATGCATCACGGATTCCTCAAACATGCATTTCTGAGCTGTGAACATGCGCATGACAGATGTTTCAACCACCAAACAAGTTACTTATGCACTTTGAAATAGTTCCTTGGACTTCGTTGCTTCTCCTATCACCAATTTCAAGAATCAAACTTTGATCCCAGAAAAACCCTCTTGGAGCGAATTCTACCCTAGAGATATGTAATTTGAATAGATTCCTTCAACATGATATTCCGTGTTCCGTACATGTTACATGCATGACGGATTCGACATACATGAATTCCTGAGTTGTGACCATGTGGATTACTGATTTTTCATCCTCTATAAAAGGAATAATTTCATATAGACTCGTGTACACATTTTCACAAGCTTTCCTAACACAAGTTTCGAATTCGTTCATTTTTCACAGAAGAATACTTCTGGAGTCTATTCAACCTAATAGATGTATAATTTACATGAATTCCATCAACATGGCATTCCGGGTTCCGTACATGATACATGCATGACGGATTCGAGAAACATGCGTTTCTGAGTTGTGAGCATGTGGATTAGTGAACTTTCATCCACCAAAGAATGCATATATTACACTTTGAAATATTTACTCTGACTTCATAAGTTTTTTGTATCACCAGGTTCTAAAATCGGACATTTGGCAGTAGAAAACACTCTTTGAGCGAATTCTCACCAATACACATGTAATTTACATTGTTTACATAACCATGGCATTCCGTATTCCGAACATGTTTCATGCATCACGGATTCCTCAAACATGCATTTCTGAGCTGTGAACATGCGCATGACAGATGTTTCAACCACCAAACAAGTTACTTATGCACTTTGAAATAGTTCCTTGGACTTCGTTGCTTCTCCTATCACCAGTTTCAAGAATCACACTTTGATCCCAGAAAAACCCTCTTGGAGCGAATTCTACCCTAGAGATATGTAATTTGAATAGATTCCTTCAACATGAAATTCCGTGTTCCGTACATGTTACATGCATGACGGATTCGACATACATGAATTCCTGAGTTGTGACCATGTGGATTACTGATTTTTCATCCTCTATAAAAGGAATAATTTCATATAGACTCGTGTACACATTTTCACAAGCTTTCCCTAACACAAGTTTCGAATTCGTTCATTTTTCACAGAAGAATACTTCTGGAGGGTATTCAACCTAATAGATGTATAATTTACATGAATTCCATCAACATGGCATTCCGGGTTCCGTACATGATACATGCATGACGGATTCGAGAAACATGCGTTTCTGAGTTGTGAGCATGTGGATTAGTGAACTTTCATCCACCAAAGAAGGCATATATTACACTTTGAAATATTTACTCTGACTTCATAAGTTTTTTGTATCACCAGGTTCTAAAATCGGACATTTGGCAGTAGAAAACACTCTTTGAGCGAATTCTCACCAATACACATGTAATTTACATTGTTTACATAACCATGGCATTCCGTATTCCGAACATGTTTCATGCATCACGGATTCCTCAAACATGCATTTCTGAGCTGTGAACATGCGCATGACAGATGTTTCAACCACCAAACAAGTTACTTATGCACTTTGAAATAGTTCCTTGGACTTCGTTGCTTCTCCTATCACCAGTTTCAAGAATCACACTTTGATCCCAGAAAAACCCTCTTGGAGCGAATTCTACCCTAGAGATATGTAATTTGAATAGATTCCTTCAACATGAAATTCCGTGTTCCATACATGTTACATGCATGACGGATTCGACATACATGAATTCCTGAGTTGTGACCATGTGGATTACTGATTTTTCATCCTCTATAAAAGGAATAATTTCATATAGACTCGTGTACACATTTTCACAAGCTTTCCCTAACACAAGTTTCGAATTCGTTCATTTTTCACAGAAGAATACTTCTGGAGGGTATTCAACCTAATAGATGTATAATTTACATGAATTCCATCAACATGGCATTCCGGGTTCCGTACATGATACATGCATGACGGATTCGAGAAACATGCGTTTCTGAGTTGTGAGCATGTGGATTAGTGAACTTTCATCCACCAAAGAAGGCATATATAACACTTTGAAATATTTACTCTGACTTCATAAGTTTTTTGTATCACCAGGTTCTAAAATCGGACATTTGGCAGTAGAAAACACTCTTTGAGCGAATTCTCACCAATACACATGTAATTTACATTGTTTACATAACCATGGCATTCCGTATTCCGAACATGTTTCATGCATCACGGATTCCTCAAACATGCATTTCTGAGCTGTGAACATGCGCATGACAGATGTTTCAACCACCAAACAAGTTACTTATGCACTTTGAAATAGTTCCTTGGACTTCGTTGCTTCTCCTATCACCAGTTTCAAGAATCACACTTTGATCCCAGAAAAACCCTCTTGGAGCGAATTCTACCCTAGAGATATGTAATTTGAATAGATTCCTTCAACATGATATTCCGTGTTCCGTACATGTTACATGCATGACGGATTCGACATACATGCCTTCCTGAGTTGTGACCATGTGGATTACTGATTTTTCATCCTCTATAAAAGGAATAATTTCATATAGACTCGTGTACACATTTTCACAAGCTTTCCCTAACACAAGTTTCGAATTCGTGCTTTTTTCACAGAAGAATACTTCTGGAGTGTATTCAACCTAATAGATATATAATTTACATGAATTCCATCAACATGGCATTCCGGGTTCCGTACATGATACATGCATGACGGATTCGAGAAACATGCGTTTCTGAGTTGTGAGCATGTGGATTAGTGAACTTTCATCCACCAAAGAAGGCATATATTACACTTTGAAATATTTACTCTGACTTCATAAGTTTTTTGTATCACCAGGTTCTAAAATCGGACATTTGGCAGTAGAAAACACTCTTTGAGCGAATTCTCACCAATACACATGTAATTTACATTGTTTACATAACCATGGCATTCCGTATTCCGAACATGTTTCATGCATCACGGATTCCTCAAACATGCATTTCTGAGCTGTGAACATGCGCATGACAGATGTTTCAACCACCAAATAAGTTACTTATGCACTTTGAAATAGTTCCTTGGACTTCGTTGCTTCTCCTATCACCAGTTTCAAGAATCACACTTTGATCCCAGAAAAACCCTCTTGGAGCGAATTCTACCCTAGAGATATGTAATTTGAATAGATTCCTTCAACATGATATTCCGTGTTCCATACATGTTACATGCATGACGGATTCGACATACATGCATTCCTGAGTTGTGAGCATGTGGATTACTGATTTTTCATCCTCTATAAAAGGAATAATTTCATATAGACTCGTGTACACATTTTCACAAGCTTTCCCTAACACAAGTTTCGAATTCGTTCATTTTTCACAGAAGAATACTTCTGGAGTGTATTCAACCTAATAGATATATAATTTACATGAATTCCATCAACATGGCATTCCGGGTTCCTTACATGATACTTGCATGACGGATTCGAGAAACATGCGTTTCTGAGTTGTGAGCATGTGGATTAGTGAACTTTCATCCACCAAAGAAGGCATATATTACACTTTGAAATATTTACTCTGACTTCATAAGTTTTTTGTATCACCAGGTTCTAAAATCGGACATTTGGCAGTAGAAAACTCTCTTTGAGCGAATTCTCACCAATACACATGTAATTTACATTGTTTACATAACCATGTCATTCCGTATTCCGAACATGTTTCATGCATCACGGATTCCTCAAACATGCATTTCTGAGCTGTGAACATGCGCATGACAGATGTTTCAACCACCAAACAAGTTACTTATGCACTTTGAAATAGTTCCTTGGACTTCGTTGCTTCTCCTATCACCAGTTTCAAGAATCACACTTTGATCCCAGAAAAACCCTCTTGGAGCGAATTCTACCCTAGAGATATGTAATTTGAATAGATTCCTTCAACATGATATTCCGTGTTCCGTACATGTTACATGCATGACGGATTCGACATACATGAATTCCTGAGTTGGGACCATGTGGATTACTGATTTTTCATCCTCTATAAAAGGAATAATTTCATATAGACTCGTGTACACATTTTCACAAGCTTTCCTAACACAAGTTTCGAATTCGTTCATTTTTCACAGAAGAATACTTCTGGAGTGTATTCAACCTAATAGATATATAATTTACATGAATTCCATCAACATGGCATTCCGGGTTCCGTACATGATACATGCATGACGGATTCGAGAAACATGCGTTTCTGAGTTGTGAGCATGTGGATTAGTGAACTTTCATCCACCAAAGAAGGCATATATTACACTTTGAAATATTTACTCTGACTTCATAAGTTTTTTGTATCACCAGGTTCTAAAATCGGACATTTGGCAGTAGAAAACACTCTTTGAGCGAATTCTCACCAATACACATGTAATTTACATTGTTTACATAACCATGGCCTTCCGTATTCCGAACATGTTTCATGCATCACGGATTCCTCAAACATGCATTTCTGAGCTGTGAACATGCGCATGACAGATGTTTCAACCACCAAACAACTTACTTATGCACTTTGAAATAGTTCCTTGGACTTCGTTGCTTCTCCTATCACCAGTTTCAAGAATCACACTTTGATCCCAGAAAAACCCTCTTGGAGCGAATTCTACCCTAGAGATATGTAATTTGAATAGATTCCTTCAACATGAAATTCCGTGTTCCGTACATGTTACATGCATGACGGATTCGACATACATGAATTCCTGAGTTGTGAGCATGTGGATTACTGATTTTTCATCCTCTATAAAAGGAATAATTTCATATAGACTCGTGTACACATTTTCACAAGCTTTCCCTAACACAAGTTTCGAATTCGTTCATTTTTCACAGAAGAATACTTCTGGAGGGTATTCAACCTAATAGATGTATAATTTACATGAATTCCATCAACATGGCATTCCGGGTTCCGTACATGATACATGCATGACGGATTCGAGAAACATGCGTTTCTGAGTTGTGAGCATGTGGATTAGTGAACTTTCATCCACCAAAGAAGGCATATATTACACTTTGAAATATTTACTCTGACTTCATAAGTTTTTTGTATCACCAGGTTCTAAAATCGGACATTTGGCAGTAGAAAACACTCTTTGAGCGAATTCTCACCAATACACATGTAATTTACATTGTTTACATAACCATGGCATTCCGTATTCCGAACATGTTTCATGCATCACGGATTCCTCAAACATGCATTTCTGAGCTGTGAACATGCGCATGACAGATGTTTCAACCACCAAACAAGTTACTTATGCACTTTGAAATAGTTCCTTGGACTTCGTTGCTTCTCCTATCACCAATTTCAAGAATCAAACTTTGATCCCAGAAAAACCCTCTTGGAGCGAATTCTACCCTAGAGATATGTAATTTGAATAGATTCCTTCAACATGATATTCCGTGTTCCGTACATGTTACATGCATGACGGATTCGACATACATGAATTCCTGAGTTGTGACCATGTGGATTACTGATTTTTCATCCTCTATAAAAGGAATAATTTCATATAGACTCGTGTACACATTTTCACAAGCTTTCCTAACACAAGTTTCGAATTCGTTCATTTTTCACAGAAGAATACTTCTGGAGTGTATTCAACCTAATAGATGTATAATTTACATGAATTCCATCAACATGGCATTCCGGGTTCCGTACATGATACATGCATGACGGATTCGAGAAACATGCGTTTCTGAGTTGTGAGCATGTGGATTAGTGAACTTTCATCCACCAAAGAATGCATATATTACACTTTGAAATATTTACTCTGACTTCATAAGTTTTTTGTATCACCAGGTTCTAAAATCGGACATTTGGCAGTAGAAAACACTCTTTGAGCGAATTCTCACCAATACACATGTAATTTACATTGTTTACATAACCATGGCATTCCGTATTCCGAACATGTTTCATGCATCACGGATTCCTCAAACATGCATTTCTGAGCTGTGAACATGCGCATGACAGATGTTTCAACCACCAAACAAGTTACTTATGCACTTTGAAATAGTTCCTTGGACTTCGTTGCTTCTCCTATCACCAGTTTCAAGAAGCACACTTTGATCCCAGAAAAACCCTCTTGGAGCGAATTCTACCCTAGAGATATGTAATTTGAATAGATTCCTTCAACATGAAATTCCGTGTTCCGTACATGTTACATGCATGACGGATTCGACATACATGAATTCCTGAGTTGTGACCATGTGGATTACTGATTTTTCATCCTCTATAAAAGGAATAATTTCATATAGATTCGTGTACACATTTTCACAAGCTTTCCCTAACACAAGTTTCGAATTCGTTCATTTTTCACAGAAGAATACTTCTGGAGGGTATTCAACCTAATAGATGTATAATTTACATGAATTCCATCAACATGGCATTCCGGGTTCCGTACATGATACATGCATGACGGATTCGAGAAACATGCGTTTCTGAGTTGTTAGCATGTGGATTAGTGAACTTTCATCCACCAAAGAAGGCATATATTACACTTTGAAATATTTACTCTGTCTTCATAAGTTTTTTGTATCACCAGGTTCTAAAATCGGACATTTGGCAGTAGAAAACACTCTTTGAGCGAATTCTCACCAATACACATGTAATTTACATTGTTTACATAACCATGGCATTCCGTATTCCGAACATGTTTCATGCATCACGGATTCCTCAATCATGCATTTCTGAGCTGTGAACATGCGCATGACAGATGTTTCAACCACCAAACAAGTTACTTATGCACTTTGAATTAGTTCCTTGGACTTCGTTGTTTCTCCTATCACCAGTTTCAAGAATCACACTTTGATCGCAGAAAAACCCTCTTGGAGCGAATTCTACCCTAGAGATATGTAATTTGAATAGATTCCTTCAACATGATATTCCGTGTTCCGTACATGTTACATGCATGACGGATACGACAAACATACATTCCTGAGTTGTGAGCATGTGGATTACTGATTTTTCATCCTCTATAAAAGGAATAATTTCCTATAGAACTGTGCACACATTTTCACAAGCTTTCCCTAACACAAATTTCGAATTCATTCATTTTTCACAGAAGAATACTTCTGGAGTGTATTCAACCTAATAGACATATAATTTACATGAATTCCATCAACATGGCATTCCATGTTCCGTACATGATACATGCATGATGGATTCGAGAAACATGCGTTTCTGAGTTGTGAGCATGTGGATTAGTGAACTTTCATCCACCAAAGAAGGCATATATTACACTTTGAAATATTTACTCTGACTTCATAAGTTTTTTGTATCACCAGGTTCTAAAATCGGACATTTGGCAGTAGAAAACACTCTTTGAGCGAATTCTCACCAATACACATGTAATTTACATTGTTTACATAACCATGGCATTCCGTATTCCGAACATGTTTCATGCATCACGGATTCCTCAAACGTGCATTTCTGAGCTGTGAACATGCGCATGACAGATGTTTCAACCACCAAACAAGTTACTTATGCACTTTGAAATAGTTCCTTGGACTTCGTTGCTTCTCCTATCACCAGTTTCAAGAATCACACTTTGATCCCAGAAAAACCCTCTTGGAGCGAATTCTACCCTAGAGATATGTAATTTGAATAGATTCCTTCAACATGATATTCCGTGTTCCGTACATGTTACATGCATGACGGATTCGACATACATGCATTCCTGAGTTGTGAGCATGTGGATTACTGATTTTTCATCCTTTATAAAAGGAATAATTTCATATAGACTCGTGTACACATTTTCACAAGCTTTCCCTAACACAAGTTTCGAATTCGTGCTTTTTTCACAGAACAATACTTCTGGAGTGTATTCAACCTAATAGATATATAATTTACATGAATTCCATCAACATGGCATTCCGGGTTCCGTACATGATACATGCATGACGGATTCGAGAAACATGCGTTTCTGAGTTGTGAGCATGTGGATTAGTGAACTTTCATCCACCAAAGAAGGCATATATTACACTTTGAAATATTTACTCTGACTTCATAAGTTTTTTGAATCACCAGGTTCTAAAATCGGACATTTGGCAGTAGAAAACACTCTTTGAGTGAATTCTCACCAATACACATGTAATTTACATTGTTTACATAACCATGGCATTCCGTATTCCGAACATGTTTCATGCATCACGGATTCCTCAAACATGCATTTCTGAGCTGTGAACATGCGCATGACAGATGTTTCAACCACCAAACAAGTTACTTATGCACTTTTAAATAGTTCCTTGGACTTCGTTGCTTCTCCTATCACCTGTTTCAAGAATCACACTTTGATCCCGGAAAAACCCTCTTGGAGCGAATTCTACCCTAGAGATATGTAATTTGAATAGATTCCTTCAACATGATATTCCGTGTTCCGTACATGTTACATGCATGACGGATTCGACATACATGCATTCCTGAGTTGTGACCATGTGGATTACTGATTTATCATCCTCTATAAAAGGAATAATTTCATATAGACTCGTGTACACCTTTTCACAAGCTTTCCCTAACACAAGTTTCGAATTCGTTCATTTTTCACAGAAGAATACTTCTGGAGTGTATTCAACCTAATAGATGTATAATTTACATGAATTCCATCAACATGGCATTCCGGGTTCCGTACATGATACATGCATGACGGATTCGAGAAACATGCGTTTCTGAGTTGTGAGCATGTGGATTAGTGAACTTTCATCCACCAAAGAAGGCATATATTACACTTTGAAATATTTACTCTGACTTCATATGTTTTTTGTATCACCAGGTTCTAAAATCGGACATTTGGCAGTAGAAAACACTCTTTGAGCGAATTCTCACCAATACACATGTAATTTACATTGTTTACATAACCATGGCATTCCGTATTCCGAACATGTTTCATGCATCACGGATTCCTCAAACATGCATTTCTGAGCTGTGAACATGCGCATGACAGATGTTTCAACCACCAAACAAGTTACTTATGCACTTTGAAATAGTTCCTTGGACTTCGTTGCTTCTCCTATCACCAGTTTCAAGAATCACACTTTGATCCCAGAATAACCCTCTTGGAGAGAATTCTACCCTAGAGATATGTAATTTGAATAGATTCCTTCAACATGATATTCCGTGTTCCGTACATGTTACATGCATGACGGATTCGACATACATGCATTCCTGAGTTGTGAGCATGTGGATTACTGATTTTTCATCCTCTATAAAAGGAATAATTTCATATAGACTCGTGTACACATTTTCACAAGCTTTCCTAACACAAGTTTCGAATTCGTTCATTTTTCACAGAACAATACTTCTGGAGTGTATTCAACCTAATAGATATATAATTTACATGAATTCCATCAACATGGCATTCCGGGTTCCGTACATGATACATGCATGACGGATTCGAGAAACATGCGTTTCTGAGTTGTGAGCATGTGGATTAGTGAACTTTCATCCACCAAAGAAGGCATATATTACACTTTGAAATATTTACTCTGACTTCATAAGTTTTTTGTATCACCAGGTTCTAAAATCGGACATTTGGCAGTAGAAAACACTCTTTGAGTGAATTCTCACCAATACACATGTAATTTACATTGTTTACATAACCATGGCATTCCGTATTCCGAACATGTTTCATGCATCACGGATTCCTCAAACATGCATTTCTGAGCTGTGAACATGCGCATGACAGATGTTTCAACCACCAAACAAGTTACTTATGCACTTTGAATTAGTGCCTTGGACTTCGTTGCTTCTCCTATCACCAGTTTCAAGAATCACACTTTGATCCCAGAAAAACCCTCTTGGAGCGAATTCTACCCTAGAGATATGTAATTTGAATAGATTCCTTCAACATGAAATTCCGTGTTCCGTACATGTGACATGCATGACGGATTCGACATACATGAATTCCTGAGTTGTGACCATGTGGATTACTGATTTTTCATCCTCTATAAAAGGAATAATTTCATATAGACTCGTGTACATATTTTCACAAGCTTTCCCTAACACCACTTTAGAATTCGTGCATTTTTCACAGAAAAATACTTCTGGAGCGATTTCCACCTAATAGATATATAAATTAAATGAATTCCATCATCATGGCATTCCGGTTTCCGTACATGCTACATGCATGATGGATTCGGCAAACATGTGTTTCTGAGATCTGAACATGTGGATTACTGAACTTTCATCCACCAATTAGGCATATATACACTTAGAAATGTTTACTCTGACTTCATAGGTTTTTTCTGTCACCAGGTACTAAAATTGGACATTTGGCACTAGAAAAGCCTCTTTGAGTGAATTCTCAGCAATACACATGTAATTTACATTGTTTACATAACCATGGCATTCCGTATTCCGAACATGTTTCATTCATCACGGATCTTCAAACATGCATTTCTGAGCTGTGAACATGCGCATGACAGATGTTTCAACCACCAAAAATGTTACATATGCACTTTGAAATATTTACTTAGACTTCGTTGCTTCTTCCTTTCACCAGGTTCAAGAATCATTTGATCCCAGAAAAAACCTCTTGGAGAGAAATCTACCGTAGAAATATGTTATTTGAATAGATTCCTTCAATATGACATTCCTTGTTCCGTAAATGCTACATGCATGACGGATTCGACAAACATGCATTCCTCAGTTGAGAGCATGTGGATTACTGATTTTTCAATCCCTATAAAAGAAATATTTTCATCTTGACACTTGTACACATTATCACAAGCTTTCCCTAACACCAGTTTCGAATTCGTGACTTTTTCACAGAAAAAAACTTCTGGAGCTTTTTCCACCTAATAGATATATAAATTAAATGAATTCCATCAACATGGCATTCCGGGTTCCGTACATGCTACATGCATGACGGATTCGGAAAACATATGTTTCTGAGTTCTCAGCATGTGGATTACTGACCTTTCATCCACCAAACAAGGCAAATATACACTTTAAAATATTTAATCTGACTTCATTGGTTTTATGTATCACCAGGTTCTAAAATCGGACATTTGGCACCAGAAAAATCTCTTTGAGCGTATTCTCAAATTTACATATGTAATTTACATTATTTACATAACCAAGGCATTCCGTATTCTGAACATGTTTCATGCAACACGGATTCCTCAAACATTCATTTCTGAGTGGTGAACATGCGCATGACAGATATTTCAACCACCAAAAATGTTACCTATGCACTTTGATATATTTATTTGGACTTCGTTGCTTCTTCCTATCACCAGTTCCAAGAATCACACTTTGATCCCAGAAAAATCCTCTTGGAGCGAATTCTACCCTAGAGAAATGTAATTTGAATACATTCCTTCATCATGATATTCCGTGTTCCGTACATGCTACATGAATGACGGATTCGAAAAACATGCATTCCTGAGATGAGTGCATGTGGATTACTGATGTTTCATCCTCTATAAATGGAAAATTTTCTTCTAGACACGTGTACAGATTTTCACAAGCTTTCCCTAACACCAGTTTAGAATTCGTGCATTTTTCACAGAAGAATACTTCTGGAGTGTATTCAACCTAATAGATATATAATTTACATGAATTCCATCAACATGGCATTCCGGGTTCCGTACATAATACGTGCATGACGGATTCGAGAAACATGACTTTCTGAGTTGTGAGCATGTGGATTAGTGAATTTTCATCCACCAAAGAAGGCATATATACACTTTGAAATATTTACTCTGACTTCATACGTTTTTTCTAACACCAGGTTGTATATTCGGACATTTGGCACCAGAAAACACCCTCTGAGCGAATTCTCAAATATACACATGTAATTTACATTTTTTACATAACCATGGCCTTCTGTAATCCGAACATGTTTCATGCAATACCGATTCCTCAAACATGCATTTGTCAGTTGTGAATATGCTCATGACTGATGTTTAAACCATTACAAGTTACCTATGCACTTTGATATATACATTTTGTCTTCGTAGCTTCTTCCTATCACCAGGATTTCGAATCACAATTTGATCCCAGAAAAAACCTCTTGAAGCGAATTCTACATTAGAGATATGTAATTTGAATAGATTCCATCTAAATGTTATTCAGTGTTCATTACATACTACATGCATGACAGATTCGACAAACATGCATTCTTGAGTTGAGAGCATGTGGATTACTGATCGTTCATCCTCTATAAAAACAATACTTTCATCTAGACACGTGTACTCATTTTCACAATATTTTCCTAACACCAGTTTCGAACTCGTTCATTTTTCACAGAAAAATACTTCTGGGGTGATTTCCACCAAACATATATGTAATTTACATGAATTCCATCAACATGGCATTCCGGGTTCCGTACATGCTACATGCATGAGGATTCGGCAAACATATGTTTCTGAGATCTCAGCATGTGGAATACTGATCTTTCATCCACCAAACCAGGCATATATACACTTAGAAATACTTACTCTGACTTCATAGGTTTTTTCTCTCACCACTTATTAAATCGGATAATTGCTCCAATAAACACTCTTTGAGCGAATTCTCACCAATACAAATGTAATTTACATTGTTTACATAACCATGGCATTCCGTATTCCGAACATGTTTCATGCATCACGGATTCCTCCAACATGCATTTCTGAGCTGTGAACATGCGCATGACAGATGTTTCAACCACCAAACAAGTTACTTATGCACTTTGGAACAGTTCCTTGGACTTCGTTGCTTCTCCTATCACCAGTTTCAAGAATCACACTTTGATCCCAGAAAAACCCTCTTGGAGCGAATTCTACCCTAGAGATATGTAATTTGAATAGATTCCTTCAACATGATATTCCGTGTTCCGTACAAGTTACATGCATGACGGATTCGACATACATGCATTCCTGAGTTGTGACCATGTGGATTACTGATTTTTCATCCTCTATAAAAGGAATAATTTCATATAGACTCGTGTACACATTTTCACAAGCTTTCCCAAACACAAGTTTCGAATTCGTTCATTTTTCACAGAAGAATACTTCTGGAGTGTATTCAACCTAATAGATATATAATTTACATGAATTCCATCAACATGGCATTCCGGGTTCCGTACATGATACATGCATGACGGATTCGAGAAACATGCGTTTCTGAGTTGTGAGCATGTGGATTAGTGAACTTTCATCCACCAAAGAAGGCATATATTACACTTTGAAATATTTACTCTGACTTCATAAGTTTTTTGTATCACCAGGTTCTAAAATCGGACATTTGGCAGTAGAAAACACTCTTTGAGCGAATTCTCACCAATACACATGTAATTTACATTGTTTACATAACCATGGCATTCCGTATTCCGAACATGTTTCATGCATCACGGATTCCTCAAACATGCATTTCTGAGCTGTGAACATGCGCATGACAGATGTTTCAACCACCAAATAAGTTACTTATGCACTTTGAAATAGTTCCTTGGACTTCGTTGCTTCTCCTATCACCAGTTTCAAGAATCACACTTTGATCCCAGAAAAACCCTCTTGGAGCGAATTCTACCCTAGAGATATGTAATTTGAATAGATTCCTTCAACATGATATTCCGTGTTCCATACATGTTACATGCATGACGGATTCGACATACATGCATTCCTGAGTTGTGAGCATGTGGATTACTGATTTTTCATCCTCTATAAAAGGAATAATTTCATATAGACTCGTGTACACATTTTCACAAGCTTTCCCTAACACAAGTTTCGAATTCGTTCATTTTTCACAGAAGAATACTTCTGGAGTGTATTCAACCTAATAGATATATAATTTACATGAATTCCATCAACATGGCATTCCGGGTTCCTTACATGATACTTGCATGACGGATTCGAGAAACATGCGTTTCTGAGTTGTGAGCATGTGGATTAGTGAACTTTCATCCACCAAAGAAGGCATATATTACACTTTGAAATATTTACTCTGACTTCATAAGTTTTTTGTATCACCAGGTTCTAAAATCGGACATTTGGCAGTAGAAAACTCTCTTTGAGCGAATTCTCACCAATACACATGTAATTTACATTGTTTACATAACCATGTCATTCCGTATTCCGAACATGTTTCATGCATCACGGATTCCTCAAACATGCATTTCTGAGCTGTGAACATGCGCATGACAGATGTTTCAACCACCAAACAAGTTACTTATGCACTTTGAAATAGTTCCTTGGACTTCGTTGCTTCTCCTATCACCAGTTTCAAGAATCACACTTTGATCCCAGAAAAACCCTCTTGGAGCGAATTCTACCCTAGAGATATGTAATTTGAATAGATTCCTTCAACATGATATTCCGTGTTCCGTACATGTTACATGCATGACGGATTCGACATACATGAATTCCTGAGTTGGGACCATGTGGATTACTGATTTTTCATCCTCTATAAAAGGAATAATTTCATATAGACTCGTGTACACATTTTCACAAGCTTTCCTAACACAAGTTTCGAATTCGTTCATTTTTCACAGAAGAATACTTCTGGAGTGTATTCAACCTAATAGATATATAATTTACATGAATTCCATCAACATGGCATTCCGGGTTCCGTACATGATACATGCATGACGGATTCGAGAAACATGCGTTTCTGAGTTGTGAGCATGTGGATTAGTGAACTTTCATCCACCAAAGAAGGCATATATTACACTTTGAAATATTTACTCTGACTTCATAAGTTTTTTGTATCACCAGGTTCTAAAATCGGACATTTGGCAGTAGAAAACACTCTTTGAGCGAATTCTCACCAATACACATGTAATTTACATTGTTTACATAACCATGGCCTTCCGTATTCCGAACATGTTTCATGCATCACGGATTCCTCAAACATGCATTTCTGAGCTGTGAACATGCGCATGACAGATGTTTCAACCACCAAACAACTTACTTATGCACTTTGAAATAGTTCCTTGGACTTCGTTGCTTCTCCTATCACCAGTTTCAAGAATCACACTTTGATCCCAGAAAAACCCTCTTGGAGCGAATTCTACCCTAGAGATATGTAATTTGAATAGATTCCTTCAACATGAAATTCCGTGTTCCGTACATGTTACATGCATGACGGATTCGACATACATGAATTCCTGAGTTGTGACCATGTGGATTACTGATTTTTCATCCTCTATAAAAGGAATAATTTCATATAGACTCGTGTACACATTTTCACAAGCTTTCCCTAACACAAGTTTCGAATTCGTTCATTTTTCACAGAAGAATACTTCTGGAGGGTATTCAACCTAATAGATGTATAATTTACATGAATTCCATCAACATGGCATTCCGGGTTCCGTACATGATACATGCATGACGGATTCGAGAAACATGCGTTTCTGAGTTGTGAGCATGTGGATTAGTGAACTTTCATCCACCAAAGAAGGCATATATTACACTTTGAAATATTTACTCTGACTTCATAAGTTTTTTGTATCACCAGGTTCTAAAATCGGACATTTGGCAGTAGAAAACACTCTTTGAGCGAATTCTCACCAATACACATGTAATTTACATTGTTTACATAACCATGGCATTCCGTATTCCGAACATGTTTCATGCATCACGGATTCCTCAAACATGCATTTCTGAGCTGTGAACATGCGCATGACAGATGTTTCAACCACCAAACAAGTTACTTATGCACTTTGAAATAGTTCCTTGGACTTCGTTGCTTCTCCTATCACCAATTTCAAGAATCAAACTTTGATCCCAGAAAAACCCTCTTGGAGCGAATTCTACCCTAGAGATATGTAATTTGAATAGATTCCTTCAACATGATATTCCGTGTTCCGTACATGTTACATGCATGACGGATTCGACATACATGAATTCCTGAGTTGTGACCATGTGGATTACTGATTTTTCATCCTCTATAAAAGGAATAATTTCATATAGACTCGTGTACACATTTTCACAAGCTTTCCTAACACAAGTTTCGAATTCGTTCATTTTTCACAGAAGAATACTTCTGGAGTGTATTCAACCTAATAGATGTATAATTTACATGAATTCCATCAACATGGCATTCCGGGTTCCGTACATGATACATGCATGACGGATTCGAGAAACATGCGTTTCTGAGTTGTGAGCATGTGGATTAGTGAACTTTCATCCACCAAAGAATGCATATATTACACTTTGAAATATTTACTCTGACTTCATAAGTTTTTTGTATCACCAGGTTCTAAAATCGGACATTTGGCAGTAGAAAACACTCTTTGAGCGAATTCTCACCAATACACATGTAATTTACATTGTTTACATAACCATGGCATTCCGTATTCCGAACATGTTTCATGCATCACGGATTCCTCAAACATGCATTTCTGAGCTGTGAACATGCGCATGACAGATGTTTCAACCACCAAACAAGTTACTTATGCACTTTGAAATAGTTCCTTGGACTTCGTTGCTTCTCCTATCACCAGTTTCAAGAAGCACACTTTGATCCCAGAAAAACCCTCTTGGAGCGAATTCTACCCTAGAGATATGTAATTTGAATAGATTCCTTCAACATGAAATTCCGTGTTCCGTACATGTTACATGCATGACGGATTCGACATACATGAATTCCTGAGTTGTGACCATGTGGATTACTGATTTTTCATCCTCTATAAAAGGAATAATTTCATATAGACTCGTGTACACATTTTCACAAGCTTTCCCTAACACAAGTTTCGAATTCGTTCATTTTTCACAGAAGAATACTTCTGGAGGGTATTCAACCTAATAGATGTATAATTTACATGAATTCCATCAACATGGCATTCCGGGTTCCGTACATGATACATGCATGACGGATTCGAGAAACATGCGTTTCTGAGTTGTGAGCATGTGGATTAGTGAACTTTCATCCACCAAAGAAGGCATATATTACACTTTGAAATATTTACTCTGTCTTCATAAGTTTTTTGTATCACCAGGTTCTAAAATCGGACATTTGGCAGTAGAAAACACTCTTTGAGCGAATTCTCACCAATACACATGTAATTTACATTGTTTACATAACCATGGCATTCCGTATTCCGAACATGTTTCATGCATCACGGATTCCTCAATCATGCATTTCTGAGCTGTGAACATGCGCATGACAGATGTTTCAACCACCAAACAAGTTACTTATGCACTTTGAATTAGTTCCTTGGACTTCGTTGTTTCTCCTATCACCAGTTTCAAGAATCACACTTTGATCGCAGAAAAACCCTCTTGGAGCGAATTCTACCCTAGAGATATGTAATTTGAATAGATTCCTTCAACATGATATTCCGTGTTCCGTACATGTTACATGCATGACGGATACGACAAACATACATTCCTGAGTTGTGAGCATGTGGATTACTGATTTTTCATCCTCTATAAAAGGAATAATTTCCTATAGAACTGTGCACACATTTTCACAAGCTTTCCCTAACACAAATTTCGAATTCATTCATTTTTCACAGAAGAATACTTCTGGAGTGTATTCAACCTAATAGACATATAATTTACATGAATTCCATCAACATGGCATTCCATGTTCCGTACATGATACATGCATGATGGATTCGAGAAACATGCGTTTCTGAGTTGTGAGCATGTGGATTAGTGAACTTTCATCCACCAAAGAAGGCATATATTACACTTTGAAATATTTACTCTGACTTCATAAGTTTTTTGTATCACCAGGTTCTAAAATCGGACATTTGGCAGTAGAAAACACTCTTTGAGCGAATTCTCACCAATACACATGTAATTTACATTGTTTACATAACCATGGCATTCCGTATTCCGAACATGTTTCATGCATCACGGATTCCTCAAACGTGCATTTCTGAGCTGTGAACATGCGCATGACAGATGTTTCAACCACCAAACAAGTTACTTATGCACTTTGAAATAGTTCCTTGGACTTCGTTGCTTCTCCTATCACCAGTTTCAAGAATCACACTTTGATCCCAGAAAAACCCTCTTGGAGCGAATTCTACCCTAGAGATATGTAATTTGAATAGATTCCTTCAACATGATATTCCGTGTTCCGTACATGTTACATGCATGACGGATTCGACATACATGCATTCCTGAGTTGTGAGCATGTGGATTACTGATTTTTCATCCTTTATAAAAGGAATAATTTCATATAGACTCGTGTACACATTTTCACAAGCTTTCCCTAACACAAGTTTCGAATTCGTGCTTTTTTCACAGAACAATACTTCTGGAGTGTATTCAACCTAATAGATATATAATTTACATGAATTCCATCAACATGGCATTCCGGGTTCCGTACATGATACATGCATGACGGATTCGAGAAACATGCGTTTCTGAGTTGTGAGCATGTGGATTAGTGAACTTTCATCCACCAAAGAAGGCATATATTACACTTTGAAATATTTACTCTGACTTCATATGTTTTTTGTATCACCAGGTTCTAAAATCGGACATTTGGCAGTAGAAAACACTCTTTGAGCGAATTCTCACCAATACACATGTAATTTACATTGTTTACATAACCATGGCATTCCGTATTCCGAACATGTTTCATGCATCACGGATTCCTCAAACATGCATTTCTGAGCTGTGAACATGCGCATGACAGATGTTTCAACCACCAAACAAGTTACTTATGCACTTTGAAATAGTTCCTTGGACTTCGTTGCTTCTCCTATCACCAGTTTCAAGAATCACACTTTGATCCCAGAATAACCCTCTTGGAGAGAATTCTACCCTAGAGATATGTAATTTGAATAGATTCCTTCAACATGATATTCCGTGTTCCGTACATGTTACATGCATGACGGATTCGACATACATGCATTCCTGAGTTGTGAGCATGTGGATTACTGATTTTTCATCCTCTATAAAAGGAATAATTTCATATAGACTCGTGTACACATTTTCACAATCTTTCCTAACACAAGTTTCGAATTCGTTCATTTTTCACAGAACAATACTTCTGGAGTGTATTCAACCTAATAGATATATAATTTACATGAATTCCATCAACATGGCATTCCGGGTTCCGTACATGATACATGCATGACGGATTCGAGAAACATGCGTTTCTGAGTTGTGAGCATGTGGATTAGTGAACTTTCATCCACCAAAGAAGGCATATATTACACTTTGAAATATTTACTCTGACTTCATAAGTTTTTTGTATCACCAGGTTCTAAAATCGGACATTTGGCAGTAGAAAACACTCTTTGAGTGAATTCTCACCAATACACATGTAATTTACATTGTTTACATAACCATGGCATTCCGTATTCCGAACATGTTTCATGCATCACGGATTCCTCAAACATGCATTTCTGAGCTGTGAACATGCGCATGACAGATGTTTCAACCACCAAACAAGTTACTTATGCACTTTGAATTAGTGCCTTGGACTTCGTTGCTTCTCCTATCACCAGTTTCAAGAATCACACTTTGATCCCAGAAAAACCCTCTTGGAGCGAATTCTACCCTAGAGATATGTAATTTGAATAGATTCCTTCAACATGAAATTCCGTGTTCCGTACATGTTACATGCATGACGGATTCGACATACATGAATTCCTGAGTTGTGACCATGTGGATTACTGATTTTTCATCCTCTATAAAAGGAATAATTTCATATAGACTCGTGTACATATTTTCACAAGCTTTCCCTAACACCACTTTAGAATTCGTGCATTTTTCACAGAAAAATACTTCTGGAGCGATTTCCACCTAATAGATATATAAATTAAATGAATTCCATCATCATGGCATTCCGGTTTCCGTACATGCTACATGCATGATGGATTCGGCAAACATGTGTTTCTGAGATCTGAACATGTGGATTACTGAACTTTCATCCACCAATTAGGCATATATACACTTAGAAATGTTTACTCTGACTTCATAAGTTTTTTCTGTCACCAGGTACTAAAATTGGACATTTGGCACTAGAAAAGCCTCTTTGAGTGAATTCTCAGCAATACACATGTAATTTACATTGTTTACATAACCATGGCATTCCGTATTCC
Source organism: Vicugna pacos (assembly GCF_048564905.1). Taxonomy (NCBI): domain Eukaryota; kingdom Metazoa; phylum Chordata; class Mammalia; order Artiodactyla; family Camelidae; genus Vicugna; species Vicugna pacos. The sequence continues at coordinate 46,137,630 of NW_027328740.1, read as the reverse complement.
GAACATGTTTCATTCATCACGGATCTTCAAACATGCATTTCTGAGCTGTGAACATGCGCATGACAGATGTTTCAACCACCAAAAATGTTACATATGCACTTTGAAATATTTACTTAGACTTCGTTGCTTCTTCCTTTCACCAGGTTCAAGAATCATTTGATCCCAGAAAAAACCTCTTGGAGAGAAATCTACCGTAGAAATATGTTATTTGAATAGATTCCTTCAATATGACATTCCTTGTTCCGTAAATGCTACATGCATGACGGATTCGACAAACATGCATTCCTCAGTTGAGAGCATGTGGATTACTGATTTTTCAATCCCTATAAAAGAAATATTTTCATCTTGACACTTGTACACATTATCACAAGCTTTCCCTAACACCAGTTTCGAATTCGTGACTTTTTCACAGAAAAAAACTTCTGGAGCTTTTTCCACCTAATAGATATATAAATTAAATGAATTCCATCAACATGGCATTCCGGGTTCCGTACATGCTACATGCATGACGGATTCGGAAAACATATGTTTCTGAGTTCTCAGCATGTGGATTACTGACCTTTCATCCACCAAACAAGGCAAATATACACTTTAAAATATTTAATCTGACTTCATTGGTTTTATGTATCACCAGGTTCTAAAATCGGACATTTGGCACCAGAAAAATCTCTTTGAGCGTATTCTCAAATTTACATATGTAATTTACATTATTTACATAACCAAGGCATTCCGTATTCTGAACATGTTTCATGCAACACGGATTCCTCAAACATTCATTTCTGAGTGGTGAACATGCGCATGACAGATATTTCAACCACCAAAAATGTTACCTATGCACTTTGATATATTTATTTGGACTTCGTTGCTTCTTCCTATCACCAGTTCCAAGAATCACACTTTGATCCCAGAAAAATCCTCTTGGAGCGAATTCTACCCTAGAGAAATGTAATTTGAATACATTCCTTCATCATGATATTCCGTGTTCCGTACATGCTACATGAATGACGGATTCGAAAAACATGCATTCCTGAGATGAGTGCATGTGGATTACTGATGTTTCATCCTCTATAAATGGAAAATTTTCTTCTAGACACGTGTACAGATTTTCACAAGCTTTCCCTAACACCAGTTTAGAATTCGTGCATTTTTCACAGAAGAATACTTCTGGAGTGTATTCAACCTAATAGATATATAATTTACATGAATTCCATCAACATGGCATTCCGGGTTCCGTACATAATACGTGCATGACGGATTCGAGAAACATGACTTTCTGAGTTGTGAGCATGTGGATTAGTGAATTTTCATCCACCAAAGAAGGCATATATACACTTTGAAATATTTACTCTGACTTCATACGTTTTTTCTAACACCAGGTTGTATATTCGGACATTTGGCACCAGAAAACACCCTCTGAGCGAATTCTCAAATATACACATGTAATTTACATTTTTTACATAACCATGGCCTTCTGTAATCCGAACATGTTTCATGCAATACCGATTCCTCAAACATGCATTTGTCAGTTGTGAATATGCTCATGACTGATGTTTAAACCATTACAAGTTACCTATGCACTTTGATATATACATTTTGTCTTCGTAGCTTCTTCCTATCACCAGGATTTCGAATCACAATTTGATCCCAGAAAAAACCTCTTGAAGCGAATTCTACATTAGAGATATGTAATTTGAATAGATTCCATCTAAATGTTATTCAGTGTTCATTACATACTACATGCATGACAGATTCGACAAACATGCATTCTTGAGTTGAGAGCATGTGGATTACTGATCGTTCATCCTCTATAAAAACAATACTTTCATCTAGACACGTGTACTCATTTTCACAATATTTTCCTAACACCAGTTTCGAACTCGTTCATTTTTCACAGAAAAATACTTCTGGGGTGATTTCCACCAAACATATATGTAATTTACATGAATTCCATCAACATGGCATTCCGGGTTCCGTACATGCTACATGCATGAGGATTCGGCAAACATATGTTTCTGAGATCTCAGCATGTGGAATACTGATCTTTCATCCACCAAACCAGGCATATATACACTTAGAAATACTTACTCTGACTTCATAGGTTTTTTCTCTCACCACTTATTAAATCGGATAATTGCTCCAGTAAACACTCTTTGAGCGAATTCTCACCAATACAAATGTAATTTACATTGTTTACATAACCATGGCATTCCGTATTCCGAACATGTTTCATGCATCACGGATTCCTCCAACATGCATTTCTGAGCTGTGAACATGCGCATGACAGATGTTTCAACCACCAAACAAGTTACTTATGCACTTTGGAACAGTTCCTTGGACTTCGTTGCTTCTCCTATCACCAGTTTCAAGAATCACACTTTGATCCCAGAAAAACCCTCTTGGAGCGAATTCTACCCTAGAGATATGTAATTTGAATAGATTCCTTCAACATGATATTCCGTGTTCCGTACAAGTTACATGCATGACGGATTCGACATACATGCATTCCTGAGTTGTGACCATGTGGATTACTGATTTTTCATCCTCTATAAAAGGAATAATTTCATATAGACTCGTGTACACATTTTCACAAGCTTTCCCAAACACAAGTTTCGAATTCGTTCATTTTTCACAGAAGAATACTTCTGGAGTGTATTCAACCTAATAGATATATAATTTACATGAATTCCATCAACATGGCATTCCGGGTTCCGTACATGATACATGCATGACGGATTCGAGAAACATGCGTTTCTGAGTTGTGAGCATGTGGATTAGTGAACTTTCATCCACCAAAGAAGGCATATATTGCACTTTGAAATATTTACTCTGACTTCATAAGTTTTTTGTATCACCAGGTTATAAAATCGGACATTTGGCAGTAGAAAACACTCTTTGAGCGAATTCTCACCAATACACATGTAATTTACATTGTTTACATAACCATGGCATTCCGTATTCCGAACATGTTTCATGCATCACGGATTCCTCAAACATGCATTTCTGAGCTGTGAACATGCGCATGACAGATGTTTCAACCACCAAACAAGTTACTTATGCACTTTGAAATAGTTCCATGGACTTCGTTGCTTCTCCTATCACCAGTTTCAAGAATCACACTTTGATCCCAGAAAAACCCTCTTGGAGCGAATTCTACCCTAGAGATATGTAATTTGAATAGATTCCTTCAACATGATATTCCGTGTTCCGTACATGTTACATGCATGACGGATTCGACATACATGCATTCCTGAGTTGTGACCATGTGGATTACTGATTTTTCATCCTCTATAAAAGGAATAATTTCATATAGACTCGTGTACACATTTTCACAAGCTTTCCCTAACACAAGTTTCGAATTCGTTCATTTTTCACAGAAGAATACTTCTGGAGTGTATTCAACCTAATAGATATATAATTTACATGAATTCCATCAACATGGCATTCCGGGTTCCGTACATGTTACATGCATGACGGATTCGAGAAACATGCGTTTCTGAGTTGTGAGCATGTGGATTAGTGAACTTTCATCCACCAAAGAAGGCATATATTGCACTTTGCAATATTTACTCTGACTTCATAAGTTTTTTGTATCACCAGGTTCTAAAATCGGACATTTGGCAGTAGAAAACACTCTTTGAGCGAATCCTCACCAATACACATGTAATTTACATTGTTTACATAACCATGGCATTCCGTATTCCGAACATGTTTCATGCATCACGGATTCCTCAAACATGCATTTCTGAGCTGTGAACATGCGCATGACAGATGTTTCAACCACCAAAAAAGTTACTTATGCACTTTGAAATAGTTCCTTGGACTTCGTTTCTTCTCTTATCACCATTTTCAAGAATCACACTTGGATCCCAGAAAAACCCTCTTGGAGCGAATTCTACCCTAGAGATATGTAATTTGAATAGATTCCTTCAACATGATATTCCGTGTTCCGTACATGTTACATGCATGACGGATTCGACATACATGCATTCCTGAGTTGTGAACATGTGGATTACTGATTTTTCATCCTCTATAAAAGGAATAATTTCATATAGACTCGTGTACACATTTTCACAAGCTTTCCCTAACACAAGTTTCGAATTCGTTCATTTTTCACAGAAGAATACTTCTGGAGTGTATTCAACCTAATAGATATATAATTTACATGAATTCCATCAACATGGCATTCCGGGTTCCGTACATGATACATGCATGACGGATTCGAGAAACATGCGTTTCTGAGTTGTGAGCATGTGGATTAGTGAACTTTCATCCACCAAAGAAGGCATATATTACACTTTGAAATATTTACTCTGACTTCATAAGTTTTTTGTATCACCAGGTTCTAAAATCGGACATTTGGCAGTAGAAAACACTCTTTGAGCGAATTCTCACCAATACACATGTAATTTACATTGTTTACATAACCATGGCATTCCGTATTCCGAACATGTTTCATGCATCACGGATTCCTCAAACATGCATTTCTGAGCTGTGAACATGCGCATGACAGATGTTTCAACCACCAAACAAGTTACTTATGCACTTTGAAATAGTTCCTTGGACTTCGTTGCTTCTCCTATCACCAGTTTCAAGAATCACACTTTGATCCCAGAAAAACCCTCTTGGAGCGAATTCTACCCTAGAGATATGTAATTTGAATAGATTCCTTCAACATGATATTCCGTGTTCCGTACATGTTACATGCATGACGGATTCGACATACATGCATTCCTGAATTGTGACCATGTGGATTACTGATTTTTCATCCTCTATCAAAGGAATAATTTCATATAGACTCGTGTACACATTTTCACAAGCTTTCCCTAACACAAGTTTCGAATTCGTGCTTTTTTCACAGAAGAATACTTCTGGAGTGTATTCAACCTAATAGATATATAATTTACATGAATTCCATCAACATGGCATTCCGGGTTCCGTACATGATACATGCATGACGGATTCGAGAAACATGCGTTTCTGAGTTGTGAGCATGTGGATTAGTGAACTTTCATCCACCAAAGAAGGCATATATTACACTTTGAAATATTTACTCTGACTTCATAAGTTTTTTGTATCACCAGGTTCTAAAATCGGACATTTGGCAGTAGAAAACACTCTTTGAGCGAATTCTCACCAATACACATGTAATTTACATTGTTTACATAACCATGGCATTCCGTATTCCGAACATGTTTCATGCATCACGGATTCCTCAAACATGCATTTCTGAGCTGTGAACATGCGCATGACAGATGTTTCAACCACCAAACAAGTTACTTATGCACTTTGAAATAGTTCCTTGGACTTCGTTGCTTCTCCTATCACCAGTTTCAAGAATCACACTTTGATCCCAGAAAAACCCTCTTGGAGCGAATTCTACCCTAGAGATATGTAATTTGAATAGATTCCTTCAACATGATATTCCGTGTTCCGTACATGTTACATGCATGACAGATTCGACATACATGCATTCCTGAGTTGTGACCATGTGGATTACTGATTTATCATCCTCTATAAAAGGAATAATTTCATATAGTCTCGTGTACACATTTTCAAAAGCTTTCCCTAACACAAGTTTCGAATTCGTTCATTTTTCACAGAAGAATACTTCTGGAGTGTATTCAACCTAATAGATGTATAATTTACATGAATTCCATCAACATGGCATTCCGGGTTCCGTACATGATACATGCATGACGGATTCGAGAAACATGCGTTTCTGAGTTGTGAGCATGTGGATTAGTGAACTTTCATCCACCAAAGAAGGCATATATTACACTTTGAAATATTTACTCTGACTTCATAAGTTTTTTGTATCACCAGGTTCTAAAATCGGACATTTGGCAGTAGAAAACACTCTTTGAGCGAATTCTCACCAATACACATGTAATTTACATTGTTTACATAACCATGGCATTCCGTATTCCGAACATGTTTCATGCATCACGGATTCCTCAAACATGCATTTCTGAGCTGTGAACATGCGCATGACAGATGTTTCAACCACCAAACAAGTTACTTATGCACTTTGAAATAGTTCCATGGACTTCGTTGCTTCTCCTATCACCAGTTTCAAGAATCACACTTTGATCCCAGAAAAACCCTCTTGGAGCGAATTCTACCCTAGAGATATGTAATTTGAATAGATTCCTTCAACATGATATTCCGTGTTCCGTACATGTTACATGCATGACGGATTCGACATACATGCATTCCTGAGTTGTGAGCATGTGGGTTACTGATTTTTCATCCTCTACAAAAGGAATAATTTCATATAGACTCGTGTACACATTTTCACAAGCTTTCCCAAACACAAGTTTCGAATTCGTTCATTTTTCACAGAAGAATACTTCTGGAGTGTATTCAACCTAATAGATATATAATTTACATGAATTCCATCAACATGGCATTCCGGGTTCCGTACATGATACATGCATGACGGATTCGAGAAACATGCGTTTCTGAGTTGTGAGCATGTGGATTAGTGAACTTTCATCCACCAAAGAAGGCATATATTACACTTTGAAATATTTACTCTGACTTCATAAGTTTTTTGTATCACCAGGTTCTAAAATCGGACATTTGGCAGTAGAGAACACTCTTGGAGCGAATTCTCACCAATACACATGTAATTTACATTGTTTACATAACCATGGCATTCCGTATTCCGAACATGTTTCATGCATCACGGATTCCTCAAACATGCATTTCTGAGCTGTGAACATGCGCATGACAGATGTTTCAACCACCAAACAAGTTACTTATGCACTTTGAAATAGTTCCTTGGACTTCGTTGCTTCTCCTATCACCAGTTTCAAGAATCACACTTTGATCCCAGAAAAACCCTCTTGGAGCGAATTCTACCCTAGAGATATGTAATTTGAATAGATTCCTTCAACATGATATTCCGTGTTCCATACATGTTACATGCATGACGGATTCGACATACATGCATTCCTGAGTTGTGAGCATGTGGATTACTGATTTTTCATCCTCTATAAAAGGAATAATTTCATATAGACTCGTGTACACATTTTCACAAGCTTTCCCTAACACAAGTTTCGAATTCGTTCATTTTTCACAGAAGAATACTTCTGGAGTGTATTCAACCTAATAGATATATAATTTACATGAATTCCATCAACATGGCATTCCGGGTTCCTTACATGATACATGCATGACGGATTCGAGAAACATGCGTTTCTGAGTTGTGAGCATGTGGATTAGTGAACTTTCATCCACCAAAGAAGGCATATATTACACTTTGAAATATTTACTCTGACTTCATAAGTTTTTTGTATCACCAGGTTCTAAAATCGGACATTTGGCAGTAGAAAACACTCTTTGAGCGAATTCTCACCAATACACATGTAATTTACATTGTTTACATAACCATGTCATTTCGTATTCCGAACATGTTTCATGCATCACGGATTCCTCAAACATGCATTTCTGAGCTGTGAACATGCGCATGACAGATGTTTCAACCACCAAACAAGTTACTTATGCACTTTGAAATAGTTCCTTGGACTTCGTTGCTTCTCCTATCACCAGTTTCAAGAATCACACTTTGATCCCAGAAAAACCCTCTTGGAGCGAATTCTACCCTAGAGATATGTAATTTGAATAGATTCCTTCAACATGATATTCCGTGTTCCGTACATGTTACATGCATGACGGATTCGACATACATGAATTCCTGAGTTGTGACCATGTGGATTACTGATTTTTCATCCTCTATAAAAGGAATAATTTCATATAGACTCGTGTACACATTTTCACAAGCTTTCCTAACACAAGTTTCGAATTCGTTCATTTTTCACAGAAGAATACTTCTGGAGTGTATTCAACCTAATAGATATATAATTTACATGAATTCCATCAACATGGCATTCCGGGTTCCGTACATGATACATGCATGACGGATTCGAGAAACATGCGTTTCTGAGTTGTGAGCATGTGGATTAGTGAACTTTCATCCACCAAAGAAGGCATATATTACACTTTGAAATATTTACTCTGACTTCATAAGTTTTTTGTATCACCAGGTTCTAAAATCGGACATTTGGCAGTAGAAAACACTCTTTGAGCGAATCCTCACCAATACACATGTAATTTACATTGTTTACATAACCATGGCATTCCGTATTCCGAACATGTTTCATGCATCACGGATTCCTCAAACATGCATTTCTGAGCTGTGAACATGCGCATGACAGATGTTTCAACCACCAAACAAGTTACTTATGCACTTTGAAATAGTTCCATGGACTTCGTTGCTTCTCCTATCACCAGTTTCAAGAATCACACTTGGATCCCAGAAAAACCCTCTTGGAGCGAATTCTACCCTAGAGATATGTAATTTGAATAGATTCCTTCAACATGATATTCCGTGTTCCGTACATGTTACATGCATGACGGATTCGACATACATGCATTCCTGAGTTGTGACCATGTGGATTACTGATTTTTCATCCTCTATAAAAGGAATAATTTCATATAGACTCGTGTACACATTTTCACAAGCTTTCCCTAACACAAGTTTCGAATTCGTTCATTTTTCACAGAAGAATACTTCTGGAGTGTATTCAACCTAATAGATATATAATTTACATGAATTCCATCAACATGGCATTCCGGGTTCCGTACATGTTACATGCATGACGGATTCGAGAAACATGCGTTTCTGAGTTGTGAGCATGTGGATTAGTGAACTTTCATCCACCAAAGAAGGCATATATTGCACTTTGCAATATTTACTCTGACTTCATAAGTTTTTTGTATCACCAGGTTCTAAAATCGGACATTTGGCAGTAGAGAACACTCTTTGAGCGAATCCTCACCAATACACATGTAATTTACATTGTTTACATAACCATGGCATTCCGTATTCCGAACATGTTTCATGCATCACGGATTCCTCAAACATGCATTTCTGAGCTGTGAACATGCGCATGACAGATGTTTCAACCACCAAAAAAGTTACTTATGCACTTTGAAATAGTTCCTTGGACTTCGTTGCTTCTCTTATCACCAGTTTCAAGAATCACACTTGGATCCCAGAAAAACCCTCTTGGAGCGAATTCTACCCTAGAGATATGTAATTTGAATAGATTCCTTCAACATGATATTCCGTGTTCCGTACATGTTACATGCATGACGGATTCGACATACATGCATTCCTGAGTTGTGAACATGTGGATTACTGATTTTTCATCCTCTATAAAAGGAATAATTTCATATAGACTCGTGTACACATTTTCACAAGCTTTCCCTAACACAAGTTTCGAATTCGTTCATTTTTCACAGAAGAATACTTCTGGAGTGTATTCAACCTAATAGATATATAATTTACATGAATTCCATCAACATGGCATTCCGGGTTCCGTACATGATACATGCATGACGGATTCGAGAAACATGCGTTTCTGAGTTGTGAGCATGTGGATTAGTGAACTTTCATCCACCAAAGAAGGCATATATTACACTTTGAAATATTTACTCTGACTTCATAAGTTTTTTGTATCACCAGGTTCTAAAATCGGACATTTGGCAGTAGAAAACACTCTTTGAGCGAATTCTCACCAATACACATGTAATTTACATTGTTTACATAACCATGGCATTCCGTATTCCGAACATGTTTCATGCATCACGGATTCCTCAAACATGCATTTCTGAGCTGTGAACATGCGCATGACAGATGTTTCAACCACCAAACAAGTTACTTATGCACTTTGAAATAGTTCCTTGGACTTCGTTGCTTCTCCTATCACCAGTTTCAAGAATCACACTTTGATCCCAGAAAAACCCTCTTGGAGCGAATTCTACCCTAGAGATATGTAATTTGAATAGATTCCTTCAACATGATATTCCGTGTTCCGTACATGTTACATGCATGACGGATTCGACATACATGCATTCCTGAGTTGTGAGCATGTGGATTACTGATTTTTCATCCTCTATCAAAGGAATAATTTCATATAGACTCGTGTACACATTTTCACAAGCTTTCCCTAACACAAGTTTCGAATTCGTGCTTTTTTCACAGAAGAATACTTCTGGAGTGTATTCAACCTAATAGATATATAATTTACATGAATTCCATCAACATGGCATTCCGGGTTCCGTACATGATACATGCATGACGGATTCGAGAAACATGCGTTTCTGAGTTGTGAGCATGTGGATTAGTGAACTTTCATCCACCAAAGAAGGCATATATTACACTTTGAAATATTTACTCTGACTTCATAAGTTTTTTGTATCACCAGGTTCTAAAATCGGACATTTGGCAGTAGAAAACACTCTTTGAGCGAATTCTCACCAATACACATGTAATTTACATTGTTTACATAACCATGGCATTCCGTATTCCGAACATGTTTCATGCATCACGGATTCCTCAAACATGCATTTCTGAGCTGTGAACATGCGCATGACAGATGTTTCAACCACCAAACAAGTTACTTATGCACTTTGAAATAGTTCCTTGGACTTCGTTGCTTCTCCTATCACCAGTTTCAACAATCACACTTTGATCCCAGAAAAACCCTCTTGGAGCGAATTCTACCCTAGAGATATGTAATTTGAATAGATTCCTTCAACATGATATTCCGTGTTCCGTACATGTTACATGCATGACAGATTCGACATACATGCATTCCTGAGTTGTGACCATGTGGATTACTGATTTTTCATCCTCTATAAAAGGAATAATTTCATATAGTCTCGTGTACACATTTTCAAAAGCTTTCCCTAACACAAGTTTCGAATTCGTTCATTTTTCACAGAAGAATACTTCTGGAGTGTATTCAACCTAATAGATGTATAATTTACATGAATTCCATCAACATGGCATTCCGGGTTCCGTACATGATACATGCATGACGGATTCGAGAAACATGCGTTTCTGAGTTGTGAGCATGTGGATTAGTGAACTTTCATCCACCAAAGAAGGCATATATTACACTTTGAAATATTTACTCTGACTTCATAAGTTTTTTGTATCACCAGGTTCTAAAATCGGACATTTGGCAGTAGAAAACACTCTTTGAGCGAATTCTCACCAATACACATGTAATTTACATTGTTTACATAACCATGGCATTCCGTATTCCGAACATGTTTCATGCATCACGGATTCCTCAAACATGCATTTCTGAGCTGTGAACATGCGCATGACAGATGTTTCAACCACCAAACAAGTTACTTATGCACTTTGAAATAGTTCCATGGACTTCGTTGCTTCTCCTATCACCAGTTTCAAGAATCACACTTTGATCCCAGAAAAACCCTCTTGGAGCGAATTCTACCCTAGAGATATGTAATTTGAATAGATTCCTTCAACATGATATTCCGTGTTCCGTACATGTTACATGCATGACGGATTCGACATACATGCATTCCTGAGTTGTGAGCATGTGGGTTACTGATTTTTCATCCTCTACAAAAGGAATAATTTCATATAGACTCGTGTACACATTTTCACAAGCTTTCCCAAACACAAGTTTCGAATTCGTTCATTTTTCACAGAAGAATACTTCTGGAGTGTATTCAACCTAATAGATATATAATTTACATGAATTCCATCAACATGGCATTCCGGGTTCCGTACATGATACATGCATGACGGATTCGAGAAACATGCGTTTCTGAGTTGTGAGCATGTGGATTAGTGAACTTTCATCCACCAAAGAAGGCATATATTACACTTTGAAATATTTACTCTGACTTCATAAGTTTTTTGTATCACCAGGTTCTAAAATCGGACATTTGGCAGTAGAGAACACTCTTGGAGCGAATTCTCACCAATACACATGTAATTTACATTGTTTACATAACCATGGCATTCCGTATTCCGAACATGTTTCATGCATCACGGATTCCTCAAACATGCATTTCTGAGCTGTGAACATGCGCATGACAGATGTTTCAACCACCAAACAAGTTACTTATGCACTTTGAAATAGTTCCTTGGACTTCGTTGCTTCTCCTATCACCAGTTTCAAGAATCACACTTTGATCCCAGAAAAACCCTCTTGGAGCGAATTCTACCCTAGAGATATGTAATTTGAATAGATTCCTTCAACATGATATTCCGTGTTCCGTACATGTTACATGCATGACGGATTCGACATACATGCCTTCCTGAGTTGTGACCATGTGGATTACTGATTTTTCATCCTCTATAAAAGGAATAATTTCATATAGACTCGTGTACACATTTTCACAAGCTTTCCCTAACACAAGTTTCGAATTCGTGCTTTTTTCACAGAAGAATACTTCTGGAGTGTATTCAACCTAATAGATATATAATTTACATGAATTCCATCAACATGGCATTCCGGGTTCCGTACATGATACATGCATGACGGATTCGAGAAACATGCGTTTCTGAGTTGTGAGCATGTGGATTAGTGAACTTTCATCCACCAAAGAAGGCATATATTACACTTTGAAATATTTACTCTGACTTCATAAGTTTTTTGTATCACCAGGTTCTAAAATCGGACATTTGGCAGTAGAAAACACTCTTTGAGCGAATTCTCACCAATACACATGTAATTTACATTGTTTACATAACCATGGCATTCCGTATTCCGAACATGTTTCATGCATCACGGATTCCTCAAACATGCATTTCTGAGCTGTGAACATGCGCATGACAGATGTTTCAACCACCAAACAAGTTACTTATGCACTTTGAAATAGTTCCTTGGACTTCGTTGCTTCTCCTATCACCAGTTTCAAGAATCACACTTTGATCCCAGAAAAACCCTCTTGGAGCGAATTCTACCCTAGAGATATGTAATTTGAATAGATTCCTTCAACATGATATTCCGTGTTCCATACATGTTACATGCATGACGGATTCGACATACATGCATTCCTGAGTTGTGAGCATGTGGATTACTGATTTTTCATCCTCTATAAAAGGAATAATTTCATATAGACTCGTGTACACATTTTCACAAGCTTTCCCTAACACAAGTTTCGAATTCGTTCATTTTTCACAGAAGAATACTTCTGGAGTGTATTCAACCTAATAGATATATAATTTACATGAATTCCATCAACATGGCATTCCGGGTTCCTTACATGATACTTGCATGACGGATTCGAGAAACATGCGTTTCTGAGTTGTGAGCATGTGGATTAGTGAACTTTCATCCACCAAAGAAGGCATATATTACACTTTGAAATATTTACTCTGACTTCATAAGTTTTTTGTATCACCAGGTTCTAAAATCGGACATTTGGCAGTAGAAAACTCTCTTTGAGCGAATTCTCACCAATACACATGTAATTTACATTGTTTACATAACCATGTCATTCCGTATTCCGAACATGTTTCATGCATCACGGATTCCTCAAACATGCATTTCTGAGCTGTGAACATGCGCATGACAGATGTTTCAACCACCAAACAAGTTACTTATGCACTTTGAAATAGTTCCTTGGACTTCGTTGCTTCTCCTATCACCAGTTTCAAGAATCACACTTTGATCCCAGAAAAACCCTCTTGGAGCGAATTCTACCCTAGAGATATGTAATTTGAATAGATTCCTTCAACATGATATTCCGTGTTCCGTACATGTTACATGCATGACGGATTCGACATACATGAATTCCTGAGTTGGGACCATGTGGATTACTGATTTTTCATCCTCTATAAAAGGAATAATTTCATATAGACTCGTGTACACATTTTCACAAGCTTTCCTAACACAAGTTTCGAATTCGTTCATTTTTCACAGAAGAATACTTCTGGAGTGTATTCAACCTAATAGATATATAATTTACATGAATTCCATCAACATGGCATTCCGGGTTCCGTACATGATACATGCATGACGGATTCGAGAAACATGCGTTTCTGAGTTGTGAGCATGTGGATTAGTGAACTTTCATCCACCAAAGAAGGCATATATTACACTTTGAAATATTTACTCTGACTTCATAAGTTTTTTGTATCACCAGGTTCTAAAATCGGACATTTGGCAGTAGAAAACACTCTTTGAGCGAATTCTCACCAATACACATGTAATTTACATTGTTTACATAACCATGGCCTTCCGTATTCCGAACATGTTTCATGCATCACGGATTCCTCAAACATGCATTTCTGAGCTGTGAACATGCGCATGACAGATGTTTCAACCACCAAACAACTTACTTATGCACTTTGAAATAGTTCCTTGGACTTCGTTGCTTCTCCTATCACCAGTTTCAAGAATCACACTTTGATCCCAGAAAAACCCTCTTGGAGCGAATTCTACCCTAGAGATATGTAATTTGAATAGATTCCTTCAACATGAAATTCCGTGTTCCGTACATGTTACATGCATGACGGATTCGACATACATGAATTCCTGAGTTGTGACCATGTGGATTACTGATTTTTCATCCTCTATAAAAGGAATAATTTCATATAGACTCGTGTACACATTTTCACAAGCTTTCCCTAACACAAGTTTCGAATTCGTTCATTTTTCACAGAAGAATACTTCTGGAGGGTATTCAACCTAATAGATGTATAATTTACATGAATTCCATCAACATGGCATTCCGGGTTCCGTACATGATACATGCATGACGGATTCGAGAAACATGCGTTTCTGAGTTGTGAGCATGTGGATTAGTGAACTTTCATCCACCAAAGAAGGCATATATTACACTTTGAAATATTTACTCTGACTTCATAAGTTTTTTGTATCACCAGGTTCTAAAATCGGACATTTGGCAGTAGAAAACACTCTTTGAGCGAATTCTCACCAATACACATGTAATTTACATTGTTTACATAACCATGGCATTCCGTATTCCGAACATGTTTCATGCATCACGGATTCCTCAAACATGCATTTCTGAGCTGTGAACATGCGCATGACAGATGTTTCAACCACCAAACAAGTTACTTATGCACTTTGAAATAGTTCCTTGGACTTCGTTGCTTCTCCTATCACCAATTTCAAGAATCAAACTTTGATCCCAGAAAAACCCTCTTGGAGCGAATTCTACCCTAGAGATATGTAATTTGAATAGATTCCTTCAACATGATATTCCGTGTTCCGTACATGTTACATGCATGACGGATTCGACATACATGAATTCCTGAGTTGTGACCATGTGGATTACTGATTTTTCATCCTCTATAAAAGGAATAATTTCATATAGACTCGTGTACACATTTTCACAAGCTTTCCTAACACAAGTTTCGAATTCGTTCATTTTTCACAGAAGAATACTTCTGGAGTGTATTCAACCTAATAGATGTATAATTTACATGAATTCCATCAACATGGCATTCCGGGTTCCGTACATGATACATGCATGACGGATTCGAGAAACATGCGTTTCTGAGTTGTGAGCATGTGGATTAGTGAACTTTCATCCACCAAAGAATGCATATATTACACTTTGAAATATTTACTCTGACTTCATAAGTTTTTTGTATCACCAGGTTCTAAAATCGGACATTTGGCAGTAGAAAACACTCTTTGAGCGAATTCTCACCAATACACATGTAATTTACATTGTTTACATAACCATGGCATTCCGTATTCCGAACATGTTTCATGCATCACGGATTCCTCAAACATGCATTTCTGAGCTGTGAACATGCGCATGACAGATGTTTCAACCACCAAACAAGTTACTTATGCACTTTGAAATAGTTCCTTGGACTTCGTTGCTTCTCCTATCACCAGTTTCAAGAAGCACACTTTGATCCCAGAAAAACCCTCTTGGAGCGAATTCTACCCTAGAGATATGTAATTTGAATAGATTCCTTCAACATGAAATTCCGTGTTCCGTACATGTTACATGCATGACGGATTCGACATACATGAATTCCTGAGTTGTGACCATGTGGATTACTGATTTTTCATCCTCTATAAAAGGAATAATTTCATATAGACTCGTGTACACATTTTCACAAGCTTTCCTAACACAAGTTTCGAATTCGTTCATTTTTCACAGAAGAATACTTCTGGAGTGTATTCAACCTAATAGATGTATAATTTACATGAATTCCATCAACATGGCATTCCATGTTCCGTACATGATACATGCATGATGGATTCGAGAAACATGCGTTTCTGAGTTGTGAGCATGTGGATTAGTGAACTTTCATCCACCAAAGAAGGCATATATTACACTTTGAAATATTTACTCTGACTTCATAAGTTTTTTGTATCACCAGGTTCTAAAATCGGACATTTGGCAGTAGAAAACACTCTTTGAGCGAATTCTCACCAATACACATGTAATTTACATTGTTTACATAACCATGGCATTCCGTATTCCGAACATGTTTCATGCATCACGGATTCCTCAAACGTGCATTTCTGAGCTGTGAACATGCGCATGACAGATGTTTCAACCACCAAACAAGTTACTTATGCACTTTGAAATAGTTCCTTGGACTTCGTTGCTTCTCCTATCACCAGTTTCAAGAATCACACTTTGATCCCAGAAAAACCCTCTTGGAGCGAATTCTACCCTA
This sequence comes from Vicugna pacos, assembly GCF_048564905.1. Classification (NCBI taxonomy): domain Eukaryota; kingdom Metazoa; phylum Chordata; class Mammalia; order Artiodactyla; family Camelidae; genus Vicugna; species Vicugna pacos. Next base: position 46,121,120 of record NW_027328740.1, on the reverse strand, counting down.
GAGATATGTAATTTGAATAGATTCCTTCAACATGATATTCCGTGTTCCGTACATGTTACATGCATGACGGATTCGACATACATGCATTCCTGAGTTGTGAGCATGTGGATTACTGATTTTTCATCCTTTATAAAAGGAATAATTTCATATAGACTCGTGTACACATTTTCACAAGCTTTCCCTAACACAAGTTTCGAATTCGTGCTTTTTTCACAGAACAATACTTCTGGAGTGTATTCAACCTAATAGATATATAATTTACATGAATTCCATCAACATGGCATTCCGGGTTCCGTACATGATACATGCATGACGGATTCGAGAAACATGCGTTTCTGAGTTGTGAGCATGTGGATTAGTGAACTTTCATCCACCAAAGAAGGCATATATTACACTTTGAAATATTTACTCTGACTTCATAAGTTTTTTGAATCACCAGGTTCTAAAATCGGACATTTGGCAGTAGAAAACACTCTTTGAGTGAATTCTCACCAATACACATGTAATTTACATTGTTTACATAACCATGGCATTCCGTATTCCGAACATGTTTCATGCATCACGGATTCCTCAAACATGCATTTCTGAGCTGTGAACATGCGCATGACAGATGTTTCAACCACCAAACAAGTTACTTATGCACTTTTAAATAGTTCCTTGGACTTCGTTGCTTCTCCTATCACCTGTTTCAAGAATCACACTTTGATCCCGGAAAAACCCTCTTGGAGCGAATTCTACCCTAGAGATATGTAATTTGAATAGATTCCTTCAACATGATATTCCGTGTTCCGTACATGTTACATGCATGACGGATTCGACATACATGCATTCCTGAGTTGTGACCATGTGGATTACTGATTTATCATCCTCTATAAAAGGAATAATTTCATATAGACTCGTGTACACCTTTTCACAAGCTTTCCCTAACACAAGTTTCGAATTCGTTCATTTTTCACAGAAGAATACTTCTGGAGTGTATTCAACCTAATAGATGTATAATTTACATGAATTCCATCAACATGGCATTCCGGGTTCCGTACATGATACATGCATGACGGATTCGAGAAACATGCGTTTCTGAGTTGTGAGCATGTGGATTAGTGAACTTTCATCCACCAAAGAAGGCATATATTACACTTTGAAATATTTACTCTGACTTCATAAGTTTTTTGTATCACCAGGTTCTAAAATCGGACATTTGGCAGTAGAAAACACTCTTTGAGCGAATTCTCACCAATACACATGTAATTTACATTGTTTACATAACCATGGCATTCCGTATTCCGAACATGTTTCATGCATCACGGATTCCTCAAACATGCATTTCTGAGCTGTGAACATGCGCATGACAGATGTTTCAACCACCAAACAAGTTACTTATGCACTTTGAAATAGTTCCTTGGACTTCGTTGCTTCTCCTATCACCAGTTTCAAGAATCACACTTTGATCCCAGAATAACCCTCTTGGAGAGAATTCTACCCTAGAGATATGTAATTTGAATAGATTCCTTCAACATGATATTCCGTGTTCCGTACATGTTACATGCATGACGGATTCGACATACATGCATTCCTGAGTTGTGAGCATGTGGATTACTGATTTTTCATCCTCTATAAAAGGAATAATTTCATATAGACTCGTGTACACATTTTCACAAGCTTTCCTAACACAAGTTTCGAATTCGTTCATTTTTCACAGAACAATACTTCTGGAGTGTATTCAACCTAATAGATATATAATTTACATGAATTCCATCAACATGGCATTCCGGGTTCCGTACATGATACATGCATGACGGATTCGAGAAACATGCGTTTCTGAGTTGTGAGCATGTGGATTAGTGAACTTTCATCCACCAAAGAAGGCATATATTACACTTTGAAATATTTACTCTGACTTCATAAGTTTTTTGTATCACCAGGTTCTAAAATCGGACATTTGGCAGTAGAAAACACTCTTTGAGTGAATTCTCACCAATACACATGTAATTTACATTGTTTACATAACCATGGCATTCCGTATTCCGAACATGTTTCATGCATCACGGATTCCTCAAACATGCATTTCTGAGCTGTGAACATGCGCATGACAGATGTTTCAACCACCAAACAAGTTACTTATGCACTTTGAATTAGTGCCTTGGACTTCGTTGCTTCTCCTATCACCAGTTTCAAGAATCACACTTTGATCCCAGAAAAACCCTCTTGGAGCGAATTCTACCCTAGAGATATGTAATTTGAATAGATTCCTTCAACATGAAATTCCGTGTTCCGTACATGTTACATGCATGACGGATTCGACATACATGAATTCCTGAGTTGTGACCATGTGGATTACTGATTTTTCATCCTCTATAAAAGGAATAATTTCATATAGACTCGTGTACATATTTTCACAAGCTTTCCCTAACACCACTTTAGAATTCGTGCATTTTTCACAGAAAAATACTTCTGGAGCGATTTCCACCTAATAGATATATAAATTAAATGAATTCCATCATCATGGCATTCCGGTTTCCGTACATGCTACATGCATGATGGATTCGGCAAACATGTGTTTCTGAGATCTGAACATGTGGATTACTGAACTTTCATCCACCAATTAGGCATATATACACTTAGAAATGTTTACTCTGACTTCATAGGTTTTTTCTGTCACCAGGTACTAAAATTGGACATTTGGCACTAGAAAAGCCTCTTTGAGTGAATTCTCAGCAATACACATGTAATTTACATTGTTTACATAACCATGGCATTCCGTATTCCGAACATGTTTCATTCATCACGGATCTTCAAACATGCATTTCTGAGCTGTGAACATGCGCATGACAGATGTTTCAACCACCAAAAATGTTACATATGCACTTTGAAATATTTACTTAGACTTCGTTGCTTCTTCCTTTCACCAGGTTCAAGAATCATTTGATCCCAGAAAAAACCTCTTGGAGAGAAATCTACCGTAGAAATATGTTATTTGAATAGATTCCTTCAATATGACATTCCTTGTTCCGTAAATGCTACATGCATGACGGATTCGACAAACATGCATTCCTCAGTTGAGAGCATGTGGATTACTGATTTTTCAATCCCTATAAAAGAAATATTTTCATCTTGACACTTGTACACATTATCACAAGCTTTCCCTAACACCAGTTTCGAATTCGTGACTTTTTCACAGAAAAAAACTTCTGGAGCTTTTTCCACCTAATAGATATATAAATTAAATGAATTCCATCAACATGGCATTCCGGGTTCCGTACATGCTACATGCATGACGGATTCGGAAAACATATGTTTCTGAGTTCTCAGCATGTGGATTACTGACCTTTCATCCACCAAACAAGGCAAATATACACTTTAAAATATTTAATCTGACTTCATTGGTTTTATGTATCACCAGGTTCTAAAATCGGACATTTGGCACCAGAAAAATCTCTTTGAGCGTATTCTCAAATTTACATATGTAATTTACATTATTTACATAACCAAGGCATTCCGTATTCTGAACATGTTTCATGCAACACGGATTCCTCAAACATTCATTTCTGAGTGGTGAACATGCGCATGACAGATATTTCAACCACCAAAAATGTTACCTATGCACTTTGATATATTTATTTGGACTTCGTTGCTTCTTCCTATCACCAGTTCCAAGAATCACACTTTGATCCCAGAAAAATCCTCTTGGAGCGAATTCTACCCTAGAGAAATGTAATTTGAATACATTCCTTCATCATGATATTCCGTGTTCCGTACATGCTACATGAATGACGGATTCGAAAAACATGCATTCCTGAGATGAGTGCATGTGGATTACTGATGTTTCATCCTCTATAAATGGAAAATTTTCTTCTAGACACGTGTACAGATTTTCACAAGCTTTCCCTAACACCAGTTTAGAATTCGTGCATTTTTCACAGAAGAATACTTCTGGAGTGTATTCAACCTAATAGATATATAATTTACATGAATTCCATCAACATGGCATTCCGGGTTCCGTACATAATACGTGCATGACGGATTCGAGAAACATGACTTTCTGAGTTGTGAGCATGTGGATTAGTGAATTTTCATCCACCAAAGAAGGCATATATACACTTTGAAATATTTACTCTGACTTCATACGTTTTTTCTAACACCAGGTTGTATATTCGGACATTTGGCACCAGAAAACACCCTCTGAGCGAATTCTCAAATATACACATGTAATTTACATTTTTTACATAACCATGGCCTTCTGTAATCCGAACATGTTTCATGCAATACCGATTCCTCAAACATGCATTTGTCAGTTGTGAATATGCTCATGACTGATGTTTAAACCATTACAAGTTACCTATGCACTTTGATATATACATTTTGTCTTCGTAGCTTCTTCCTATCACCAGGATTTCGAATCACAATTTGATCCCAGAAAAAACCTCTTGAAGCGAATTCTACATTAGAGATATGTAATTTGAATAGATTCCATCTAAATGTTATTCAGTGTTCATTACATACTACATGCATGACAGATTCGACAAACATGCATTCTTGAGTTGAGAGCATGTGGATTACTGATCTTTCATCCTCTATAAAAACAATACTTTCATCTAGACACGTGTACTCATTTTCACAATATTTTCCTAACACCAGTTTCGAACTCGTTCATTTTTCACAGAAAAATACTTCTGGGGTGATTTCCACCAAACATATATGTAATTTACATGAATTCCATCAACATGGCATTCCGGGTTCCGTACATGCTACATGCATGAGGATTCGGCAAACATATGTTTCTGAGATCTCAGCATGTGGAATACTGATCTTTCATCCACCAAACCAGGCATATATACACTTAGAAATACTTACTCTGACTTCATAGGTTTTTTCTCTCACCACTTATTAAATCGGATAATTGCTCCAGTAAACACTCTTTGAGCGAATTCTCACCAATACAAATGTAATTTACATTGTTTACATAACCATGGCATTCCGTATTCCGAACATGTTTCATGCATCACGGATTCCTCCAACATGCATTTCTGAGCTGTGAACATGCGCATGACAGATGTTTCAACCACCAAACAAGTTACTTATGCACTTTGGAACAGTTCCTTGGACTTCGTTGCTTCTCCTATCACCAGTTTCAAGAATCACACTTTGATCCCAGAAAAACCCTCTTGGAGCGAATTCTACCCTAGAGATATGTAATTTGAATAGATTCCTTCAACATGATATTCCGTGTTCCGTACAAGTTACATGCATGACGGATTCGACATACATGCATTCCTGAGTTGTGACCATGTGGATTACTGATTTTTCATCCTCTATAAAAGGAATAATTTCATATAGACTCGTGTACACATTTTCACAAGCTTTCCCTAACACAAGTTTCGAATTCGTTCATTTTTCACAGAAGAATACTTCTGGAGTGTATTCAACCTAATAGATATATAATTTACATGAATTCCATCAACATGGCATTCCGGGTTCCGTACATGATACATGCATGACGGATTCGAGAAACATGCGTTTCTGAGTTGTGAGCATGTGGATTAGTTAACTTTCATCCACCAAAGAAGGCATATATTACACTTTGAAATATTTACTCTGACTTCATAAGTTTTTTGTATCACCAGGTTCTAAAATCGGACATTTGGCAGTAGAAAACACTCTTTGAGCGAATTCTCACCAATACACATGTAATTTACATTGTTTACATAACCATGGCATTCCGTATTCCGAACATGTTTCATGCATCACGGATTCCTCAAACATGCATTTCTGAGCTGTGAACATGCGCATGACAGATGTTTCAACCACCAAACAAGTTACTTATGCACTTTGAAATAGTTCCTTGGACTTCGTTGCTTCTCCTATCACCAGTTTCAAGAATCACACTTTGATCCCAGAAAAACCCTCTTGGAGCGAATTCTACCCTAGAGATATGTAATTTGAATAGATTCCTTCAACATGATATTCCGTGTTCCGTACATGTTACATGCATGACGGATTCGACATACATGCATTCCTGAATTGTGACCATGTGGATTACTGATTTTTCATCCTCTATCAAAGGAATAATTTCATATAGACTCGTGTACACATTTTCACAAGCTTTCCCTAACACAAGTTTCGAATTCGTGCTTTTTTCACAGAAGAATACTTCTGGAGTGTATTCAACCAAATAGATATATAATTTACATGAATTCCATCAACATGGCATTCCGGGTTCCGTACATGATACATGCATGACGGATTCGAGAAACATGCGTTTCTGAGTTGTGAGCATGTGGATTAGTGAACTTTCATCCACCAAAGAAGGCATATATTACACTTTGAAATATTTACTCTGACTTCATAAGTTTTTTGTATCACCAGGTTCTAAAATCGGACATTTGGCAGTAGAAAACACTCTTTGAGCGAATTCTCACCAATACACATGTAATTTACATTGTTTACATAACCATGGCATTCCGTATTCCGAACATGTTTCATGCATCACGGATTCCTCAAACATGCATTTCTGAGCTGTGAACATGCGCATGACAGATGTTTCAACCACCAAACAAGTTACTTATGCACTTTGAAATAGTTCCTTGGACTTCGTTGCTTCTCCTATCACCAGTTTCAAGAATCACACTTTGATCCCAGAAAAACCCTCTTGGAGCGAATTCTACCCTAGAGATATGTAATTTGAATAGATTCCTTCAACATGATATTCCGTGTTCCGTACATGTTACATGCATGACAGATTCGACATACATGCATTCCTGAGTTGTGACCATGTGGATTACTGATTTATCATCCTCTATAAAAGGAATAATTTCATATAGTCTCGTGTACACATTTTCAAAAGCTTTCCCTAACACAAGTTTCGAATTCGTTCATTTTTCACAGAAGAATACTTCTGGAGTGTATTCAACCTAATAGATGTATAATTTACATGAATTCCATCAACATGGCATTCCGGGTTCCGTACATGATACATGCATGACGGATTCGAGAAACATGCGTTTCTGAGTTGTGAGCATGTGGATTAGTGAACTTTCATCCACCAAAGAAGGCATATATTACACTTTGAAATATTTACTCTGACTTCATAAGTTTTTTGTATCACCAGGTTCTAAAATCGGACATTTGGCAGTAGAAAACACTCTTTGAGCGAATTCTCACCAATACACATGTAATTTACATTGTTTACATAACCATGGCATTCCGTATTCCGAACATGTTTCATGCATCACGGATTCCTCAAACATGCATTTCTGAGCTGTGAACATGCGCATGACAGATGTTTCAACCACCAAACAAGTTACTTATGCACTTTGAAATAGTTCCATGGACTTCGTTGCTTCTCCTATCACCAGTTTCAAGAATCACACTTTGATCCCAGAAAAACCCTCTTGGAGCGAATTCTACCCTAGAGATATGTAATTTGAATAGATTCCTTCAACATGATATTCCGTGTTCCGTACATGTTACATGCATGACGGATTCGACATACATGCATTCCTGAGTTGTGAGCATGTGGGTTACTGATTTTTCATCCTCTACAAAAGGAATAATTTCATATAGACTCGTGTACACATTTTCACAAGCTTTCCCAAACACAAGTTTCGAATTCGTTCATTTTTCACAGAAGAATACTTCTGGAGTGTATTCAACCTAATAGATATATAATTTACATGAATTCCATCAACATGGCATTCCGGGTTCCGTACATGATACATGCATGACGGATTCGAGAAACATGCGTTTCTGAGTTGTGAGCATGTGGATTAGTGAACTTTCATCCACCAAAGAAGGCATATATTACACTTTGAAATATTTACTCTGACTTCATAAGTTTTTTGTATCACCAGGTTCTAAAATCGGACATTTGGCAGTAGAGAACACTCTTGGAGCGAATTCTCACCAATACACATGTAATTTACATTGTTTACATAACCATGGCATTCCGTATTCCGAACATGTTTCATGCATCACGGATTCCTCAAACATGCATTTCTGAGCTGTGAACATGCGCATGACAGATGTTTCAACCACCAAACAAGTTACTTATGCACTTTGAAATAGTTCCTTGGACTTCGTTGCTTCTCCTATCACCAGTTTCAAGAATCACACTTTGATCCCAGAAAAACCCTCTTGGAGCGAATTCTACCCTAGAGATATGTAATTTGAATAGATTCCTTCAACATGATATTCCGTGTTCCATACATGTTACATGCATGACGGATTCGACATACATGCATTCCTGAGTTGTGAGCATGTACATTACTGATTTTTCATCCTCTATAAAAGGAATAATTTCATATAGACTCGTGTACACATTTTCACAAGCTTTCCCTAACACAAGTTTCGAATTCGTTCATTTTTCACAGAAGAATACTTCTGGAGTGTATTCAACCTAATAGATATATAATTTACATGAATTCCATCAACATGGCATTCCGGGTTCCTTACATGATACATGCATGACGGATTCGAGAAACATGCGTTTCTGAGTTGTGAGCATGTGGATTAGTGAACTTTCATCCACCAAAGAAGGCATATATTACACTTTGAAATATTTACTCTGACTTCATAAGTTTTTTGTATCACCAGGTTCTAAAATCGGACATTTGGCAGTAGAAAACACTCTTTGAGCGAATTCTCACCAATACACATGTAATTTACATTGTTTACATAACCATGTCATTCCGTATTCCGAACATGTTTCATGCATCACGGATTCCTCAAACATGCATTTCTGAGCTGTGAACATGCGCATGACAGATGTTTCAACCACCAAACAAGTTACTTATGCACTTTGAAATAGTTCCTTGGACTTCGTTGCTTCTCCTATCACCAGTTTCAAGAATCACACTTTGATCCCAGAAAAACCCTCTTGGAGCGAATTCTACCCTAGAGATATGTAATTTGAATAGATTCCTTCAACATGATATTCCGTGTTCCGTACATGTTACATGCATGACGGATTCGACATACATGCATTCCTGAGTTGTGAACATGTGGATTACTGATTTTTCATCCTCTATAAAAGGAATAATTTCATATAGACTCGTGTACACATTTTCACAAGCTTTCCCTAACACAAGTTTCGAATTCGTTCATTTTTCACAGAAGAATACTTCTGGAGTGTATTCAACCTAATAGATATATAATTTACATGAATTCCATCAACATGGCATTCCGGGTTCCGTACATGATACATGCATGACGGATTCGAGAAACATGCGTTTCTGAGTTGTGAGCATGTGGATTAGTGAACTTTCATCCACCAAAGAAGGCATATATTACACTTTGAAATATTTACTCTGACTTCATAAGTTTTTTGTATCACCAGGTTCTAAAATCGGACATTTGGCAGTAGAAAACACTCTTTGAGCGAATTCTCACCAATACACATGTAATTTACATTGTTTACATAACCATGGCATTCCGTATTCCGAACATGTTTCATGCATCACGGATTCCTCAAACATGCATTTCTGAGCTGTGAACATGCGCATGACAGATGTTTCAACCACCAAACAAGTTACTTATGCACTTTGAAATAGTTCCATGGACTTCGTTGCTTCTCCTATCACCAGTTTCAAGAATCACACTTTGATCCCAGAAAAACCCTCTTGGAGCGAATTCTACCCTAGAGATATGTAATTTGAATAGATTCCTTCAACATGATATTCCGTGTTCCGTACATGTTACATGCATGACGGATTCGACATACATGCATTCCTGAGTTGTGAGCATGTGGGTTACTGATTTTTCATCCTCTACAAAAGGAATAATTTCATATAGACTCGTGTACACATTTTCACAAGCTTTCCCAAACACAAGTTTCGAATTCGTTCATTTTTCACAGAAGAATACTTCTGGAGTGTATTCAACCTAATAGATATATAATTTACATGAATTCCATCAACATGGCATTCCGGGTTCCGTACATGATACATGCATGACGGATTCGAGAAACATGCGTTTCTGAGTTGTGAGCATGTGGATTAGTGAACTTTCATCCACCAAAGAAGGCATATATTACACTTTGAAATATTTACTCTGACTTCATAAGTTTTTTGTATCACCAGGTTCTAAAATCGGACATTTGGCAGTAGAGAACACTCTTGGAGCGAATTCTCACCAATACACATGTAATTTACATTGTTTACATAACCATGGCATTCCGTATTCCGAACATGTTTCATGCATCACGGATTCCTCAAACATGCATTTCTGAGCTGTGAACATGCGCATGACAGATGTTTCAACCACCAAACAAGTTACTTATGCACTTTGAAATAGTTCCTTGGACTTCGTTGCTTCTCCTATCACCAGTTTCAAGAATCACACTTTGATCCCAGAAAAACCCTCTTGGAGCGAATTCTACCCTAGAGATATGTAATTTGAATAGATTCCTTCAACATGATATTCCGTGTTCCATACATGTTACATGCATGACGGATTCGACATACATGCATTCCTGAGTTGTGAGCATGTACATTACTGATTTTTCATCCTCTATAAAAGGAATAATTTCATATAGACTCGTGTACACATTTTCACAAGCTTTCCCTAACACAAGTTTCGAATTCGTTCATTTTTCACAGAAGAATACTTCTGGAGTGTATTCAACCTAATAGATATATAATTTACATGAATTCCATCAACATGGCATTCCGGGTTCCTTACATGATACATGCATGACGGATTCGAGAAACATGCGTTTCTGAGTTGTGAGCATGTGGATTAGTGAACTTTCATCCACCAAAGAAGGCATATATTACACTTTGAAATATTTACTCTGACTTCATAAGTTTTTTGTATCACCAGGTTCTAAAATCGGACATTTGGCAGTAGAAAACACTCTTTGAGCGAATTCTCACCAATACACATGTAATTTACATTGTTTACATAACCATGTCATTCCGTATTCCGAACATGTTTCATGCATCACGGATTCCTCAAACATGCATTTCTGAGCTGTGAACATGCGCATGACAGATGTTTCAACCACCAAACAAGTTACTTATGCACTTTGAAATAGTTCCTTGGACTTCGTTGCTTCTCCTATCACCAGTTTCAAGAATCACACTTTGATCCCAGAAAAACCCTCTTGGAGCGAATTCTACCCTAGAGATATGTAATTTGAATAGATTCCTTCAACATGATATTCCGTGTTCCGTACATGTTACATGCATGACGGATTCGACATACATGCATTCCTGAGTTGTGAACATGTGGATTACTGATTTTTCATCCTCTATAAAAGGAATAATTTCATATAGACTCGTGTACACATTTTCACAAGCTTTCCCTAACACAAGTTTCGAATTCGTTCATTTTTCACAGAAGAATACTTCTGGAGTGTATTCAACCTAATAGATATATAATTTACATGAATTCCATCAACATGGCATTCCGGGTTCCGTACATGATACATGCATGACGGATTCGAGAAACATGCGTTTCTGAGTTGTGAGCATGTGGATTAGTGAACTTTCATCCACCAAAGAAGGCATATATTACACTTTGAAATATTTACTCTGACTTCATAAGTTTTTTGTATCACCAGGTTCTAAAATCGGACATTTGGCAGTAGAAAACACTCTTTGAGCGAATTCTCACCAATACACATGTAATTTACATTGTTTACATAACCATGTCATTCCGTATTCCGAACATGTTTCATGCATCACGGATTCCTCAAACATGCATTTCTGAGCTGTGAACATGCGCATGACAGATGTTTCAACCACCAAACAAGTTACTTATGCACTTTGAAATAGTTCCTTGGACTTCGTTGCTTCTCCTATCACCAGTTTCAAGAATCACACTTTGATCCCAGAAAAACCCTCTTGGAGCGAATTCTACCCTAGAGATATGTAATTTGAATAGATTCCTTCAACATGATATTCCGTGTTCCGTACATGTTACATGCATGACGGATTCGACATACATGCATTCCTGAGTTGTGAACATGTGGATTACTGATTTTTCATCCTCTATAAAAGGAATAATTTCATATAGACTCGTGTACACATTTTCACAAGCTTTCCCTAACACAAGTTTCGAATTCGTTCATTTTTCACAGAAGAATACTTCTGGAGTGTATTCAACCTAATAGATATATAATTTACATGAATTCCATCAACATGGCATTCCGGGTTCCGTACATGATACATGCATGACGGATTCGAGAAACATGCGTTTCTGAGTTGTGAGCATGTGGATTAGTGAACTTTCATCCACCAAAGAAGGCATATATTACACTTTGAAATATTTACTCTGACTTCATAAGTTTTTTGTATCACCAGGTTCTAAAATCGGACATTTGGCAGTAGAAAACACTCTTTGAGCGAATTCTCACCAATACACATGTAATTTACATTGTTTACATAACCATGGCATTCCGTATTCCGAACATGTTTCATGCATCACGGATTCTTCAAACATGCATTTCTGAGCTGTGAACATGCGCATGACAGATGTTTCAACCACCAAACAAGTTACTTATGCACTTTGAAATAGTTCCTTGGACTTCGTTGCTTCTCCTATCACCAGTTTCAAGAATCACACTTTGATCCCAGAAAAACCCTCTTGGAGCGAATTCTACCCTAGAGATATGTAATTTGAATAGATTCCTTCAACATGATATTCCGTGTTCCGTACATGTTACATGCATGACGGATTCGACATACATGCATTCCTGAATTGTGACCATGTGGATTACTGATTTTTCATCCTCTATCAAAGGAATAATTTCATATAGACTCGTGTACACATTTTCACAAGCTTTCCCTAACACAAGTTTCGAATTCGTGCTTTTTTCACAGAAGAATACTTCTGGAGTGTATTCAACCTAATAGATATATAATTTACATGAATTCCATCAACATGGCATTCCGGGTTCCGTACATGATACATGCATGACGGATTCGAGAAACATGCGTTTCTGAGTTGTGAGCATGTGGATTAGTGAACTTTCATCCACCAAAGAAGGCATATATTACACTTTGAAATATTTACTCTGACTTCATAAGTTTTTTGTATCACCAGGTTCTAAAATCGGACATTTGGCAGTAGAAAACACTCTTTGAGCGAATTCTCACCAATACACATGTAATTTACATTGTTTACATAACCATGTCATTCCGTATTCCGAACATGTTTCATGCATCACGGATTCCTCAAACATGCATTTCTGAGCTGTGAACATGCGCATGACAGATGTTTCAACCACCAAACAAGTTACTTATGCACTTTGAAATAGTTCCTTGGACTTCGTTGCTTCTCCTATCACCAGTTTCAAGAATCACACTTTGATCCCAGAAAAACCCTCTTGGAGCGAATTCTACCCTAGAGATATGTAATTTGAATAGATTCCTTCAACATGATATTCCGTGTTCCGTACATGTTACATGCATGACGGATTCGACATACATGCATTCCTGAGTTGTGAACATGTGGATTACTGATTTTTCATCCTCTATAAAAGGAATAATTTCATATAGACTCGTGTACACATTTTCACAAGCTTTCCCTAACACAAGTTTCGAATTCGTTCATTTTTCACAGAAGAATACTTCTGGAGTGTATTCAACCTAATAGATATATAATTTACATGAATTCCATCAACATGGCATTCCGGGTTCCGTACATGATACATGCATGACGGATTCGAGAAACATGCGTTTCTGAGTTGTGAGCATGTGGATTAGTGAACTTTCATCCACCAAAGAAGGCATATATTACACTTTGAAATATTTACTCTGACTTCATAAGTTTTTTGTATCACCAGGTTCTAAAATCGGACATTTGGCAGTAGAAAACACTCTTTGAGCGAATTCTCACCAATACACATGTAATTTACATTGTTTACATAACCATGGCATTCCGTATTCCGAACATGTTTCATGCATCACGGATTCCTCAAACATGCATTTCTGAGCTGTGAACATGCGCATGACAGATGTTTCAACCACCAAACAAGTTACTTATGCACTTTGAAATAGTTCCTTGGACTTCGTTGCTTCTCCTATCACCAGTTTCAAGAATCACACTTTGATCCCAGAAAAACCCTCTTGGAGCGAATTCTACCCTAGAGATATGTAATTTGAATAGATTCCTTCAACATGATATTCCGTGTTCCGTACATGTTACATGCATGACGGATTCGACATACATGCATTCCTGAATTGTGACCATGTGGATTACTGATTTTTCATCCTCTATCAAAGGAATAATTTCATATAGACTCGTGTACACATTTTCACAAGCTTTCCCTAACACAAGTTTCGAATTCGTGCTTTTTTCACAGAAGAATACTTCTGGAGTGTATTCAACCTAATAGATATATAATTTACATGAATTCCATCAACATGGCATTCCGGGTTCCGTACATGATACATGCATGACGGATTCGAGAAACATGCGTTTCTGAGTTGTGAGCATGTGGATTAGTGAACTTTCATCCACCAAAGAAGGCATATATTACACTTTGAAATATTTACTCTGACTTCATAAGTTTTTTGTATCACCAGGTTCTAAAATCGGACATTTGGCAGTAGAAAACACTCTTTGAGCGAATTCTCACCAATACACATGTAATTTACATTGTTTACATAACCATGGCATTCCGTATTCCGAACATGTTTCATGCATCACGGATTCCTCAAACATGCATTTCTGAGCTGTGAACATGCGCATGACAGATGTTTCAACCACCAAACAAGTTACTTATGCACTTTGAAATAGTTCCTTGGACTTCGTTGCTTCTCCTATCACCAGTTTCAAGAATCACACTTTGATCCCAGAAAAACCCTCTTGGAGCGAATTCTACCCTAGAGATATGTAATTTGAATAGATTCCTTCAACATGATATTCCGTGTTCCGTACATGTTACATGCATGACGGATTCGACATACATGCATTCCTGAATTGTGACCATGTGGATTACTGATTTTTCATCCTCTATCAAAGGAATAATTTCATATAGACTCGTGTACACATTTTCACAAGCTTTCCCTAACACAAGTTTCGAATTCGTGCTTTTTTCACAGAAGAATACTTCTGGAGTGTATTCAACCTAATAGATATATAATTTACATGAATTCCATCAACATGGCATTCCGGGTTCCGTACATGATACATGCATGACGGATTCGAGAAACATGCGTTTCTGAGTTGTGAGCATGTGGATTAGTGAACTTTCATCCACCAAAGAAGGCATATATTACACTTTGAAATATTTACTCTGACTTCATAAGTTTTTTGTATCACCAGGTTCTAAAATCGGACATTTGGCAGTAGAAAACACTCTTTGAGCGAATTCTCACCAATACACATGTAATTTACATTGTTTACATAACCATGGCATTCCGTATTCCGAACATGTTTCATGCATCACGGATTCCTCAAACATGCATTTCTGAGCTGTGAACATGCGCATGACAGATGTTTCAACCACCAAACAAGTTACTTATGCACTTTGAAATAGTTCCTTGGACTTCGTTGCTTCTCCTATCACCAGTTTCAAGAATCACACTTTGATCCCAGAAAAACCCTCTTGGAGCGAATTCTACCCTAGAGATATGTAATTTGAATAGATTCCTTCAACATGATATTCCGTGTTCCGTACATGTTACATGCATGACAGATTCGACATACATGCATTCCTGAGTTGTGACCATGTGGATTACTGATTTTTCATCCTCTATAAAAGGAATAATTTCATATAGTCTCGTGTACACATTTTCAAAAGCTTTCCCTAACACAAGTTTCGAATTCGTTCATTTTTCACAGAAGAATACTTCTGGAGTGTATTCAACCTAATAGATGTATAATTTACATGAATTCCATCAACATGGCATTCCGGGTTCCGTACATGATACATGCATGACGGATTCGAGAAACATGCGTTTCTGAGTTGTGAGCATGTGGATTAGTGAACTTTCATCCACCAAAGAAGGCATATATTACACTTTGAAATATTTACTCTGACTTCATAAGTTTTTTGTATCACCAGGTTCTAAAATCGGACATTTGGCAGTAGAAAACACTCTTTGAGCGAATTCTCACCAATACACATGTAATTTACATTGTTTACATAACCATGGCATTCCGTATTCCGAACATGTTTCATGCATCACGGATTCCTCAAACATGCATTTCTGAGCTGTGAACATGCGCATGACAGATGTTTCAACCACCAAACAAGTTACTTATGCACTTTGAAATAGTTCCATGGACTTCGTTGCTTCTCCTATCACCAGTTTCAAGAATCACACTTTGATCCCAGAAAAACCCTCTTGGAGCGAATTCTACCCTAGAGATATGTAATTTGAATAGATTCCTTCAACATGATATTCCGTGTTCCGTACATGTTACATGCATGACGGATTCGACATACATGCATTCCTGAGTTGTGAGCATGTGGGTTACTGATTTTTCATCCTCTACAAAAGGAATAATTTCATATAGACTCGTGTACACATTTTCACAAGCTTTCCCAAACACAAGTTTCGAATTCGTTCATTTTTCACAGAAGAATACTTCTGGAGTGTATTCAACCTAATAGATATATAATTTACATGAATTCCATCAACATGGCATTCCGGGTTCCGTACATGATACATGCATGACGGATTCGAGAAACATGCGTTTCTGAGTTGTGAGCATGTGGATTAGTGAACTTTCATCCACCAAAGAAGGCATATATTACACTTTGAAATATTTACTCTGACTTCATAAGTTTTTTGTATCACCAGGTTCTAAAATCGGACATTTGGCAGTAGAGAACACTCTTGGAGCGAATTCTCACCAATACACATGTAATTTACATTGTTTACATAACCATGGCATTCCGTATTCCGAACATGTTTCATGCATCACGGATTCCTCAAACATGCATTTCTGAGCTGTGAACATGCGCATGACAGATGTTTCAACCACCAAACAAGTTACTTATGCACTTTGAAATAGTTCCTTGGACTTCGTTGCTTCTCCTATCACCAGTTTCAAGAATCACACTTTGATCCCAGAAAAACCCTCTTGGAGCGAATTCTACCCTAGAGATATGTAATTTGAATAGATTCCTTCAACATGATATTCCGTGTTCCATACATGTTACATGCATGACGGATTCGACATACATGAATTCCTGAGTTGTGAGCATGTGGATTACTGATTTTTCATCCTCTATAAAAGGAATAATTTCATATAGACTCGTGTACACATTTTCACAAGCTTTCCCTAACACAAGTTTCGAATTCGTTCATTTTTCACAGAAGAATACTTCTGGAGTGTATTCAACCTAATAGATATATAATTTACATGAATTCCATCAACATGGCATTCCGGGTTCCTTACATGATACATGCATGACGGATTCGAGAAACATGCGTTTCTGAGTTGTGAGCATGTGGATTAGTGAACTTTCATCCACCAAAGAAGGCATATATTACACTTTGAAATATTTACTCTGACTTCATAAGTTTTTTGTATCACCAGGTTCTAAAATCGGACATTTGGCAGTAGAAAACACTCTTTGAGCGAATTCTCACCAATACACATGTAATTTACATTGTTTACATAACCATGTCATTCCGTATTCCGAACATGTTTCATGCATCACGGATTCCTCAAACATGCATTTCTGAGCTGTGAACATGCGCATGACAGATGTTTCAACCACCAAACAAGTTACTTATGCACTTTGAAATAGTTCCTTGGACTTCGTTGCTTCTCCTATCACCAGTTTCAAGAATCACACTTTGATCCCAGAAAAACCCTCTTGGAGCGAATTCTACCCTAGAGATATGTAATTTGAATAGATTCCTTCAACATGATATTCCGTGTTCCGTACATGTTACATGCATGACGGATTCGACATACATGAATTCCTGAGTTGTGACCATGTGGATTACTGATTTTTCATCCTCTATAAAAGGAATAATTTCATATAGACTCGTGTACACATTTTCACAAGCTTTCCCTAACACAAGTTTCGAATTCGTTCATTTTTCACAGAAGAATACTTCTGGAGTGTATTCAACCTAATAGATATATAATTTACATGAATTCCATCAACATGGCATTCCGGGTTCCTTACATGATACATGCATGACGGATTCGAGAAACATGCGTTTCTGAGTTGTGAGCATGTGGATTAGTGAACTTTCATCCACCAAAGAAGGCATATATTACACTTTGAAATATTTACTCTGACTTCATAAGTTTTTTGTATCACCAGGTTCTAAAATCGGACATTTGGCAGTAGAAAACACTCTTTGAGCGAATTCTCACCAATACACATGTAATTTACATTGTTTACATAACCATGTCATTCCGTATTCCGAACATGTTTCATGCATCACGGATTCCTCAAACATGCATTTCTGAGCTGTGAACATGCGCATGACAGATGTTTCAACCACCAAACAAGTTACTTATGCACTTTGAAATAGTTCCTTGGACTTCGTTGCTTCTCCTATCACCAGTTTCAAGAATCACACTTTGATCCCAGAAAAACCCTCTTGGAGCGAATTCTACCCTAGAGATATGTAATTTGAATAGATTCCTTCAACATGATATTCCGTGTTCCGTACATGTTACATGCATGACGGATTCGACATACATGCATTCCTGAGTTGTGACCATGTGGATTACTGATTTTTCATCCTCTACAAAAGGAATAATTTCATATAGACTCGTGTACACATTTTCACAAGCTTTCCCAAACACAAGTTTCGAATTCGTTCATTTTTCACAGAAGAATACTTCTGGAGTGTATTCAACCTAATAGATATATAATTTACATGAATTCCATCAACATGGCATTCCGGGTTCCGTACATGATACATGCATGACGGATTCGAGAAACATGCGTTTCTGAGTTGTGAGCATGTGGATTAGTGAACTTTCATCCACCAAAGAAGGCATATATTACACTTTGAAATATTTACTCTGACTTCATAAGTTTTTTGTATCACCAGGTTCTAAAATCGGACATTTGGCAGTAGAGAACACTCTTGGAGCGAATTCTCACCAATACACATGTAATTTACATTGTTTACATAACCATGGCATTCCGTATTCCGAACATGTTTCATGCATCACAGATTCCTCAAACATGCATTTCTGAGCTGTGAACATGCGCATGACAGATGTTTCAACCACCAAACAAGTTACTTATGCACTTTGAAATAGTTCCTTGGACTTCGTTGCTTCTCCTATCACCAGTTTCAAGAATCACACTTTGATCCCAGAAAAACCCTCTTGGAGCGAATTCTACCCTAGAGATATGTAATTTGAATAGATTCCTTCAACATGATATTCCGTGTTCCATACATGTTACATGCATGACGGATTCGACATACATGCATTCCTGAGTTGTGAGCATGTACATTACTGATTTTTCATCCTCTATAAAAGGAATAATTTCATATAGACTCGTGTACACATTTTCACAAGCTTTCCCTAACACAAGTTTCGAATTCGTTCATTTTTCACAGAAGAATACTTCTGGAGTGTATTCAACCTAATAGATATATAATTTACATGAATTCCATCAACATGGCATTCCGGGTTCCTTACATGATACATGCATGACGGATTCGAGAAACATGCGTTTCTGAGTTGTGAGCATGTGGATTAGTGAACTTTCATCCACCAAAGAAGGCATATATTACACTTTGAAATATTTACTCTGACTTCATAAGTTTTTTGTATCACCAGGTTCTAAAATCGGACATTTGGCAGTAGAAAACACTCTTTGAGCGAATTCTCACCAATACACATGTAATTTACATTGTTTACATAACCATGGCATTCCGTATTCCGAACATGTTTCATGCATCACGGATTCCTCAAACATGCATTTCTGAGCTGTGAACATGCGCATGACAGATGTTTCAACCACCAAACAAGTTACTTATGCACTTTGAAATAGTTCCTTGGACTTCGTTGCTTCTCCTATCACCAGTTTCAAGAATCACACTTTGATCCCAGAAAAACCCTCTTGGAGCGAATTCTACCCTAGAGATATGTAATTTGAATAGATTCCTTCAACATGATATTCCGTGTTCCGTACATGTTACATGCATGACGGATTCGACATACATGAATTCCTGAGTTGTGACCATGTGGATTACTGATTTTTCATCCTCTATAAAAGGAATAATTTCATATAGACTCGTGTACACATTTTCACAAGCTTTCCTAACACAAGTTTCGAATTCGTTCATTTTTCACAGAAGAATACTTCTGGAGTGTATTCAACCTAATAGATATATAATTTACATGAATTCCATCAACATGGCATTCCGGGTTCCGTACATGTTACATGCATGACGGATTCGAGAAACATGCGTTTCTGAGTTGTGAGCATGTGGATTAGTGAACTTTCATCCACCAAAGAAGGCATATATTGCACTTTGCAATATTTACTCTGACTTCATAAGTTTTTTGTATCACCAGGTTCTAAAATCGGACATTTGGCAGTAGAGAACACTCTTTGAGCGAATCCTCACCAATACACATGTAATTTACATTGTTTACATAACCATGGCATTCCGTATTCCGAACATGTTTCATGCATCACGGATTCCTCAAACATGCATTTCTGAGCTGTGAACATGCGCATGACAGATGTTTCAACCACCAAAAACGTTACTTATGCACTTTGAAATAGTTCCTTGGACTTCGTTGCTTCTCTTATCACCAGTTTCAAGAATCACACTTGGATCCCAGAAAAACCCTCTTGGAGCGAATTCTACCCTAGAGATATGTAATTTGAATAGATTCCTTCAACATGATATTCCGTGTTCCGTACATGTTACATGCATGACGGATTCGACATACATGCATTCCTGAGTTGTGAACATGTGGATTACTGATTTTTCATCCTCTATAAAAGGAATAATTTCATATAGACTCGTGTACACATTTTCACAAGCTTTCCCTAACACAAGTTTCGAATTCGTTCATTTTTCACAGAAGAATACTTCTGGAGTGTATTCAACCTAATAGATATATAATTTACATGAATTCCATCAACATGGCATTCCGGGTTCCGTACATGATACATGCATGACGGATTCGAGAAACATGCGTTTCTGAGTTGTGAGCATGTGGATTAGTGAACTTTCATCCACCAAAGAAGGCATATATTACACTTTGAAATATTTACTCTGACTTCATAAGTTTTTTGTATCACCAGGTTCTAAAATCGGACATTTGGCAGTAGAAAACACTCTTTGAGCGAATTCTCACCAATACACATGTAATTTACATTGTTTACATAACCATGGCATTCCGTATTCCGAACATGTTTCATGCATCACGGATTCCTCAAACATGCATTTCTGAGCTGTGAACATGCGCATGACAGATGTTTCAACCACCAAACAAGTTACTTATGCACTTTGAAATAGTTCCTTGGACTTCGTTGCTTCTCCTATCACCAGTTTCAAGAATCACACTTTGATCCCAGAAAAACCCTCTTGGAGCGAATTCTACCCTAGAGATATGTAATTTGAATAGATTCCTTCAACATGATATTCCGTGTTCCGTACATGTTACATGCATGACGGATTCGACATACATGAATTCCTGAGTTGTGACCATGTGGATTACTGATTTTTCATCCTCTATAAAAGGAATAATTTCATATAGACTCGTGTACACATTTTCACAAGCTTTCCTAACACAAGTTTCGAATTCGTTCATTTTTCACAGAAGAATACTTCTGGAGTGTATTCAACCTAATAGATATATAATTTACATGAATTCCATCAACATGGCATTCCGGGTTCCGTACATGTTACATGCATGACGGATTCGAGAAACATGCGTTTCTGAGTTGTGAGCATGTGGATTAGTGAACTTTCATCCACCAAAGAAGGCATATATTGCACTTTGCAATATTTACTCTGACTTCATAAGTTTTTTGTATCACCAGGTTCTAAAATCGGACATTTGGCAGTAGAGAACACTCTTTGAGCGAATCCTCACCAATACACATGTAATTTACATTGTTTACATAACCATGGCATTCCGTATTCCGAACATGTTTCATGCATCACGGATTCCTCAAACATGCATTTCTGAGCTGTGAACATGCGCATGACAGATGTTTCAACCACCAAACAAGTTACTTATGCACTTTGAAATAGTTCCTTGGACTTCGTTGCTTCTCCTATCACCAGTTTCAAGAATCACACTTTGATCCCAGAAAAACCCTCTTGGAGCGAATTCTACCCTAGAGATATGTAATTTGAATAGATTCCTTCAACATGATATTCCGTGTTCCGTACATGTTACATGCATGACGGATTCGACATACATGCATTCCTGAATTGTGACCATGTGGATTACTGATTTTTCATCCTCTATCAAAGGAATAATTTCATATAGACTCGTGTACACATTTTCACAAGCTTTCCCTAACACAAGTTTCGAATTCGTGCTTTTTTCACAGAAGAATACTTCTGGAGTGTATTCAACCTAATAGATATATAATTTACATGAATTCCATCAACATGGCATTCCGGGTTCCGTACATGATACATGCATGACGGATTCGAGAAACATGCGTTTCTGAGTTGTGAGCATGTGGATTAGTGAACTTTCATCCACCAAAGAAGGCATATATTACACTTTGAAATATTTACTCTGACTTCATAAGTTTTTTGTATCACCAGGTTCTAAAATCGGACATTTGGCAGTAGAAAACACTCTTTGAGCGAATTCTCACCAATACACATGTAATTTACATTGTTTACATAACCATGGCATTCCGTATTCCGAACATGTTTCATGCATCACGGATTCCTCAAACATGCATTTCTGAGCTGTGAACATGCGCATGACAGATGTTTCAACCACCAAACAAGTTACTTATGCACTTTGAAATAGTTCCTTGGACTTCGTTGCTTCTCCTATCACCAGTTTCAAGAATCACACTTTGATCCCAGAAAAACCCTCTTGGAGCGAATTCTACCCTAGAGATATGTAATTTGAATAGATTCCTTCAACATGATATTCCGTGTTCCGTACATGTTACATGCATGACGGATTCGACATACATGCATTCCTGAATTGTGACCATGTGGATTACTGATTTTTCATCCTCTATCAAAGGAATAATTTCATATAGACTCGTGTACACATTTTCACAAGCTTTCCCTAACACAAGTTTCGAATTCGTGCTTTTTTCACAGAAGAATACTTCTGGAGTGTATTCAACCTAATAGATATATAATTTACATGAATTCCATCAACATGGCATTCCGGGTTCCGTACATGATACATGCATGACGGATTCGAGAAACATGCGTTTCTGAGTTGTGAGCATGTGGATTAGTGAACTTTCATCCACCAAAGAAGGCATATATTACACTTTGAAATATTTACTCTGACTTCATAAGTTTTTTGTATCACCAGGTTCTAAAATCGGACATTTGGCAGTAGAAAACACTCTTTGAGCGAATTCTCACCAATACACATGTAATTTACATTGTTTACATAACCATGGCATTCCGTATTCCGAACATGTTTCATGCATCACGGATTCCTCAAACATGCATTTCTGAGCTGTGAACATGCGCATGACAGATGTTTCAACCACCAAACAAGTTACTTATGCACTTTGAAATAGTTCCTTGGACTTCGTTGCTTCTCCTATCACCAGTTTCAAGAATCACACTTTGATCCCAGAAAAACCCTCTTGGAGCGAATTCTACCCTAGAGATATGTAATTTGAATAGATTCCTTCAACATGATATTCCGTGTTCCGTACATGTTACATGCATGACAGATTCGACATACATGCATTCCTGAGTTGTGACCATGTGGATTACTGATTTTTCATCCTCTATAAAAGGAATAATTTCATATAGTCTCGTGTACACATTTTCAAAAGCTTTCCCTAACACAAGTTTCGAATTCGTTCATTTTTCACAGAAGAATACTTCTGGAGTGTATTCAACCTAATAGATGTATAATTTACATGAATTCCATCAACATGGCATTCCGGGTTCCGTACATGATACATGCATGACGGATTCGAGAAACATGCGTTTCTGAGTTGTGAGCATGTGGATTAGTGAACTTTCATCCACCAAAGAAGGCATATATTACACTTTGAAATATTTACTCTGACTTCATAAGTTTTTTGTATCACCAGGTTCTAAAATCGGACATTTGGCAGTAGAAAACACTCTTTGAGCGAATTCTCACCAATACACATGTAATTTACATTGTTTACATAACCATGGCATTCCGTATTCCGAACATGTTTCATGCATCACGGATTCCTCAAACATGCATTTCTGAGCTGTGAACATGCGCATGACAGATGTTTCAACCACCAAACAAGTTACTTATGCACTTTGAAATAGTTCCATGGACTTCGTTGCTTCTCCTATCACCAGTTTCAAGAATCACACTTTGATCCCAGAAAAACCCTCTTGGAGCGAATTCTACCCTAGAGATATGTAATTTGAATAGATTCCTTCAACATGATATTCCGTGTTCCGTACATGTTACATGCATGACGGATTCGACATACATGCATTCCTGAGTTGTGAGCATGTGGGTTACTGATTTTTCATCCTCTACAAAAGGAATAATTTCATATAGACTCGTGTACACATTTTCACAAGCTTTCCCAAACACAAGTTTCGAATTCGTTCATTTTTCACAGAAGAATACTTCTGGAGTGTATTCAACCTAATAGATATATAATTTACATGAATTCCATCAACATGGCATTCCGGGTTCCGTACATGATACATGCATGACGGATTCGAGAAACATGCGTTTCTGAGTTGTGAGCATGTGGATTAGTGAACTTTCATCCACCAAAGAAGGCATATATTACACTTTGAAATATTTACTCTGACTTCATAAGTTTTTTGTATCACCAGGTTCTAAAATCGGACATTTGGCAGTAGAGAACACTCTTGGAGCGAATTCTCACCAATACACATGTAATTTACATTGTTTACATAACCATGGCATTCCGTATTCCGAACATGTTTCATGCATCACGGATTCCTCAAACATGCATTTCTGAGCTGTGAACATGCGCATGACAGATGTTTCAACCACCAAACAAGTTACTTATGCACTTTGAAATAGTTCCTTGGACTTCGTTGCTTCTCCTATCACCAGTTTCAAGAATCACACTTTGATCCCAGAAAAACCCTCTTGGAGCGAATTCTACCCTAGAGATATGTAATTTGAATAGATTCCTTCAACATGATATTCCGTGTTCCATACATGTTACATGCATGACGGATTCGACATACATGAATTCCTGAGTTGTGAGCATGTGGATTACTGATTTTTCATCCTCTATAAAAGGAATAATTTCATATAGACTCGTGTACACATTTTCACAAGCTTTCCCTAACACAAGTTTCGAATTCGTTCATTTTTCACAGAAGAATACTTCTGGAGTGTATTCAACCTAATAGATATATAATTTACATGAATTCCATCAACATGGCATTCCGGGTTCCTTACATGATACATGCATGACGGATTCGAGAAACATGCGTTTCTGAGTTGTGAGCATGTGGATTAGTGAACTTTCATCCACCAAAGAAGGCATATATTACACTTTGAAATATTTACTCTGACTTCATAAGTTTTTTGTATCACCAGGTTCTAAAATCGGACATTTGGCAGTAGAAAACACTCTTTGAGCGAATTCTCACCAATACACATGTAATTTACATTGTTTACATAACCATGTCATTCCGTATTCCGAACATGTTTCATGCATCACGGATTCCTCAAACATGCATTTCTGAGCTGTGAACATGCGCATGACAGATGTTTCAACCACCAAACAAGTTACTTATGCACTTTGAAATAGTTCCTTGGACTTCGTTGCTTCTCCTATCACCAGTTTCAAGAATCACACTTTGATCCCAGAAAAACCCTCTTGGAGCGAATTCTACCCTAGAGATATGTAATTTGAATAGATTCCTTCAACATGATATTCCGTGTTCCGTACATGTTACATGCATGACGGATTCGACATACATGAATTCCTGAGTTGTGACCATGTGGATTACTGATTTTTCATCCTCTATAAAAGGAATAATTTCATATAGACTCGTGTACACATTTTCACAAGCTTTCCTAACACAAGTTTCGAATTCGTTCATTTTTCACAGAAGAATACTTCTGGAGTGTATTCAACCTAATAGATATATAATTTACATGAATTCCATCAACATGGCATTCCGGGTTCCGTACATGATACATGCATGACGGATTCGAGAAACATGCGTTTCTGAGTTGTGAGCATGTGGATTAGTGAACTTTCATCCACCAAAGAAGGCATATATTACACTTTGAAATATTTACTCTGACTTCATAAGTTTTTTGTATCACCAGGTTCTAAAATCGGACATTTGGCAGTAGAAAACACTCTTTGAGCGAATTCTCACCAATACACATGTAATTTACATTGTTTACATAACCATGGCATTCCGTATTCCGAACATGTTTCATGCATCACGGATTCCTCAAACATGCATTTCTGAGCTGTGAACATGCGCATGACAGATGTTTCAACCACCAAACAAGTTACTTATGCACTTTGAAATAGTTCCTTGGACTTCGTTGCTTCTCCTATCACCAGTTTCAAGAATCACACTTTGATCCCAGAAAAACCCTCTTGGAGCGAATTCTACCCTAGAGATATGTAATTTGAATAGATTCCTTCAACATGATATTCCGTGTTCCGTACATGTTACATGCATGACGGATTCGACATACATGCATTCCTGAATTGTGACCATGTGGATTACTGATTTTTCATCCTCTATCAAAGGAATAATTTCATATAGACTCGTGTACACATTTTCACAAGCTTTCCCTAACACAAGTTTCGAATTCGTGCTTTTTTCACAGAAGAATACTTCTGGAGTGTATTCAACCTAATAGATATATAATTTACATGAATTCCATCAACATGGCATTCCGGGTTCCGTACATGATACATGCATGACGGATTCGAGAAACATGCGTTTCTGAGTTGTGAGCATGTGGATTAGTGAACTTTCATCCACCAAAGAAGGCATATATTACACTTTGAAATATTTACTCTGACTTCATAAGTTTTTTGTATCACCAGGTTCTAAAATCGGACATTTGGCAGTAGAAAACACTCTTTGAGCGAATTCTCACCAATACACATGTAATTTACATTGTTTACATAACCATGGCATTCCGTATTCCGAACATGTTTCATGCATCACGGATTCCTCAAACATGCATTTCTGAGCTGTGAACATGCGCATGACAGATGTTTCAACCACCAAACAAGTTACTTATGCACTTTGAAATAGTTCCTTGGACTTCGTTGCTTCTCCTATCACCAGTTTCAAGAATCACACTTTGATCCCAGAAAAACCCTCTTGGAGCGAATTCTACCCTAGAGATATGTAATTTGAATAGATTCCTTCAACATGATATTCCGTGTTCCGTACATGTTACATGCATGACGGATTCGACATACATGCATTCCTGAGTTGTGACCATGTGGATTACTGATTTATCATCCTCTATAAAAGGAATAATTTCATATAGTCTCGTGTACACATTTTCAAAAGCTTTCCCTAACACAAGTTTCGAATTCGTTCATTTTTCACAGAAGAATACTTCTGGAGTGTATTCAACCTAATAGATGTATAATTTACATGAATTCCATCAACATGGCATTCCGGGTTCCGTACATGATACATGCATGACGGATTCGAGAAACATGCGTTTCTGAGTTGTGAGCATGTGGATTAGTGAACTTTCATCCACCAAAGAAGGCATATATTACACTTTGAAATATTTACTCTGACTTCATAAGTTTTTTGTATCACCAGGTTCTAAAATCGGACATTTGGCAGTAGAAAACACTCTTTGAGCGAATTCTCACCAATACACATGTAATTTACATTGTTTACATAACCATGGCATTCCGTATTCCGAACATGTTTCATGCATCACGGATTCCTCAAACATGCATTTCTGAGCTGTGAACATGCGCATGACAGATGTTTCAACCACCAAACAAGTTACTTATGCACTTTGAAATAGTTCCATGGACTTCGTTGCTTCTCCTATCACCAGTTTCAAGAATCACACTTTGATCCCAGAAAAACCCTCTTGGAGCGAATTCTACCCTAGAGATATGTAATTTGAATAGATTCCTTCAACATGATATTCCGTGTTCCGTACATGTTACATGCATGACGGATTCGACATACATGCATTCCTGAGTTGTGAGCATGTGGGTTACTGATTTTTCATCCTCTACAAATGGAATAATTTCATATAGACTCGTGTACACATTTTCACAAGCTTTCCCTAACACAAGTTTCGAATTCGTTCATTTTTCACAGAAGAATACTTCTGGAGTGTATTCAACCTAATAGATATATAATTTACATGAATTCCATCAACATGGCATTCCGGGTTCCGTACATGATACATGCATGACGGATTCGAGAAACATGCGTTTCTGAGTTGTGAGCATGTGGATTAGTGAACTTTCA
Organism: Vicugna pacos; assembly: GCF_048564905.1. Classification (NCBI taxonomy): domain Eukaryota; kingdom Metazoa; phylum Chordata; class Mammalia; order Artiodactyla; family Camelidae; genus Vicugna; species Vicugna pacos. Next base: position 46,092,570 of record NW_027328740.1, on the reverse strand, counting down.
TCCACCAAAGAAGGCATATATTACACTTTGAAATATTTACTCTGACTTCATAAGTTTTTTGTATCACCAGGTTCTAAAATCGGACATTTGGCAGTAGAGAACACTCTTGGAGCGAATTCTCACCAATACACATGTAATTTACATTGTTTACATAACCATGGCATTCCGTATTCCGAACATGTTTCATGCATCACGGATTCCTCAAACATGCATTTCTGAGCTGTGAACATGCGCATGACAGATGTTTCAACCACCAAACAAGTTACTTATGCACTTTGAAATAGTTCCATGGACTTCGTTGCTTCTCCTATCACCAGTTTCAAGAATCACACTTTGATCCCAGAAAAACCCTCTTGGAGCGAATTCTACCCTAGAGATATGTAATTTGAATAGATTCCTTCAACATGATATTCCGTGTTCCATACATGTTACATGCATGACGGATTCGACATACATGCATTCCTGAGTTGTGAGCATGTGGATTACTGATTTTTCATCCTCTATAAAAGGAATAATTTCATATAGACTCGTGTACACATTTTCACAAGCTTTCCCTAACACAAGTTTCGAATTCGTTCATTTTTCACAGAAGAATACTTCTGGAGTGTATTCAACCTAATAGATATATAATTTACATGAATTCCATCAACATGGCATTCCGGGTTCCTTACATGATACATGCATGACGGATTCGAGAAACATGCGTTTCTGAGTTGTGAGCATGTGGATTAGTGAACTTTCATCCACCAAAGAAGGCATATATTACACTTTGAAATATTTACTCTGACTTCATAAGTTTTTTGTATCACCAGGTTCTAAAATCGGACATTTGGCAGTAGAAAACACTCTTTGAGCGAATTCTCACCAATACACATGTAATTTACATTGTTTACATAACCATGTCATTCCGTATTCCGAACATGTTTCATGCATCACGGATTCCTCAAACATGCATTTCTGAGCTGTGAACATGCGCATGACAGATGTTTCAACCACCAAACAACTTACTTATGCACTTTGAAATAGTTCCTTGGACTTCGTTGCTTCTCCTATCACCAGTTTCAAGAATCACACTTTGATCCCAGAAAAACCCTCTTGGAGCGAATTCTACCCTAGAGATATGTAATTTGAATAGATTCCTTCAACATGATATTCCGTGTTCCGTACATGTTACATGCATGACGGATTCGACATACATGAATTCCTGAGTTGTGACCATGTGGATTACTGATTTTTCATCCTCTATAAAAGGAATAATTTCATATAGACTCGTGTACACATTTTCACAAGCTTTCCTAACACAAGTTTCGAATTCGTTCATTTTTCACAGAAGAATACTTCTGGAGTGTATTCAACCTAATAGATATATAATTTACATGAATTCCATGAACATGGCATTCCGGGTTCCGTACATGATACATGCATGACGGATTCGAGAAACATGCGTTTCTGAGTTGTGAGCATGTGGATTAGTGAACTTTCATCCACCAAAGAAGGCATATATTACACTTTGAAATATTTACTCTGACTTCATAAGTTTTTTGTATCACCAGGTTCTAAAATCGGACATTTGGCAGTAGAAAACACTCTTTGAGCGAATTCTCACCAATACACATGTAATTTACATTGTTTACATAACCATGGCATTCCGTATTCCGAACATGTTTCATGCATCACGGATTCCTCAAACATGCATTTCTGAGCTGTGAACATGCGCATGACAGATGTTTCAACCACCAAACAAGTTACTTATGCACTTTGAAATAGTTCCTTGGACTTCGTTGCTTCTCCTATCACCAGTTTCAAGAATCACACTTTGATCCCAGAAAAACCCTCTTGGAGCGAATTCTACCCTAGAGATATGTAATTTGAATAGATTCCTTCAACATGAAATTCCGTGTTCCGTACATGTAACATGCATGACGGATTCGACATACATGAATTCCTGAGTTGTGACCATGTGGATTACTGATTTTTCATCCTCTATAAAAGGAATAATTTCATATAGACTCGTGTACACATTTTCACAAGCTTTCCCTAACACAAGTTTCGAATTCGTTCATTTTTCACAGAAGAATACTTCTGGAGGGTATTCAACCTAATAGATGTATAATTTACATGAATTCCATCAACATGGCATTCCGGGTTCCGTACATGATACATGCATGACGGATTCGAGAAACATGCGTTTCTGAGTTGTGAGCATGTGGATTAGTGAACTTTCATCCACCAAAGAAGGCATATATTACACTTTGAAATATTTACTCTGACTTCATAAGTTTTTTGTATCACCAGGTTCTAAAATCGGACATTTGGCAGTAGAAAACACTCTTTGAGCGAATTCTCACCAATACACATGTAATTTACATTGTTTACATAACCATGGCATTCCGTATTCCGAACATGTTTCATGCATCACGGATTCCTCAAACATGCATTTCTGAGCTGTGAACATGCGCATGACAGATGTTTCAACCACCAAACAAGTTACTTATGCACTTTGAAATAGTTCCTTGGACTTCGTTGCTTCTCCTATCACCAATTTCAAGAATCAAACTTTGATCCCAGAAAAACCCTCTTGGAGCGAATTCTACCCTAGAGATATGTAATTTGAATAGATTCCTTCAACATGATATTCCGTGTTCCGTACATGTTACATGCATGACGGACTCGACATACATGAATTCCTGAGTTGTGACCATGTGGATTACTGATTTTTCATCCTCTATAAAAGGAATAATTTCATATAGACTCGTGTACACATTTTCACAAGCTTTCCTAACACAAGTTTCGAATTCGTTCATTTTTCACAGAAGAATACTTCTGGAGTGTATTCAACCTAATAGATGTATAATTTACATGAATTCCATCAACATGGCATTCCGGGTTCCGTACATGATACATGCATGACGGATTCGAGAAACATGCGTTTCTGAGTTGTGAGCATGTGGATTAGTGAACTTTCATCCACCAAAGAATGCATATATTACACTTTGAAATATTTACTCTGACTTCATAAGTTTTTTGTATCACCAGGTTCTAAAATCGGACATTTGGCAGTAGAAAACACTCTTTGAGCGAATTCTCACCAATACACATGTAATTTACATTGTTTACATAACCATGGCATTCCGTATTCCGAACATGTTTCATGCATCACGGATTCCTCAAACATGCATTTCTGAGCTGTGAACATGCGCATGACAGATGTTTCAACCACAAAACAAGTTACTTATGCACTTTGAAATAGTTCCTTGGACTTCGTTGCTTCTCCTATCACCAGTTTCAAGAATCACACTTTGATCCCAGAAAAACCCTCTTGGAGCGAATTCTACCCTAGAGATATGTAATTTGAATAGATTCCTTCAACATGATATTCCGTGTTCCATACATGTTACATGCATGACGGATTCGACATACATGCATTCCTGAGTTGTGAGCATGTGGATTACTGATTTTTCATCCTCTATAAAAGGAATAATTTCATATAGACTCGTGTACACATTTTCACAAGCTTTCCCTAACACAAGTTTCGAATTCGTTCATTTTTCACAGAAGAATACTTCTGGAGGGTATTCAACCTAATAGATATATAATTTACATGAATTCCATCAACATGGCATTCCGGGTTCCTTACATGATACATGCATGACGGATTCGAGAAACATGCGTTTCTGAGTTGTGAGCATGTGGATTAGTGAACTTTCATCCACCAAAGAAGGCATATATTACACTTTGAAATATTTACTCTGACTTCATAAGTTTTTTGTATCACCAGGTTCTAAAATCGGACATTTGGCAGTAGAAAACACTCTTTGAGCGAATTCTCACCAATACACATGTAATTTACATTGTTTACATAACCATGGCATTCCGTATTCCGAACATGTTTCATGCATCACGGATTCCTCAAACATGCATTTCTGAGCTGTGAACATGCGCATGACAGATGTTTCAACCACCAAACAAGTTACTTATGCACTTTGAAATAGTTCCTTGGACTTCGTTGCTTCTCCTATCACCAGTTTCAAGAATCACACTTTGATCCCAGAAAAACCCTCTTGGAGCGAATTCTACCCTAGAGATATGTAATTTGAATAGATTCCTTCAACATGATATTCCGTGTTCCGTACATGTTACATGCATGACGGATTCGACATACATGCCTTCCTGAGTTGTGACCATGTGGATTACTGATTTTTCATCCTCTATAAAAGGAATAATTTCATATAGACTCGTGTACACATTTTCACAAGCTTTCCCTAACACAAGTTTCGAATTCGTGCTTTTTTCACAGAAGAATACTTCTGGAGTGTATTCAACCTAATAGATATATAATTTACATGAATTCCATCAACATGGCATTCCGGGTTCCGTACATGATACATGCATGACGGATTCGAGAAACATGCGTTTCTGAGTTGTGAGCATGTGGATTAGTGAACTTTCATCCACCAAAGAAGGCATATATTACACTTTGAAATATTTACTCTGACTTCATAAGTTTTTTGTATCACCAGGTTCTAAAATCGGACATTTGGCAGTAGAAAACACTCTTTGAGCGAATTCTCACCAATACACATGTAATTTACATTTTTTACATAACCATGGCATTCCGTATTCCGAACATGTTTCATGCATCACGGATTCCTCAAACATGCATTTCTGAGCTGTGAACATGCGCATGACAGATGTTTCAACCACCAAATAAGTTACTTATGCACTTTGAAATAGTTCCTTGGACTTCGTTGCTTCTCCTATCACCAGTTTCAAGAATCACACTTTGATCCCAGAAAAACCCTCTTGGAGCGAATTCTACCCTAGAGATATGTAATTTGAATAGATTCCTTCAACATGATATTCCGTGTTCCATACATGTTACATGCATGACGGATTCGACATACATGCATTCCTGAGTTGTGAGCATGTGGATTACTGATTTTTCATCCTCTATAAAAGGAATAATTTCATATAGACTCGTGTACACATTTTCACAAGCTTTCCCTAACACAAGTTTCGAATTCGTTCATTTTTCACAGAAGAATACTTCTGGAGTGTATTCAACCTAATAGATATATAATTTACATGAATTCCATCAACATGGCATTCCGGGTTCCTTACATGATACTTGCATGACGGATTCGAGAAACATGCGTTTCTGAGTTGTGAGCATGTGGATTAGTGAACTTTCATCCACCAAAGAAGGCATATATTACACTTTGAAATATTTACTCTGACTTCATAAGTTTTTTGTATCACCAGGTTCTAAAATCGGACATTTGGCAGTAGAAAACTCTCTTTGAGCGAATTCTCACCAATACACATGTAATTTACATTGTTTACATAACCATGTCATTCCGTATTCCGAACATGTTTCATGCATCACGGATTCCTCAAACATGCATTTCTGAGCTGTGAACATGCGCATGACAGATGTTTCAACCACCAAACAAGTTACTTATGCACTTTGAAATAGTTCCTTGGACTTCGTTGCTTCTCCTATCACCAGTTTCAAGAATCACACTTTGATCCCAGAAAAACCCTCTTGGAGCGAATTCTACCCTAGAGATATGTAATTTGAATAGATTCCTTCAACATGATATTCCGTGTTCCGTACATGTTACATGCATGACGGATTCGACATACATGAATTCCTGAGTTGGGACCATGTGGATTACTGATTTTTCATCCTCTATAAAAGGAATAATTTCATATAGACTCGTGTACACATTTTCACAAGCTTTCCTAACACAAGTTTCGAATTCGTTCATTTTTCACAGAAGAATACTTCTGGAGTGTATTCAACCTAATAGATATATAATTTACATGAATTCCATCAACATGGCATTCCGGGTTCCGTACATGATACATGCATGACGGATTCGAGAAACATGCGTTTCTGAGTTGTGAGCATGTGGATTAGTGAACTTTCATCCACCAAAGAAGGCATATATTACACTTTGAAATATTTACTCTGACTTCATAAGTTTTTTGTATCACCAGGTTCTAAAATCGGACATTTGGCAGTAGAAAACACTCTTTGAGCGAATTCTCACCAATACACATGTAATTTACATTGTTTACATAACCATGGCCTTCCGTATTCCGAACATGTTTCATGCATCACGGATTCCTCAAACATGCATTTCTGAGCTGTGAACATGCGCATGACAGATGTTTCAACCACCAAACAACTTACTTATGCACTTTGAAATAGTTCCTTGGACTTCGTTGCTTCTCCTATCACCAGTTTCAAGAATCACACTTTGATCCCAGAAAAACCCTCTTGGAGCGAATTCTACCCTAGAGATATGTAATTTGAATAGATTCCTTCAACATGAAATTCCGTGTTCCGTACATGTTACATGCATGACGGATTCGACATACATGAATTCCTGAGTTGTGACCATGTGGATTACTGATTTTTCATCCTCTATAAAAGGAATAATTTCATATAGACTCGTGTACACATTTTCACAAGCTTTCCTAACACAAGTTTCGAATTCGTTCATTTTTCACAGAAGAATACTTCTGGAGTGTATTCAACCTAATAGATGTATAATTTACATGAATTCCATCAACATGGCATTCCGGGTTCCGTACATGATACATGCATGACGGATTCGAGAAACATGCGTTTCTGAGTTGTGAGCATGTGGATTAGTGAACTTTCATCCACCAAAGAATGCATATATTACACTTTGAAATATTTACTCTGACTTCATAAGTTTTTTGTATCACCAGGTTCTAAAATCGGACATTTGGCAGTAGAAAACACTCTTTGAGCGAATTCTCACCAATACACATGTAATTTACATTGTTTACATAACCATGGCATTCCGTATTCCGAACATGTTTCATGCATCACGGATTCCTCAAACATGCATTTCTGAGCTGTGAACATGCGCATGACAGATGTTTCAACCACCAAACAAGTTACTTATGCACTTTGAAATAGTTCCTTGGACTTCGTTGCTTCTCCTATCACCAGTTTCAAGAATCACACTTTGATCCCAGAAAAACCCTCTTGGAGCGAATTCTACCCTAGAGATATGTAATTTGAATAGATTCCTTCAACATGATATTCCGTGTTCCGTACATGTTACATGCATGACGGATTCGACATACATGAATTCCTGAGTTGGGACCATGTGGATTACTGATTTTTCATCCTCTATAAAAGGAATAATTTCATATAGACTCGTGTACACATTTTCACAAGCTTTCCTAACACAAGTTTCGAATTCGTTCATTTTTCACAGAAGAATACTTCTGGAGTGTATTCAACCTAATAGATATATAATTTACATGAATTCCATCAACATGGCATTCCGGGTTCCGTACATGATACATGCATGACGGATTCGAGAAACATGCGTTTCTGAGTTGTGAGCATGTGGATTAGTGAACTTTCATCCACCAAAGAAGGCATATATTACACTTTGAAATATTTACTCTGACTTCATAAGTTTTTTGTATCACCAGGTTCTAAAATCGGACATTTGGCAGTAGAAAACACTCTTTGAGCGAATTCTCACCAATACACATGTAATTTACATTGTTTACATAACCATGGCCTTCCGTATTCCGAACATGTTTCATGCATCACGGATTCCTCAAACATGCATTTCTGAGCTGTGAACATGCGCATGACAGATGTTTCAACCACCAAACAACTTACTTATGCACTTTGAAATAGTTCCTTGGACTTCGTTGCTTCTCCTATCACCAGTTTCAAGAATCACACTTTGATCCCAGAAAAACCCTCTTGGAGCGAATTCTACCCTAGAGATATGTAATTTGAATAGATTCCTTCAACATGAAATTCCGTGTTCCGTACATGTTACATGCATGACGGATTCGACATACATGAATTCCTGAGTTGTGACCATGTGGATTACTGATTTTTCATCCTCTATAAAAGGAATAATTTCATATAGACTCGTGTACACATTTTCACAAGCTTTCCTAACACAAGTTTCGAATTCGTTCATTTTTCACAGAAGAATACTTCTGGAGTGTATTCAACCTAATAGATGTATAATTTACATGAATTCCATCAACATGGCATTCCGGGTTCCGTACATGATACATGCATGACGGATTCGAGAAACATGCGTTTCTGAGTTGTGAGCATGTGGATTAGTGAACTTTCATCCACCAAAGAATGCATATATTACACTTTGAAATATTTACTCTGACTTCATAAGTTTTTTGTATCACCAGGTTCTAAAATCGGACATTTGGCAGTAGAAAACACTCTTTGAGCGAATTCTCACCAATACACATGTAATTTACATTGTTTACATAACCATGGCATTCCGTATTCCGAACATGTTTCATGCATCACGGATTCCTCAAACATGCATTTCTGAGCTGTGAACATGCGCATGACAGATGTTTCAACCACCAAACAAGTTACTTATGCACTTTGAAATAGTTCCTTGGACTTCGTTGCTTCTCCTATCACCAGTTTCAAGAAGCACACTTTGATCCCAGAAAAACCCTCTTGGAGCGAATTCTACCCTAGAGATATGTAATTTGAATAGATTCCTTCAACATGAAATTCCGTGTTCCGTACATGTTACATGCATGACGGATTCGACATACATGAATTCCTGAGTTGTGACCATGTGGATTACTGATTTTTCATCCTCTATAAAAGGAATAATTTCATATAGACTCGTGTACACATTTTCACAAGCTTTCCCTAACACAAGTTTCGAATTCGTTCATTTTTCACAGAAGAATACTTCTGGAGGGTATTCAACCTAATAGATGTATAATTTACATGAATTCCATCAACATGGCATTCCGGGTTTAGTACATGATACATGCATGACGGATTCGAGAAACATGCGTTTCTGAGTTGTGAGCATGTGGATTAGTGAACTTTCATCCACCAAAGAAGGCATATATTACACTTTGAAATATTTACTCTGACTTCATAAGTTTTTTGTATCACCAGGTTCTAAAATCGGACATTTGGCAGTAGAAAACACTCTTTGAGCGAATTCTCACCAATACACATGTAATTTACATTGTTTACATAACCATGGCATTCCGTATTCCGAACATGTTTCATGCATCACGGATTCCTCAAACATGCATTTCTGAGCTGTGAACATGCGCATGACAGATGTTTCAACCACCAAACAAGTTACTTATGCACTTTGAAATAGTTCCTTGGACTTCGTTGCTTCTCCTATCACCAGTTTCAAGAATCACACTTTGATCCCAGAAAAACCCTCTTGGAGCGAATTCTACCCTAGAGATATGTAATTTGAATAGATTCCTTCAACATGATATTCCGTGTTCCGTACATGTTACATGCATGACGGATTCGACATACATGCATTCCTGAATTGTGACCATGTGGATTACTGATTTTTCATCCTCTATCAAAGGAATAATTTCATATAGACTCGTGTACACATTTTCACAAGCTTTCCCTAACACAAGTTTCGAATTCGTGCTTTTTTCACAGAAGAATACTTCTGGAGTGTATTCAACCTAATAGATATATAATTTACATGAATTCCATCAACATGGCATTCCGGGTTCCGTACATGATACATGCATGACGGATTCGAGAAACATGCGTTTCTGAGTTGTGAGCATGTGGATTAGTGAACTTTCATCCACCAAAGAAGGCATATATTACACTTTGAAATATTTACTCTGACTTCATAAGTTTTTTGTATCACCAGGTTCTAAAATCGGACATTTGGCAGTAGAAAACACTCTTTGAGCGAATTCTCACCAATACACATGTAATTTACATTGTTTACATAACCATGGCATTCCGTATTCCGAACATGTTTCATGCATCACGGATTCCTCAAACATGCATTTCTGAGCTGTGAACATGCGCATGACAGATGTTTCAACCACCAAACAAGTTACTTATGCACTTTGAAATAGTTCCTTGGACTTCGTTGCTTCTCCTATCACCAGTTTCAAGAATCACACTTTGATCCCAGAAAAACCCTCTTGGAGCGAATTCTACCCTAGAGATATGTAATTTGAATAGATTCCTTCAACATGATATTCCGTGTTCCGTACATGTTACATGCATGACGGATTCGACATACATGCATTCCTGAGTTGTGACCATGTGGATTACTGATTTATCATCCTCTATAAAAGGAATAATTTCATATAGTCTCGTGTACACATTTTCAAAAGCTTTCCCTAACACAAGTTTCGAATTCGTTCATTTTTCACAGAAGAATACTTCTGGAGTGTATTCAACCTAATAGATGTATAATTTACATGAATTCCATCAACATGGCATTCCGGGTTCCGTACATGATACATGCATGACGGATTCGAGAAACATGCGTTTCTGAGTTGTGAGCATGTGGATTAGTGAACTTTCATCCACCAAAGAAGGCATATATTACACTTTGAAATATTTACTCTGACTTCATAAGTTTTTTGTATCACCAGGTTCTAAAATCGGACATTTGGCAGTAGAAAACACTCTTTGAGCGAATTCTCACCAATACACATGTAATTTACATTGTTTACATAACCATGGCATTCCGTATTCCGAACATGTTTCATGCATCACGGATTCCTCAAACATGCATTTCTGAGCTGTGAACATGCGCATGACAGATGTTTCAACCACCAAACAAGTTACTTATGCACTTTGAAATAGTTCCATGGACTTCGTTGCTTCTCCTATCACCAGTTTCAAGAATCACACTTTGATCCCAGAAAAACCCTCTTGGAGCGAATTCTACCCTAGAGATATGTAATTTGAATAGATTCCTTCAACATGATATTCCGTGTTCCGTACATGTTACATGCATGACGGATTCGACATACATGCATTCCTGAGTTGTGAGCATGTGGGTTACTGATTTTTCATCCTCTACAAATGGAATAATTTCATATAGACTCGTGTACACATTTTCACAAGCTTTCCCTAACACAAGTTTCGAATTCGTTCATTTTTCACAGAAGAATACTTCTGGAGTGTATTCAACCTAATAGATATATAATTTACATGAATTCCATCAACATGGCATTCCGGGTTCCGTACATGATACATGCATGACGGATTCGAGAAACATGCGTTTCTGAGTTGTGAGCATGTGGATTAGTGAACTTTCATCCACCAAAGAAGGCATATATTACACTTTGAAATATTTACTCTGACTTCATAAGTTTTTTGTATCACCAGGTTCTAAAATCGGACATTTGGCAGTAGAGAACACTCTTGGAGCGAATTCTCACCAATACACATGTAATTTACATTGTTTACATAACCATGGCATTCCGTATTCCGAACATGTTTCATGCATCACGGATTCCTCAAACATGCATTTCTGAGCTGTGAACATGCGCATGACAGATGTTTCAACCACCAAACAAGTTACTTATGCACTTTGAAATAGTTCCATGGACTTCGTTGCTTCTCCTATCACCAGTTTCAAGAATCACACTTTGATCCCAGAAAAACCCTCTTGGAGCGAATTCTACCCTAGAGATATGTAATTTGAATAGATTCCTTCAACATGATATTCCGTGTTCCATACATGTTACATGCATGACGGATTCTACATACATGCATTCCTGAGTTGTGAGCATGTGGATTACTGATTTTTCATCCTCTATAAAAGGAATAATTTCATATAGACTCGTGTACACATTTTCACAAGCTTTCCCTAACACAAGTTTCGAATTCGTTCATTTTTCACAGAAGAATACTTCTGGAGTGTATTCAACCTAATAGATATATAATTTACATGAATTCCATCAACATGGCATTCCGGGTTCCTTACATGATACATGCATGACGGATTCGAGAAACATGCGTTTCTGAGTTGTGAGCATGTGGATTAGTGAACTTTCATCCACCAAAGAAGGCATATATTACACTTTGAAATATTTACTCTGACTTCATAAGTTTTTTGTATCACCAGGTTCTAAAATCGGACATTTGGCAGTAGAAAACACTCTTTGAGCGAATTCTCACCAATACACATGTAATTTACATTGTTTACATAACCATGTCATTCCGTATTCCGAACATGTTTCATGCATCACGGATTCCTCAAACATGCATTTCTGAGCTGTGAACATGCGCATGACAGATGTTTCAACCACCAAACAACTTACTTATGCACTTTGAAATAGTTCCTTGGACTTCGTTGCTTCTCCTATCACCAGTTTCAAGAATCACACTTTGATCCCAGAAAAACCCTCTTGGAGCGAATTCTACCCTAGAGATATGTAATTTGAATAGATTCCTTCAACATGATATTCCGTGTTCCGTACATGTTACATGCATGACGGATTCGACATACATGAATTCCTGAGTTGTGACCATGTGGATTACTGATTTTTCATCCTCTATAAAAGGAATAATTTCATATAGACTCGTGTACACATTTTCACAAGCTTTCCTAACACAAGTTTCGAATTCGTTCATTTTTCACAGAAGAATACTTCTGGAGTGTATTCAACCTAATAGATATATAATTTACATGAATTCCATGAACATGGCATTCCGGGTTCCGTACATGATACATGCATGACGGATTCGAGAAACATGCGTTTCTGAGTTGTGAGCATGTGGATTAGTGAACTTTCATCCACCAAAGAAGGCATATATTACACTTTGAAATATTTACTCTGACTTCATAAGTTTTTTGTATCACCAGGTTCTAAAATCGGACATTTGGCAGTAGAAAACACTCTTTGAGCGAATTCTCACCAATACACATGTAATTTACATTGTTTACATAACCATGGCATTCCGTATTCCGAACATGTTTCATGCATCACGGATTCCTCAAACATGCATTTCTGAGCTGTGAACATGCGCATGACAGATGTTTCAACCACCAAACAAGTTACTTATGCACTTTGAAATAGTTCCTTGGACTTCGTTGCTTCTCCTATCACCAGTTTCAAGAATCACACTTTGATCCCAGAAAAACCCTCTTGGAGCGAATTCTACCCTAGAGATATGTAATTTGAATAGATTCCTTCAACATGAAATTCCGTGTTCCGTACATGTAACATGCATGACGGATTCGACATACATGAATTCCTGAGTTGTGACCATGTGGATTACTGATTTTTCATCCTCTATAAAAGGAATAATTTCATATAGACTCGTGTACACATTTTCACAAGCTTTCCCTAACACAAGTTTCGAATTCGTTCATTTTTCACAGAAGAATACTTCTGGAGGGTATTCAACCTAATAGATGTATAATTTACATGAATTCCATCAACATGGCATTCCGGGTTCCGTACATGATACATGCATGACGGATTCGAGAAACATGCGTTTCTGAGTTGTGAGCATGTGGATTAGTGAACTTTCATCCACCAAAGAAGGCATATATTACACTTTGAAATATTTACTCTGACTTCATAAGTTTTTTGTATCACCAGGTTCTAAAATCGGACATTTGGCAGTAGAAAACACTCTTTGAGCGAATTCTCACCAATACACATGTAATTTACATTGTTTACATAACCATGGCATTCCGTATTCCGAACATGTTTCATGCATCACGGATTCCTCAATCATGCATTTCTGAGCTGTGAACATGCGCATGACAGATGTTTCAACCACCAAACAAGTTACTTATGCACTTTGAAATAGTTCCTTGGACTTCGTTGCTTCTCCTATCACCAGTTTCAAGAATCACATTTTGATCCCAGAAAAACCCTCTTGGAGCGAATTCTACCCTAGAGATATGTAATTTGAATAGATTCCTTCAACATGATATTCCGTGTTCCGTACATGTTACATGCATGACGGATTCGACAAACATGCATTAATGAGTTGTCAGCAAGTGGATTACTGATTTTTCATCCTCTATAAAAGGAATAATTTCATATAGACTCGTGTACACATTTTCACAAGCTTTCCCTAACACAAGTTTCGAATTCGTTCATTTTTCACAGAAGAATACTTCTGGAGTGTATTCAACCTAATAGATGTATAATTTACATGAATTCCATCAACATGGCATTCCGGGTTCCGTACATGATACATGCATGACGGATTCGAGAAACATGCGTTTCTGAGTTGTGAGCATGTGGATTAGTGAACTTTCATCCACCAAAGAAGGCATATATTGCACTTTGAAATATTTACTCTGACTTCATAAGTTTTTTGTATCACCAGGTTCTAAAATCGGACATTTGGCAGTAGAAAACACTCTTTGAGCGAATTCTCACCAATACACATGTAATTTACATTGTTTACATAACCATGGCATTCCGTATTCCGAACATGTTTCATGCATCACGGATTCCTCAAACATGCATTTCTGAGCTGTGAACATGCGCATGACAGATGTTTCAACCACCAAACAAGTTACTTATGCACTTTGAAATAGTTCCTTGGACTTCGTTGCTTCTCCTATCACCAGTTTCAAGAATCACACTTTGATCCCAGAAAAACCCTCTTGGAGCGAATTCTACCCTAGAGATATGTAATTTGAATAGATTCCTTCAACATGATATTCCGTGTTCCGTACATGTTACATGCATGACGGATTCGACATACATGCATTCCTGAGTTTTGACCATGTGGATTACTGATTTTTCATCCTCTATAAAAGGAATAATTTCATATAGACTCGTGTACACATTTTCACAAGCTTTCCCTAACACAAGTTTCGAATTCGTTCATTTTTCACAGAACAATACTTCTGGAGTGTATTCAACCTAATAGATATATAATTTACATGAATTCCATCAACATGGCATTCCGGGTTCCGTACATGATACATGCATGACGGATTCGAGAAACATGCGTTTCTGAGTTGTGAGCATGTGGATTAGTGAACTTTCATCCACCAAAGAAGGCATATATTGCACTTTGAAATATTTACTCTGACTTCATAAGTTTTTTGTATCACCAGGTTCTAAAATCGGACATTTGGCAGTAGAAAACTCTCTTTGAGCGAATTCTCAGCAATACACATGTAATTTACATTGTTTACATAACCATGGCATTCCGTATTCCGAACATGTTTCATGCATCACGGATTCCTCAAACATGCATTTCTGAGCTGTGAACATGCGCATGACAGATGTTTCAACCACCAAACAAGTTACTTATGCACTTTGAAATAGTTCCTTGGACTTCGTTGCTTCTCCTATCACCAGTTTCAAGAATCACACTTTGATCCCAGAAAAACCCTCTTGGAGCGAATTCTACCCTAGAGATATGTAATTTGAATAGATTCCTTCAACATGATATTCCGTGTTCCGTACATGTTACATGCATGACGGATTCGACATACATGCATTCCTGAGTTGTGACCATGTGGATTACTGATTTTTCATCCTCTATAAAAGGAATAATTTCATATAGACTCGTGTACACATTTTCACAAGCTTTCCCTAACACAAGTTTCGAATTCGTTCATTTTTCACAGAAGAATACTTCTGGAGTGTATTCAACCTAATAGATATATAATTTACATGAATTACATCAACATGGCATTCCGGGTTCCGTACATGATACATGCATGACGGATTCGAGAAACATGCGTTTCTGAGTTGTGAGCATGTGGATTAGTGAACTTTCATCCACCAAAGAAGGCATATATTGCACTTTGAAATATTTACTCTGACTTTATAAGTTTTTTGTATCACCAGGTTCTAAAATCGGACATTTGGCAGTAGAAAACACTCTTTGAGCGAATTCTCACCAATACACATGTAATTTACATTGTTTACATAACCATGGCATTCCGTATTCCGAACATGTTTCATGCATCACGGATTCCTCAAACATGCATTTCTGAGCTGTGAACATGCGCATGACATATGTTTCAACCACCAAAAAAGTTACTTATGCACTTTGAAATAGTTCCTTGGACTTCGTTGCTTCTCCTATCACCAGTTTCAAGAATCACACTTTGATCCCAGAAAAACCCTCTTGGAGCGAATTCTACCCTAGAGATATGTAATTTTGATAGATTCCTTCAACATGATATTTCGTGTTCCGTACATGTTACATGCATGACGGATTCGACATACATGCATTCCTGAGTTGTGAACATGTGGATTACTGATTTTTCATCCTCTATAAAAGGAATAATTTCATATAGACTCGTGTACACATTTTCACAAGCTTTCCCTAACACAAGTTTCGAATTCGTTCATTTTTCACAGAAGAATACTTCTGGAGTGTATTCAACCTAATAGATGTATAATTTACATGAATTCCATCAACATGGCATTCCGGGTTCCGTACATGATACATGCATGACGGATTCGAGAAACATGCGTTTCTGAGTTGTGAGCATGTGGATTAGTGAACTTTCATCCACCAAAGAAGGCATATATTACACTTTGAAATATTTACTCTGACTTCATAAGTTTTTTGTATCACCAGGTTCTAAAATCGGACATTTGGCAGTAGAAAACACTCTTTGAGCGAATTCTCACCAATACACATGTAATTTACATTGTTTACATAACCATGGCATTCCGTATTCCGAACATGTTTCATGCATCACGGATTCCTCAAACATGCATTTCTGAGCTGTGAACATGCGCATGACAGATGTTTCAACCACCAAACAAGTTACTTATGCACTTTGAAATAGTTCCT
This sequence comes from Vicugna pacos, assembly GCF_048564905.1. Taxonomy (NCBI): domain Eukaryota; kingdom Metazoa; phylum Chordata; class Mammalia; order Artiodactyla; family Camelidae; genus Vicugna; species Vicugna pacos. The sequence goes on along the minus strand of NW_027328740.1, from coordinate 46,075,964 downwards.
TGGACTTCGTTGCTTCTCCTATCACCAGTTTCAAGAATCACACTTTGATCCCAGAAAAACCCTCTTGGAGCGAATTCTACCCTAGAGATATGTAATTTGAATAGATTCCTTCAACATGATATTCCGTGTTCCGTACATGTTACATGCATGACAGATTCGACATACATGCATTCCTGAGTTGTGACCATGTGGATTACTGATTTTTCATCCTCTATAAAAGGAATAATTTCATATAGACTCGTGTACACATTTTCACAAGCTTTCCCTAACACAAGTTTCGAATTCGTTCATTTTTCACAGAAGAATACTTCTGGAGTGTATTCAACCTAATAGATGTATAATTTACATGAATTCCATCAACATGGCATTCCGGGTTCCGTACATGATACATGCATGACGGATTCGAGAAACATGCGTTTCTGAGTTGTGAGCATGTGGATTAGTGAACTTTCATCCACCAAAGAAGGCATATATTACACTTTGAAATATTTACTCTGACTTCATAAGTTTTTTGTATCACCAGGTTCTAAAATCGGACATTTGGCAGTAGAAACACTCTTTGAGCGAATTCTCACCAATACACATGTAATTTACATTGTTTACATAACCATGGCATTCCGTATTCCGAACATGTTTCATGCATCACGGATTCCTCAAACATGCATTTCTGAGCTGTGAACATGCGCATGACAGATGTTTCAACCACCAAACAAGTTACTTATGCACTTTGAAATAGTTCCTTGGACTTCGTTGCTTCTCCTATCACCAGTTTCAAGAATCACACTTTGATCCCAGAAAAACCCTCTTGGAGCGAATTCTACCCTAGAGATATGTACTTTGAATAGATTCCTTCAACATGATATTCCGTGTTCCGTACATGTTACATGCATGACGGATTCAACAAACATGCTTTCCTGAGTTGTGAGCATGTGGATTACTGATTTTTCATCCTCTATAAAAGGAATAATTTCATATAGACTCGTGTACACATTTTCACAAGCTTTCCCTAACACAAGTTTCGAATTCGTTCATTTTTCACAGAAGAATACTTCTGGAGTGTATTCAACCAAATAGATATATAATTTACATGAATTCCATCAACATGGCATTCCGGGTTCCGTACATGATACATGCATGACGGATTCGAGAAACATGCGCTTCTGAGTTGTGAGCATGTGGATTAGTGAACTTTCATCCACCAAAGAAGGCATATATTACACTTTGAAATATTTACTCTGACTTCATAAGTTTTATGTATCACCAGGTTCTAAAATCTGACATTTGGCAGTAGAAAACACTCTTTGAGCGAATTCTCATCAATACACATGTAATTTACATTGTTTACATAACCATGGCATTCCGTATTCCGAACATGTTTCATGCATCACGGATTCCTCAAACATGCATTTCTGAGCTGTGAACATGCGCATGACAGATGTTTCAACCAGCAAACAAGTTACTTATGCACTTTGAAATAGTTCCTTAGACTTCGTTGCTTCTCCTATCACCAGTTTCAAGAATCACACTTTGATCCCAGAAAAACCCTCTTGGAGCGAATTCTACCCTAGAGATATGTAATTTGAATAGATTCCTTCAACATGATATTCCGTGTTCCGTACATGTTACATGCATGACGGATTGGACATACATGCATTCCTGAGTTGTGACCATGTGGATTACTGATTTATCATCCTCTATAAAAGGAATAATTTCATATAGACTCGTGTACACCTTTTCACAAGCTTTCCCTAACACAAGTTTCGAATTCGTTCATTTTTCACAGAAGAATACTTCTGGAGTGTATTCAACCTAATAGATGTATAATTTACATGAATTCCATCAACATGGCATTCCGGGTTCCGTACATGATACATGCATGACGGATTCGAGAAACATGCGTTTCTGAGTTGTGAGCATGTCGATTAGTGAACTTTCATCCACCAAAGAAGGCATATATTGCACTTTGAAATATTTACTCTGACTTCATATGTTTTTTGTATCACCAGGTTCTAAAATCGGACATTTGGCAGTAGAAAACACTCTTTGAGCGAATTCTCACCAATACACATGTAATTTACATTGTTTACATAACCATGGCATTCCGTATTCCGAACATGTTTCATGCATCACGGATTCCACAAACATGCATTTCTGAGCTGTGAACATGCGCATGACAGATGTTTCAACCACCAAACAAGTTACTTATGCACTTTGAAATAGTTCCTTGGACTTCGTTGCTTCTCCTATCACCAGTTTCAAGAATCACACTTTGATCCCAGAAAAACCCTCTTGGAGCGAATTCTACCCTAGAGATATGTAATTTGAATAGATTCCTTCAACATGATATTCCGTGTTCCGTACATGTTACATGCATGACGGATTGGACAAACATGCATTCCTGAGATGTGAGCATGTGGATTACTGATTTTTCATCCTTTATAAAAGGAATAATTTCATATAGACTCGTGTACACATTTTCACAAGCTTTCCCTAACACAAGTTTCGAATTCGTGCTTTTTTCACAGAACAATACTTCTGGAGTGTATTCAACCTAAAAGATATATAATTTACATGAATTCCATCAACATGGCATTCCGGGTTCCGTACATGATACATGCATGACGGATTCGAGAAACATGCGTTTCTGAGTTGTGAGCATGTGGATTAGTGAACTTTCATCCACCAAAGAAGGCATATATTACACTTTGAAATATTTACTCTGACTTCATAAGTTTTTTGTATCACCAGGTTCTAAAATCGGACATTTGGCAGTAGAAAACACTCTTTGAGCGAATTCTCACCAATACACATGTAATTTACATTGTTTACATAACCATGGCATTCCGTATTCCGAACATGTTTCATGCATCACGGATTCCTCAAACATGCATTTCTGAGCTGTGAACATGCGCATGACAGATGTTTCAACCACCAAACAAGTTACTTATGCACTTTGAAATAGTTCCTTGGACTTCGTTGCTTCTCCTATCACCTGTTTCAAGAATCACACTTTGATCCCAGAAAAACCCTCTTGGAGCGAATTCTACCCTAGAGATATGTAATTTGAATAGATTCCTTCAACATGATATTCCGTGTTCCGTACATGTTACATGCATGACGGATTCGACATACATGCATTCCTGAGTTGTGACCATGTGGATTACTGATTTATCATCCTCTATAAAAGGAATAATTTCATATAGACTCGTGTACACCTTTTCACAAGCTTTCCCTAACACAAGTTTCGAATTCGTTCATTTTTCACAGAAGAATACTTCTGGAGTGTATTCAACCTAATAGATGTATAATTTACATGAATTCCATCAACATGGCATTCCGGGTTCCGTACATGATACATGCATGACGGATTCGAGAAACATGCGTTTCTGAGTTGTGAGCATGTGGATTAGTGAACTTTCATCCACCAAAGAAGGCATATATTACACTTTGAAATATTTACTCTGACTTCATAAGTTTTTTGTATCACCAGGTTCTAAAATCGGACATTTGGCAGTAGAAAACACTCTTTGAGCGAATTCTCACCAATACACATGTAATTTACATTGTTTACATAACCATGGCATTCCGTATTCCGAACATGTTTCATGCATCACGGATTCCTCAAACATGCATTTCTGAGCTGTGAACATGCGCATGACAGATGTTTCAACCACCAAACAATTTACTTATGCACTTTGAAATAGTTCCTTGGACTTCGTTGCTTCTCCTATCACCAGTTTCAAGAATCACACTTTGATCCCAGAAAAACCCTCTTGGAGCGAATTCTACCCTAGAGATATGTAATTTGAATAGATTCCTTCAACATGATATTCCGTGTTCCGTACATGTTACATGCATGACGGATTCGATATACATGCATTCCTGAGTTGTGACCATGTGGATTACTGATTTTTCATCCTCTATAAAAGGAATAATTTCATATAGACTCGTGTACACATTTTCACAAGCTTTCCCTAACACAAGTTTCGAATTCGTTCATTTTTCACAGAAGAATACTTCTGGAGTGTATTCAACCTAATAGATGTATAATTTACATGAATTCCATCAACATGGCATTCTGGGTTCCGTACATGATACATGCATGACGGATTCGAGAAACATGTGTTTCTGAGTTGTGAGCATGTGGATTAGTGAACTTTCATCCACCAAAGAAGGCATATATTACACTTTGAAATATTTACTCTGACTTCATAAGTTTTTTGTATCACCAGGTTCTAAAATCGGACATTTGGCAGTAGAAAACTCTCTTTGAGCGAATTCTCACCAATACACATGTAATTTACATTGTTTACATAACCATGGCATTCCGTATTCCGAACATGTTTCATGCATCACGGATTCCTCAAACATGCATTTCTGAGCTGTGAACATGCGCATGACAGATGTTTCAACCACCAAACAAGTTACTTATGCACTTTGAAATAGTTCCTTGGACTTCGTTGCTTCTCCTATCACCAGTTTCAAGAATCACACTTTGATCCCAGAAAAACCCTCTTGGAGCGAATTCTACCCTAGAGATATGTAATTTGAATAGATTCCTTCAACATGATATTCCGTGTTCCGTACATGTTACATGCATGACGGATTCAACAAACATGCTTTCCTGAGTTGTGAGCATGTGGATTACTGATTTTTCATCCTCTATAAAAGGAATAATTTCATATAGACTCGTGTACACATTTTCACAAGCTTTCCCTAACACAAGTTTCGAATTCGTTCATTTTTCACAGAAGAATACTTCTGGAGTGTATTCAACCTAATAGATATATAATTTACATGAATTCCATCAACATGGCATTCCGGGTTCCGTACATGATACATGCATGACGGATTCGAGAAACATGCGTTTCTGAGTTGTGAGCATGTGGATTAGTGAACTTTCATCCACCAAAGAAGGCATATATTACACTTTGAAATATTTACTCTGACTTCATAAGTTTTATGTATCACCAGGTTCTAAAATCTGACATTTGGCAGTAGAAAACACTCTTTGAGCGAATTCTCATCAATACACATGTAATTTACATTGTTTACATAACCATGGCATTCCGTATTCCGAACATGTTTCATGCATCACGGATTCCTCAAACATGCATTTCTGAGCTGTGAACATGCGCATGACAGATGTTTCAACCACCAAACAAGTTAATTATGCACTTTGAAATAGTTCCTTGGACTTCGTTGCTTCTCCTATCACCAGTTTCAAGAATCACACTTTGATCCCAGAAAAACCCTCTTGGAGCGAATTCTACCCTAGAGATATGTAATTTGAATAGATTCCTTCAACATGATATTCCGTGTTCCGTACATGTTACATGCATGACGGATTCGACATACATGCATTCCTGAGTTGTGAGCATGTGGGTTACTGATTTTTCATCCTCTACAAAAGGAATAATTTCATATAGACTCGTGTACACATTTTCACAAGCTTTCCCTAAGACAAGTTTCGAATTCGTTCATTTTTCACAGAAGAATACTTCTGGAGTGTATTCAACCTAATAGATGTATAATTTACATGAATTCCATCAACATGGCATTCCGGGTTCCGTACATGATACATGCATGACGGATTCGAGAAACATGCGTTTCTGAGTTGTGAGCATGTGGATTAGTGAACTTTCATCCACCAAAGAAGGCATATATTACACTTTGAAATATTTACTCTGACTTCATAAGTTTTTTGTATCACCAGGTTCTAAAATCGGACATTTGGCAGTAGAAAACACTCTTTGAGCGAATTCTCACCAATACACATGTAATTTACATTGTTTACATAACCATGGCATTCCGTATTCCGAACATGTTTCATGCATCACGGATTCCTCAAACATGCATTTCTGAGCTGTGAACATGCGCATGACAGATGTTTCAACCACCAAACAAGTTACTTATGCACTTTGAAATAGTTCCTTGGACTTCGTTGCTTCTCCTATCACCAGTTTCAAGAATCACACTTTGATCCCAGAAAAACCCTCTTGGAGCGAATTCTACCCTAGAGATATGTAATTTGAATAGATTCCTTCAACATGATATTCCGTGTTCCGTACATGTTACATGCATGACGGATTCGACATACATGCATTCCTGAGTTGTGACCATGTGGATTACTGATTTTTCATCCTCTATAAAAGGAATAATTTCATATAGACTCGTGTACACATTTTCACAAGCTTTCCCTAACACAAGTTTCGAATTCGTTCATTTTTCACAGAAGAATACTTCTGGAGTGTATTCAACCTAATAGATGTATAATTTACATGAATTCCTTCAACATGGCATTCCGGGTTCCGTACATGATACATGCATGACGGATTCGAGAAACATGCGTTTCTGAGTTGTGAGCATGTGGATTAGTGAACTTTCATCCACCAAAGAAGGCATATATTACACTTTGAAATATTTACTCTGACTTCATAAGTTTTATGTATCACCAGGTTCTAAAATCTGACATTTGGCAGTAGAAAACACTCTTTGAGCGAATTCTCATCAATACACATGTAATTTACATTGTTTACATAACCATGGCATTCCGTATTCCGAACATGTTTCATGCATCACGGATTCCTCAAACATGCATTTCTGAGCTGTGAACATGCGCATGACAGATGTTTCAACCACCAAACAAGTTAATTATGCACTTTGAAATAGTTCCTTGGACTTCGATGCTTCTCCTATCACCAGTTTCAAGAATCACACTTTGATCCCAGAAAAACCCTCTTGGAGCGAATTCTACCCTAGAGATATGTAATTTGAATAGATTCCTTCAACATGATATTCCGTGTTCCGTACATGTTACATGCATGACGGATTCGACATACATGCATTCCTGAGTTGTGAGCATGTGGGTTACTGATTTTTCATCCTCTACAAAAGGAATAATTTCATATAGACTCGTGTACACATTTTCACAAGCTTTCCCTAAGACAAGTTTCGAATTCGTTCATTTTTCACAGAAGAATACTTCTGGAGTGTATTCAACCTAATAGATATATAATTTACATGAATTCCATCAACATGGCATTCCGGGTTCCGTACATGATACATGCATGACGGATTCGAGAAACATGCGTTTCTGAGTTGTGAGCATGTGGATTAGTGAACTTTCATCCACCAAAGAAGGCATATATTACACTTTGAAATATTTACTCTGACTTCATAAGTTTTTTGTATCACCAGGTTCTAAAATCGGACATTTGGCAGTAGAAAACACTCTTTGAGCGAATTCTCACCAATACACATGTAATTTACATTGTTTACATAACCATGGCATTCCGTATTCCGAACATGTTTCATGCATCACGGATTCCTCAAACATGCATTTCTGAGCTGTGAACATGCGCATGACAGATGTTTCAACCACCAAACAAGTTAATTATGCACTTTGAAATAGTTCCTTGGACTTCGTTGCTTCTCCTATCACCAGTTTCAAGAATCACACTTTGATCCCAGAAAAACCCTCTTGGAGCGAATTCTACCCTAGAGATATGTAATTTGAATAGATTCCTTCAACATGATATTCCGTGTTCCGTACATGTTACATGCATGACGGATTCGACATACATGCATTCCTGAGTTGTGAGCATGTGGGTTACTGATTTTTCATCCTCTACAAAAGGAATAATTTCATATAGACTCGTGTACACATTTTCACAAGCTTTCCCTAACACAAGTTTCGAATTCGTTCATTTTTCACAGAAGAATACTTCTGGAGTGTATTCAACCTAATAGATGTATAATTTACATGAATTCCATCAACATGGCATTCCGGGTTCCGTACATGATACATGCATGACGGATTCAAGAAACATGCGTTTCTGAGTTGTGAGCATGTGGATTAGTGAACTTTCATCCACCAAAGAAGGCATATATTACACTTTGAAATATTTACTCTGACTTCATAAGTTTTTTGTATCACCAGGTTCTAAAATCGGACATTTGGCAGTAGAAAACACTCTTTGAGCGAATTCTCACCAATACACATGTAATTTACATTGTTTACATAACCATGGCATTCCGTATTCTGAACATGTTTCATGCATCACGGATTCCTCAAACATGCATTTCTGAGCTGTGAACATGCGCATGACAGATGTTTCAACCACCAAACAAGTTACTTATGCACTTTGAAATAGTTCCTTGGAGTTCGTTGCTTCTCCTATCACCAGTTTCAAGAATCACACTTTGATCCCAGAAAAACCCTCTTGGAGCGAATTCTACTCTAGAGATATGTAATTTGAATAGATTCCTTCAACATGATATTCCGTGTTCCGTACATGTTACATGCATGACGGATTCAACAAACATGCTTTCCTGAGTTGTGAGCATGTGGATTACTGATTTTTCATCCTCTATAAAAGGAATAATTTCATATAGACTCGTGTACACATTTTCACAAGCTTTCCCTAACACAAGTTTCGAATTCGTTCATTTTTCACAGAAGAATACTTCTGGAGTGTATTCAACCTAATAGATATATAATTTACATGAATTCCATCAACATGGCATTCCGGGTTCCGTACATGATACATGCATGACGGATTCGAGAAACATGCGTTTCTGAGTTGTGAGCATGTGGATTAGTGAACTTTCATCCACCAAAGAAGGCATATATTACACTTTGATATATTTACTCTGACTTCATAAGTTTTATGTATCACCAGGTTCTAAAATCTGACATTTGGCAGTAGAAAACACTCTTTGAGCGAATTCTCATCAATACACATGTAATTTACATTGTTTACATAACCATGGCATTCCGTATTCCGAACATGTTTCATGCATCACGGATTCCTCAAACATGCATTTCTGAGCTGTGAACATGCGCATGACAGATGTTTCAACCACCAAACAAGTTAATTATGCACTTTGAAATAGTTCCTTGGACTTCGTTGCTTCTCCTATCACCAGTTTCAAGAATCACACTTTGATCCCAGAAAAACCCTCTTGGAGCGAATTCTACCCTAGAGATATGTAATTTGAATAGATTCCTTCAACATGATATTCCGTGTTCCGTACATGTTACATGCATGACGGATTCGACATACATGCATTCCTGAGTTGTGAGCATGTGGATTACTGATTTTTCATCCTCTACAAAAGGAATAATTTCATATAGACTCGTGTACACATTTTCACAAGCTTTCCCTAAGACAAGTTTCGAATTCGTTCATTTTTCACAGAAGAATACTTCTGGAGTGTATTCAACCTAATAGATATATAATTTACATGAATTCCATCAACATGGCATTCCGGGTTCCGTACATGATACATGCATGACGGATTCGAGAAACATGCGTTTCTGAGTTGTGAGCATGTGGATTAGTGAACTTTCATCCACCAAAGAAGGCATATATTACACTTTGAAATATTTACTCTGACTTCATAAGTTTTTTGTATCACCAGGTTCTAAAATCGGACATTTGGCAGTAGAAAACACTCTTTGAGCGAATTCTCACCAATACACATGTAATTTACATTGTTTACATAACCATGGCATTCCGTATTCCGAACATGTTTCATGCATCACGGATTCCTCAAACATGCATTTCTGAGCTGTGAACATGCGCATGACAGATGTTTCAACCACCAAACAAGTTAATTATGCACTTTGAAATAGTTCCTTGGACTTCGTTGCTTCTCCTATCACCAGTTTCAAGAATCACACTTTGATCCCAGAAAAACCCTCTTGGAGCGAATTCTACCCTAGAGATATGTAATTTGAATAGATTCCTTCAACATGATATTCCGTGTTCCGTACATGTTACATGCATGACGGATTCGACATACATGCATTCCTGAGTTGTGAGCATGTGGGTTACTGATTTTTCATCCTCTACAAAAGGAATAATTTCATATAGACTCGTGTACACATTTTCACAAGCTTTCCCTAAGACAAGTTTCGAATTCGTTCATTTTTCACAGAAGAATACTTCTGGAGTGTATTCAACCTAATAGATGTATAATTTACATGAATTCCATCAACATGGCATTCCGGGTTCCGTACATGATACATGCATGACGGATTCGAGAAACATGCGTTTCTGAGTTGTGAGCATGTGGATTAGTGAACTTTCATCCACCAAAGAAGGCATATATTACACTTTGAAATATTTACTCTGACTTCATAAGTTTTTTGTATCACCAGGTTCTAAAATCAGACATTTGGCAGTAGAAAACACTCTTTGAGCGAATTCTCACCAATACACATGTAATTTACATTGTTTACATAACCATGGCATTCCGTATTCCGAACATGTTTCATGCATCACGGATTCCTCAAACATGCATTTCTGAGCTGTGAACATGCGCATGACAGATGTTTCAACCACCAAACAAGTTACTTATGCACTTTGAAATAGTTCCTTGGACTTCGTTGCTTCTCCTATCACCAGTTTCAAGAATCACACTTTGATCCCAGAAAAACCCTCTTGGAGCGAATTCTACCCTAGAGATATGTAATTTGAATAGATTCCTTCAACATGATATTCCGTGTTCCGTACATGTTACATGCATGACGGATTCGACATACATGCATTCCTGAGTTGTGACCATGTGGATTACTGATTTTTCATCCTCTACAAAAGGAATAATTTCATATAGACTCGTGTACACATTTTCACAAGCTTTCCCTAAGACAAGTTTCGAATTCGTTCATTTTTCACAGAAGAATACTTCTGGAGTGTATTCAACCTAATAGATGTTTAATTTACATGAATTCCATCAACATGGCATTCCGGGTTCCGTACATGATACATGCATGACGGATTCGAGAAACATGCGTTTCTGAGTTGTGAGCATGTGGATTAGTGAACTTTCATCCACCAAAGAAGGCATATATTACACTTTGAAATATTTACTCTGACTTCATAAGTTTTATGTATCACCAGGTTCTAAAATCTGACATTTGGCAGTAGAAAACACTCTTTGAGCGAATTCTCACCAATACACATGTAATTTACATTGTTTACATAACCATGGCATTCCGTATTCCGAACATGTTTCATGCATCACGGATTCCTCAAACATGCATTTCTGAGCTGTGAACATGCGCATGACAGATGTTTCAACCACCAAACAAGTTAATTATGCACTTTGAAATAGTTCCTTGGACTTCGTTGCTTCTCCTATCACCAGTTTCAAGAATCACACTTTGATCCCAGAAAAACCCTCTTGGAGCGAATTCTACCCTAGAGATATGTAATTTGAATAGATTCCTTCAACATGATATTCCGTGTTCCGTACATGTTACATGCATGACGGATTCGACATACATGCATTCCTGAGTTGTGAGCATGTGGGTTACTGATTTTTCATCCTCTACAAAAGGAATAATTTCATATAGACTCGTGTACACATTTTCACAAGCTTTCCCTAAGACAAGTTCCGAATTCGTTCATTTTTCACAGAAGAATACTTCTGGAGTGTATTCAACCTAATAGATGTATAATTTACATGAATTCCATCAACATGGCATTCCGGGTTCCGTACATGATACATGCATGACGGATTCGAGAAACATGCGTTTCTGAGTTGTGAGCATGTGGATTAGTGAACTTTCATCCACCAAAGAAGGCATATATTACACTTTGAAATATTTACTCTGACTTCATAAGTTTTTTGTATCACCAGGTTCTAAAATCGGACATTTGGCAGTAGAAAACACTCTTTGAGCGAATTCTCACCAATACACATGTAATTTACATTGTTTACATAACCATGGCATTCCGTATTCCGAACATGTTTCATGCATCACGGATTCCTCAAACATGCATTTCTGAGCTGTGAACATGCGCATGACAGATGTTTCAACCACCAAACAAGTTACTTATGCACTTTGAAATAGTTCCTTGGACTTCGTTGCTTCTCCTATCACCAGTTTCAAGAATCACACTTTGATCCCAGAAAAACCCTCTTGGAGCGAATTCTACCCTAGAGATATGTAATTTGAATAGATTCCTTCAACATGATATTCCGTGTTCCGTACATGTTACATGCATGACGGATTCGACATACATGCATTCCTGAGTTGTGACCATGTGGATTACTGATTTTTCATCCTCTACAAAAGGAATAATTTCATATAGACTCGTGTACACATTTTCACAAGCTTTCCCTAACACAAGTTTCGAATTCGTTCATTTTTCACAGAAGAATACTTCTGGAGTGTATTCAACCTAATAGATGTTTAATTTACATGAATTCCATCAACATGGCATTCCGGGTTCCGTACATGATACATGCATGACGGATTCGAGAAACATGCGTTTCTGAGTTGTGAGCATGTGGATTAGTGAACTTTCATCCACCAAAGAAGGCATATATTACACTTTGAAATATTTACTCTGACTTCATAAGTTTTATGTATCACCAGGTTCTAAAATCTGACATTTGGCAGTAGAAAACACTCTTTGAGCGAATTCTCATCAATACACATGTAATTTACATTGTTTACATAACCATGGCATTCCGTATTCCGAACATGTTTCATGCATCACGGATTCCTCAAACATGCATTTCTGAGCTGTGAACATGCGCATGACAGATGTTTCAACCACCAAACAAGTTAATTATGCACTTTGAAATAGTTCCTTGGACTTCGTTGCTTCTCCTATCACCAGTTTCAAGAATCACACTTTGATCCCAGAAAAACCCTCTTGGAGCGAATTCTACCCTAGAGATATGTAATTTGAATAGATTCCTTCAACATGATATTCCGTGTTCCGTACATGTTACATGCATGACGGATTCGACATACATGCATTCCTGAGTTGTGAGCATGTGGGTTACTGATTTTTCATCCTCTACAAAAGGAATAATTTCATATAGACTCGTGTACACATTTTCACAAGCTTTCCCTAAGACAAGTTTCGAATTCGTTCATTTTTCACAGAAGAATACTTCTGGAGTGTATTCAACCTAATAGATATATAATTTACATGAATTCCATCAACATGGCATTCCGGGTTCCGTACATGATACATGCATGACGGATTCGAGAAACATGCGTTTCTGAGTTGTGAGCATGTGGATTAGTGAACTTTCATCCACCAAAGAAGGCATATATTACACTTTGAAATATTTACTCTGACTTCATAAGTTTTTTGTATCACCAGGTTCTAAAATCGGACATTTGGCAGTAGAAAACACTCTTTGAGCGAATTCTCACCAATACACATGTAATTTACATTGTTTACATAACCATGGCATTCCGTATTCCGAACATGTTTCATGCATCACGGATTCCTCAAACATGCATTTCTGAGCTGTGAACATGCGCATGACAGATGTTTCAACCACCAAACAAGTTACTTATGCACTTTGAAATAGTTCCTTGGACTTCGTTGCTTCTCCTATCACCAGTTTCAAGAATCACACTTTGATCCCAGAAAAACCCTCTTGGAGCGAATTCTACCCTAGAGATATGTAATTTGAATAGATTCCTTCAACATGATATTCCGTGTTCCGTACATGTTACATGCATGACGGATTCGACATACATGCATTCCTGAGTTGTGAGCATGTGGGTTACTGATTTTTCATCCTCTACAAAAGGAATAATTTCATATAGACTCGTGTACACATTTTCACAAGCTTTCCCTAACACAAGTTTCGAATTCGTTCATTTTTCACAGAAGAATACTTCTGGAGTGTATTCAACCTAATAGATGTATAATTTACATGAATTCCATCAACATGGCATTCCGGGTTCCGTACATGATACATGCATGACGGATTCGAGAAACATGCGTTTCTGAGTTGTGAGCATGTGGATTAGTGAACTTTCATCCACCAAAGAAGGCATATATTACACTTTGAAATATTTACTCTGACTTCATAAGTTTTTTGTATCACCAGGTTCTAAAATCGGACATTTGGCAGTAGAAAACACTCTTTGAGCGAATTCTCACCAATACACATGTAATTTACATTGTTTACATAACCATGGCATTCCGTATTCCGAACATGTTTCATGCATCACGGATTCCTCAAACATGCATTTCTGAGCTGTGAACATGCGCATGACAGATGTTTCAACCACCAAACAAGTTACTTATGCACTTTGAAATAGTTCCTTGGACTTCGTTGCTTCTCCTATCACCAGTTTCAAGAATCACACTTTGATCCCAGAAAAACCCTCTTGGAGCGAATTCTACCCTAGAGATATGTAATTTGAATAGATTCCTTCAACATGATATTCCGTGTTCCGTACATGTTACATGCATGACGGATTCAACAAACATGCTTTCCTGAGTTGTGAGCATGTGGATTACTGATTTTTCATCCTCTATAAAAGGAATAATTTCATATAGACTCGTGTACACATTTTCACAAGCTTTCCCTAACACAAGTTTCGAATTCGTTCATTTTTCACAGAAGAATACTTCTGGAGTGTATTCAACCTAATAGATGTATAATTTACATGAATTCCATCAACATGGCATTCCGGGTTCCGTACATGATACATGCATGACGGATTCGAGAAACATGCGTTTCTGAGTTGTGAGCATGTGGATTAGTGAACTTTCATCCACCAAAGAAGGCATATATTACACTTTGAAATATTTACTCTGACTTCATAAGTTTTTTGTATCACCAGGTTCTAAAATCGGACATTTGGCTGTAGAAAACACTCTTTGAGCGAATTCTCACCAATACACATGTAATTTACATTGTTTACATAACCATGGCATTCCGTATTCCGAACATGTTTCATGCATCACGGATTCCTCAAACATGCATTTCTGAGCTGTGAACATGCGCATGACAGATGTTTCAACCACCAAACAAGTTACTTATGCACTTTGAAATAGTTCCTTGGACTTCGTTGCTTCTCCTATCACCAGTTTCAAGAATCACACTTTGATCCCAGAAAAACCCTCTTGGAGCGAATTCTACCCTAGAGATATGTACTTTGAATAGATTCCTTCAACATGATATTCCGTGTTCCGTACATGTTACATGCATGACGGATTCAACAAACATGCTTTCCTGAGTTGTGAGCATGTGGATTACTGATTTTTCATCCTCTATAAAAGGAATAATTTCATATAGACTCGTGTACACATTTTCACAAGCTTTCCCTAACACAAGTTTCGAATTCGTTCATTTTTCACAGAAGAATACTTCTGGAGTGTATTCAACCTAATAGATATATAATTTACATGAATTCCATCAACATGGCATTCCGGGTTCCGTACATGATACATGCATGACGGATTCGAGAAACATGCGTTTCTGAGTTGTGAGCATGTGGATTAGTGAACTTTCATCCACCAAAGAAGGCATATATTACACTTTGAAATATTTACTCTGACTTCATAAGTTTTATGTATCACCAGGTTCTAAAATCTGACATTTGGCAGTAGAAAACACTCTTTGAGCGAATTCTCATCAATACACATGTAATTTACATTGTTTACATAACCATGGCATTCCGTATTCCGAACATGTTTCATGCATCACGGATTCCTCAAACATGCATTTCTGAGCTGTGAACATGCGCATGACAGATGTTTCAACCACCAAACAAGTTACTTATGCACTTTGAAATAGTTCCTTGGACTTCGTTGCTTCTCCTATCACCAGTTTCAAGAATCACACTTTGATCCCAGAAAAACCCTCTTGGAGCGAATTCTACCCTAGAGATATGTAATTTGAATAGATTCCTTCAACATGATATTCCGTGTTCCGTACATGTTACATGCATGACGGATTCGACATACATGCATTCCTGAGTTGTGAGCATGTGGGTTACTGATTTTTCATCCTCTACAAAAGGAATAATTTCATATAGACTCGTGTACACATTTTCACAAGCTTTCCCTAAGACAAGTTTCGAATTCGTTCATTTTTCACAGAAGAATACTTCTGGAGTGTATTCAACCTAATAGATATATAATTTACATGAATTCCATCAACATGGCATTCCGGGTTCCGTACATGATACATGCATGATGGATTCGAGAAACATGCGTTTCTGAGTTGTGAGCATGTGGATTAGTGAACTTTCATCCACCAAAGAAGGCATATATTACACTTTGAAATATTTACTCTGACTTCATAAGTTTTTTGTATCACCAGGTTCTAAAATCGGACATTTGGCAGTAGAAAACACTCTTTGAGCGAATTCTCACCAATACACATGTAATTTACATTGTTTACATAACCATGGCATTCCGTATTCCGAACATGTTTCATGCATCACGGATTCCTCAAACATGCATTTCTGAGCTGTGAACATGCGCATGACAGATGTTTCAACCACCAAACAAGTTACTTATGCACTTTGAAATAGTTCCTTGGACTTCGTTGCTTCTCCTATCACCAGTTTCAAGAATCACACTTTGATCCCAGAAAAACCCTCTTGGAGCGAATTCTACCCTAGAGATATGTAATTTGAATAGATTCCTTCAACATGATATTCCGTGTTCCGTACATGTTACATGCATGACGGATTCGACATACATGCATTCCTGAGTTGTGAGCATGTGGGTTACTGATTTTTCATCCTCTACAAAAGGAATAATTTCATATAGACTCGTGTACACATTTTCACAAGCTTTCCCTAAGACAAGTTACGAATTCGTTCATTTTTCACAGAAGAATACTTCTGGAGTGTATTCAACCTAATAGATGTATAATTTACATGAATTCCATCAACATGGCATTCCGGGTTCCGTACATGATACATGCATGACGGATTCGAGAAACATGCGTTTCTGAGTTGTGAGCATGTGGATTAGTGAACTTTCATCCACCAAAGAAGGCATATATTACACTTTGAAATATTTACTCTGACTTCATAAGTTTTTTGTATCACCAGGTTCTAAAATCGGACATTTGGCAGTAGAAAACACTCTTTGAGCGAATTCTCACCAATACACATGTAATTTACATTGTTTACATAACCATGGCATTCCGTATTCCGAACATGTTTCATGCATCACGGATTCCTCAAACATGCATTTCTGAGCTGTGAACATGCGCATGACAGATGTTTCAACCACCAAACAAGTTACTTATGCACTTTGAAATAGTTCCTTGGACTTCGTTGCTTCTCCTATCACCAGTTTCAAGAATCACACTTTGATCCCAGAAAAACCCTCTTGGAGCGAATTCTACCCTAGAGATATGTAATTTGAATAGATTCCTTCAACATGATATTCCGTGTTCCGTACATGTTACATGCATGACGGATTCGACATACATGCATTCCTGAGTTGTGACCATGTGGATTACTGATTTTTCATCCTCTACAAAAGGAATAATTTCATATAGACTCGTGTACACATTTTCACAAGCTTTCCCTAACACAAGTTTCGAATTCGTTCATTTTTCACAGAAGAATACTTCTGGAGTGTATTCAACCTAATAGATGTATAATTTACATGAATTCCATCAACATGGCATTCCGGGTTCCGTACATGATACATGCATGACGGATTCGAGAAACATGCGTTTCTGAGTTGTGAGCATGTGGATTAGTGAACTTTCATCCACCAAAGAACGCATATATTACACTTTGATATATTTACTCTGACTTCATAAGTTTTATGTATCACCAGGTTCTAAAATCTGACATTTGGCAGTAGAAAACACTCTTTGAGCGAATTCTCATCAATACACATGTAATTTACATTGTTTACATAACCATGGCATTCCGTATTCCGAACATGTTTCATGCATCACGGATACCTCAAACATGCATTTCTGAGCTGTGAACATGCGCATGACAGATGTTTCAACCACCAAACAAGTTAATTATGCACTTTGAAATAGTTCCTTGGACTTCGTTGCTTCTCCTATCACCAGTTTCAAGAATCACACTTTGATCCCAGAAAAACCCTCTTGGAGCGAATTCTACCCTAGAAATATGTAATTTGAATAGATTCCTTCAACATGATATTCCGTGTTCCGTACATGTTACATGCATGACGGATTCGACATACATGCATTCCTGAGTTGTGAGCATGTGGGTTACTGATTTTTCATCCTCTACAAAAGGAATAATTTCATATAGACTCGTGTACACATTTTCACAAGCTTTCCCTAAGACAAGTTTCGAATTCGTTCATTTTTCACAGAAGAATACTTCTGGAGTGTATTCAACCTAATAGATATATAATTTACATGAATTCCATCAACATGGCATTCCGGGTTCCGTACATGATACATGCATGACGGATTCGAGAAACATGCGTTTCTGAGTTGTGAGCATGTGGATTAGTGAACTTTCATCCACCAAAGAAGGCATATATTACACTTTGAAATATTTACTCTGACTTCATAAGTTTTTTGTATCACCAGGTTCTAAAATCGGACATTTGGCAGTAGAAAACACTCTTTGAGCGAATTCTCACCAATACACATGTAATTTACATTGTTTACATAACCATGGCATTCCGTATTCCGAACATGTTTCATGCATCACGGATTCCTCAAACATGCATTTCTGAGCTGTGAACATGCGCATGACAGATGTTTCAACCACCAAACAAGTTACTTATGCACTTTGAAATAGTTCCTTGGACTTCGTTGCTTCTCCTATCACCAGTTTCAAGAATCACACTTTGATCCCAGAAAAACCCTCTTGGAGCGAATTCTACCCTAGAGATATGTAATTTGAATAGATTCCTTCAACATGATATTCCGTGTTCCGTACATGTTACATGCATGACGGATTCGACATACATGCATTCCTGAGTTGTGAGCATGTGGATTACTGATTTTTCATCCTTTATAAAAGGAATAATTTCATATAGACTCGTGTACACATTTTCACAAGCTTTCCCTAACACAAGTTTCGAATTCGTGCTTTTTTCACAGAAGAATACTTCTGGAGTGTATTCAACCTAATAGATATATAATTTACATGAATTCCATCAACATGGCATTCCGGGTTCCGTACATGATACATGCATGACGGATTCGAGAAACATGCGTTTCTGAGTTGTGAGCATGTGGATTAGTGAACTTTCATCCACCAAAGAAGGCATATATTACACTTTGAAATATTTACTCTGACTTCATAAGTTTTTTGAATCACCAGGTTCTAAAATCGGACATTTGGCAGTAGAAAACACTCTTTGAGTGAATTCTCACCAATACACATGTAATTTACATTGTTTACATAACCATGGCATTCCGTATTCCGAACATGTTTCATGCATCACGGATTCCTCAAACATGCATTTCTGAGCTGTGAACATGCGCATGACAGATGTTTCAACCACCAAACAAGTTACTTATGCACTTTGAAATAGTTCCTTGGACTTCGTTGCTTCTCCTATCACCAGTTTCAAGAATCACACTTTGATCCCAGAAAAACCCTCTTGGAGCGAATTCTACCCTAGAGATATGTAATTTGAATAGATTCCTTCAACATGATATTCCGTGTTCCGTACATGTTACATGCATGACGGATTCAACAAACATGCTTTCCTGAGTTGTGAGCATGTGGATTACTGATTTTTCATCCTCTATAAAAGGAATAATTTCATATAGACTCGTGTACACATTTTCACAAGCTTTCCCTAACACAAGTTTCGAATTCGTTCATTTTTCACAGAAGAATACTTCTGGAGTGTATTCAACCTAATAGATATATAATTTACATGAATTCCATCAACATGGCATTCCGGGTTCCGTACATGATACATGCATGACGGATTCGAGAAACATGCGTTTCTGAGTTGTGAGCATGTGGATTAGTGAACTTTCATCCACCAAAGAAGGCATATATTACACTTTGAAATATTTACTCTGACTTCATAAGTTTTATGTATCACCAGGTTCTAAAATCTGACATTTGGCAGTAGAAAACACTCTTTGAGCGAATTCTCATCAATACACATGTAATTTACATTGTTTACATAACCATGGCATTCCGTATTCCGAACATGTTTCATGCATCACGGATTCCTCAAACATGCATTTCTGAGCTGTGAACATGCGCATGACAGATGTTTCAACCACCAAACAAGTTAATTATGCACTTTGAAATAGTTCCTTGGACTTCGTTGCTTCTCCTATCACCAGTTTCAAGAATCACACTTTGATCCCAGAAAAACCCTCTTGGAGCGAATTCTACCCTAGAGATATGTAATTTGAATAGATTCCTTCAACATGATATTCCGTGTTCCGTACATGTTACATGCATGACGGATTCGACATACATGCATTCCTGAGTTGTGAGCATGTGGGTTACTGATTTTTCATCCTCTACAAAAGGAATAATTTCATATAGACTCGTGTACACATTTTCACAAGCTTTCCCTAAGACAAGTTTCGAATTCGTTCATTTTTCACAGAAGAATACTTCTGGAGTGTATTCAACCTAATAGATGTATAATTTACATGAATTCCATCAACATGGCATTCCGGGTTCCGTACATGATACATGCATGACGGATTCGAGAAACATGCGTTTCTGAGTTGTGAGCATGTGGATTAGTGAACTTTCATCCACCAAAGAAGGCATATATTACACTTTGAAATATTTACTCTGACTTCATAAGTTTTTTGTATCACCAGGTTCTAAAATCAGACATTTGGCAGTAGAAAACACTCTTTGAGCGAATTCTCACCAATACACATGTAATTTACATTGTTTACATAACCATGGCATTCCGTATTCCGAACATGTTTCATGCATCACGGATTCCTCAAACATGCATTTCTGAGCTGTGAACATGCGCATGACAGATGTTTCAACCACCAAACAAGTTACTTATGCACTTTGAAATAGTTCCTTGGACTTCGTTGCTTCTCCTATCACCAGTTTCAAGAATCACACTTTGATCCCAGAAAAACCCTCTTGGAGCGAATTCTACCCTAGAGATATGTAATTTGAATAGATTCCTTCAACATGATATTCCGTGTTCCGTACATGTTACATGCATGACGGATTCGACATACATGCATTCCTGAGTTGTGACCATGTGGATTACTGATTTTTCATCCTCTACAAAAGGAATAATTTCATATAGACTCGTGTACACATTTTCACAAGCTTTCCCTAACACAAGTTTCGAATTCGTTCATTTTTCACAGAAGAATACTTCTGGAGTGTATTCAACCTAATAGATGTATAATTTACATGAATTCCATCAACATGGCATTCCGGGTTCCGTACATGATACATGCATGACGGATTCGAGAAACATGCGTTTCTGAGTTGTGAGCATGTGGATTAGTGAACTTTCATCCACCAAAGAAGGCATATATTACACTTTGAAATATTTACTCTGACTTCATAAGTTTTATGTATCACCAGGTTCTAAAATCTGACATTTGGCAGTAGAAAACACTCTTTGAGCGAATTCTCATCAATACACATGTAATTTACATTGTTTACATAACCATGGCATTCCGTATTCCGAACATGTTTCATGCATCACGGATTCCTCAAACATGCATTTCTGAGCTGTGAACATGCGCATGACAGATGTTTCAACCACCAAACAAGTTAATTATGCACTTTGAAATAGTTCCTTGGACTTCGTTGCTTCTCCTATCACCAGTTTCAAGAATCACACTTTGATCCCAGAAAAACCCTCTTGGAGCGAATTCTACCCTAGAGATATGTAATTTGAATAGATTCCTTCAACATGATATTCCGTGTTCCGTACATGTTACATGCATGACGGATTCGACATACATGCATTCCTGAGTTGTGAGCATGTGGGTTACTGATTTTTCATCCTCTACAAAAGGAATAATTTCATATAGACTCGTGTACACATTTTCACAAGCTTTCCCTAAGACAAGTTTCGAATTCGTTCATTTTTCACAGAAGAATACTTCTGGAGTGTATTCAACCTAATAGATGTATAATTTACATGAATTCCATCAACATGGCATTCCGGGTTCCGTACATGATACATGCATGACGGATTCGAGAAACATGTGTTTCTGAGTTGTGAGCATGTGGATTAGTGAACTTTCATCCACCAAAGAAGGCATATATTACACTTTGAAATATTTACTCTGACTTCATAAGTTTTTTGTATCACCAGGTTCTAAAATCGGACATTTGGCAGTAGAAAACACTCTTTGAGCGAATTCTCACCAATACACATGTAATTTACATTGTTTACATAACCATGGCATTCCGTATTCCGAACATGTTTCATGCATCACGGATTCCTCAAACATGCATTTCTGAGCTGTGAACATGCGCATGACAGATGTTTCAACCACCAAACAAGTTACTTATGCACTTTGAAATAGTTCCTTGGACTTCGTTGCTTCTCCTATCACCAGTTTCAAGAATCACACTTTGATCCCAGAAAAACCCTCTTGGAGCGAATTCTACCCTAGAGATATGTAATTTGAATAGATTCCTTCAACATGATATTCCGTGTTCCGTACATGTTACATGCATGACGGATTCGACATACATGCATTCCTGAGTTGTGACCATGTGGATTACTGATTTTTCATCCTCTACAAAAGGAATAATTTCATATAGACTCGTGTACACATTTTCACAAGCTTTCCCTAACACAAGTTTCGAATTCGTTCATTTTTCACAGAAGAATACTTCTGGAGTGTATTCAACCTAATAGATGTATAATTTACATGAATTCCATCAACATGGCATTCCGGGTTCCGTACATGATACATGCATGACGGATTCGAGAAACATGCGTTTCTGAGTTGTGAGCATGTGGATTAGTGAACTTTCATCCACCAAAGAAGGCATATATTACACTTTGAAATATTTACTCTGACTTCATAAGTTTTATGTATCACCAGGTTCTAAAATCTGACATTTGGCAGTAGAAAACACTCTTTGAGCGAATTCTCATCAATACACATGTAATTTACATTGTTTACATAACCATGGCATTCCGTATTCCGAACATGTTTCATGCATCACGGATTCCTCAAACATGCATTTCTGAGCTGTGAACATGCGCATGACAGATGTTTCAACCACCAAACAAGTTAATTATGCACTTTGAAATAGTTCCTTGGACTTCGTTGCTTCTCCTATCACCAGTTTCAAGAATCACACTTTGATCCCAGAAAAACCCTCTTGGAGCGAATTCTACCCTAGAGATATGTAATTTGAATAGATTCCTTCAACATGATATTCCGTGTTCCGTACATGTTACATGCATGACGGATTCGACATACATGCATTCCTGAGTTGTGAGCATGTGGGTTACTGATTTTTCATCCTCTACAAAAGGAATAATTTCATATAGACTCGTGTACACATTTTCACAAGCTTTCCCTAAGACAAGTTTCGAATTCGTTCATTTTTCACAGAAGAATACTTCTGGAGTGTATTCAACCTAATAGATATATAATTTACATGAATTCCATCAACATGGCATTCCGGGTTCCGTACATGATACATGCATGACGGATTCGAGAAACATGCGTTTCTGAGTTGTGAGCATGTGGATTAGTGAACTTTCATCCACCAAAGAAGGCATATATTACACTTTGAAATATTTACTCTGACTTCATAAGTTTTTTGTATCACCAGGTTCTAAAATCGGACATTTGGCAGTAGAAAACACTCTTTGAGCGAATTCTCACCAATACACATGTAATTTACATTGTTTACATAACCATGGCATTCCGTATTCCGAACATGTTTCATGCATCACGGATTCCTCAAACATGCATTTCTGAGCTGTGAACATGCGCATGACAGATGTTTCAACCACCAAACAACTTACTTATGCACTTTGAAATAGTTCCTTGGACTTCGTTGCTTCTCCTATCACCAATTTCCAGAATCACACTTTGATCCCAGAAAAACCCTCTTGGAGCGAATTCTACCCTAGAGATATGTAATTTGAATAGATTCCTTCAACATGATATTCCGTGTTCCGTACATGTTACATGCATGACGGATTCGACATACATGCATTCCTGAGTTGTGAGCATGTGGGTTACTGATTTTTCATCCTCTACAAAAGGAATAATTTCATATAGACTCGTGTACACATTTTCACAAGCTTTCCCTAAGACAAGTTTCGAATTCGTTCATTTTTCACAGAAGAATACTTCTGGAGTGTATTCAACCTAATAGATGTATAATTTACATGAATTCCATCAACATGGCATTCCGGGTTCCGTACATGATACATGCATGACGGATTCGAGAAACATGCGTTTCTGAGTTGTGAGCATGTGGATTAGTGAACTTTCATCCACCAAAGAAGGCATATATTACACTTTGAAATATTTACTCTGACTTCATAAGTTTTTTGTATCACCAGGTTCTAAAATCGGACATTTGGCAGTAGAAAACACTCTTTGAGCGAATTCTCACCAATACACATGTAATTTACATTGTTTACATAACCATGGCATTCCGTATTCCGAACATGTTTCATGCATCACGGATTCCTCAAACATGCATTTCTGAGCTGTGAACATGCGCATGACAGATGTTTCAACCACCAAACAAGTTACTTATGCACTTTGAAATAGTTCCTTGGACTTCGTTGCTTCTCCTATCACCAGTTTCAAGAATCACACTTTGATCCCAGAAAAACCCTCTTGGAGCGAATTCTACCCTAGAGATATGTAATTTGAATAGATTCCTTCAACATGATATTCCGTGTTCCGTACATGTTACATGCATGACGGATTCAACAAACATGCTTTCCTGAGTTGTGAGCATGTGGATTACTGATTTTTCATCCTCTACAAAAGGAATAATTTCATATAGACTCGTGTACACATTTTCACAAGCTTTCCCTAACACAAGTTTCGAATTCGTTCATTTTTCACAGAAGAATACTTCTGGAGTGTATTCAACCTAATAGATGTATAATTTACATGAATTCCATCAACATGGCATTCCGGGTTCCGTACATGATACATGCATGACGGATTCGAGAAACATGCGTTTCTGAGTTGTGAGCATGTGGATTAGTGAACTTTCATCCACCAAAGAAGGCATATATTACACTTTGAAATATTTACTCTGACTTCATAAGTTTTTTGTATCACCAGGTTCTAAAATCGGACATTTGGCAGTAGAAAACACTCTTTGAGCGAATTCTCACCAATACACATGTAATTTACATTGTTTACATAACCATGGCATTCCGTATTCCGAACATGTTTCATGCATCACGGATTCCTCAAACATGCATTTCTGAGCTGTGAACATGCGCATGACAGATGTTTCAACCACCAAACAAGTTACTTATGCACTTTGAAATAGTTCCTTGGACTTCGTTGCTTCTCCTATCACCAGTTTCAAGAATCACACTTTGATCCCAGAAAAACCCTCTTGGAGCGAATTCTACCCTAGAGATATGTAATTTGAATAGATTCCTTCAACATGATATTCCGTGTTCCGTACATGTTACATGCATGACGGATTCAACAAACATGCTTTCCTGAGTTGTGAGCATGTGGATTACTGATTTTTCATCCTCTATAAAAGGAATAATTTCATATAGACTCGTGTACACATTTTCACAAGCTTTCCCTAACACAAGTTTCGAATTCGTTCATTTTTCACAGAAGAATACTTCTGGAGTGTATTCAACCTAATAGATATATAATTTACATGAATTCCATCAACATGGCATTCCGGGTTCCGTACATGATACATGCATGACGGATTCGAGAAACATGCGTTTCTGAGTTGTGAGCATGTGGATTAGTGAACTTTCATCCACCAAAGAAGGCATATATTACACTTTGAAATATTTACTCTGACTTCATAAGTTTTATGTATCACCAGGTTCTAAAATCTGACATTTGGCAGTAGAAAACACTCTTTGAGCGAATTCTCATCAATACACATGTAATTTACATTGTTTACATAACCATGGCATTCCGTATTCCGAACATGTTTCATGCATCACGGATTCCTCAAACATGCATTTCTGAGCTGTGAACATGCGCATGACAGATGTTTCAACCACCAAACAAGTTAATTATGCACTTTGAAATAGTTCCTTGGACTTCGTTGCTTCTCCTATCACCAGTTTCAAGAATCACACTTTGATCCCAGAAAAACCCTCTTGGAGCGAATTCTACCCTAGAGATATGTAATTTGAATAGATTCCTTCAACATGATATTCCGTGTTCCGTACATGTTACATGCATGACGGATTCGACATACATGCATTCCTGAGTTGTGAGCATGTGGGTTACTGATTTTTTATCCTCTACAAAAGGAATAATTTCATATAGACTCGTGTACACATTTTCACAAGCTTTCCCTAACACAAGTTTCGAATTCGTTCATTTTTCACAGAAGAATATTTCTGGAGTGTATTCAACCTAATAGATGTATAATTTACATGAATTCCATCAACATGGCATTCCGGGTTCCGTACATGATACATGCATGACGGATTCGAGAAACATGCGTTTCTGAGTTGTGAGCATGTGGATTAGTGAACTTTCATCCACCAAAGAAGGCATATATTACACTTTGAAATATTTACTCTGACTTCATAAGTTTTTTGTATCACCAGGTTTTAAAATCGGACATTTGGCAGTAGAAAACACTCTTTGAGCGAATTCTCACCAATACACATGTAATTTACATTGTTTACATAACCATGGCATTCCGTATTCCAAACATGTTTCATGCATCACGGATTCCTCAAACATGCATTTCTGAGCTGTGAACATGCGCATGACAGATGTTTCAACCACCAAACAAGTTACTTATGCACTTTGAAATAGTTCCTTGGACTTCGTTGCTTCTCCTATCACCAGTTTCAAGAATCACACTTTGATCCCAGAAAAACCCTCTTGGAGCGAATTCTACCCTAGAGATATGTAATTTGAATAGATTCCTTCAACATGATATTCCGTGTTCCGTACATGTTACATGCATGACGGATTCGACATACATGCATTCCTGAGTTGTGACCATGTGGATTACTGATTTTTCATCCTCTATAAAAGGAATAATTTCATATAGACTCGTGTACACATTTTCACAAGCTTTCCCTAACACAAGTTTCGAATTCGTTCATTTTTCACAGAAGAATACTTCTGGAGTGTATTCAACCTAATAGATGTATAATTTACATGAATTCCATCAACATGGCATTCCGGGTTCCGTACATGATACATGCATGACGGATTCGAGAAACATGCGTTTCTGAGTTGTGAGCATGTGGATTAGTGAACTTTCATCCACCAAAGAACGCATATATTACACTTTGAAATATTTACTCTGACTTCATAAGTTTTATGTATCACCAGGTTCTAAAATCTGACATTTGGCAGTAGAAAACACTCTTTGAGCGAATTCTCATCAATACACATGTAATTTACATTGTTTACATAACCATGGCATTCCGTATTCCGAACATGTTTCATGCATCACGGATTCCTCAAACATGCATTTCTGAGCTGTGAACATGCGCATGACAGATGTTTCAACCACCAAACAAGTTAATTATGCACTTTGAAATAGTTCCTTGGACTTCGTTGCTTCTCCTATCACCAGTTTCAAGAATCACACTTTGATCCCAGAAAAACCCTCTTGGAGCGAATTCTACCCTAGAGATATGTAATTTGAATAGATTCCTTCAACATGATATTCCGTGTTCCGTACATGTTACATGCATGACGGATTCGACATACATGCATTCCTGAGTTGTGAGCATGTGGGTTACTGATTTTTCATCCTCTACAAAAGGAATAATTTCATATAGACTCGTGTACACATTTTCACAAGCTTTCCCTAACACAAGTTTCGAATTCGTGCTTTTTTCACAGAACAATTCTTCTGGAGTGTATTCAACCTAATAGATATATAATTTACATGAATTCCATCAACATGGCATTCCAGGTTTCGTACATGATACATGCATGACGGATTCGAGAAACATGCGTTTCTGAGTTGTGAGCATGTGGATTAGTGAACTTTCATCCACCAAAGAAGGCATATATTACACTTTGAAATATTTACTCTGACTTCATAAGTTTTTTGTATCACCAGGTTCTAAAATCGGACATTTGGCAGTAGAAAACACTCTTTGAGCGAATTCTCACCAATACACATGTAATTTACATTGTTTACATAACCATGGCATTCCGTATTCCGAACATGTTTCATGCATCACGGATTCCTCAAACATGCATTTCTGAGCTGTGAACATGCGCATGACAGATGTTTCAACCACCAAACAAGTTACTTATGCACTTTGAAATAGTTCCTTGGACTTCGTTGCTTCTCCTATCACCAGTTTCAAGAATCACACTTTGATCCCAGAAAAACCCTCTTGGAGCGAATTCTACCCTAGAGATATGTAATTTGAATAGATTCCTTCAACATGATATTCCGTGTTCCGTACATGTTACATGCATGACGGATTCGACAAACATGCATTCCTGAGTTGTGAGCATGTGGATTACTGATTTTTCATCCTCTATAAAAGGAATAATTTCATATAGACTCGTGTACACATTTTCACATGGTTTCCCTAACACAAGTTTCGAATTCGTTCATTTTTCACAGAAGAATACTTCTGGAGTGTATTCAACCTAATAGATATATAATTTACATGAATTCCATCAACATGGCATTCCGGGTTCCGTACATGATACATGCATGACGGATTCGAGAAACATGCGTTTCTGAGTTGTGAGCATGTCGATTAGTGACCTTTCATCCACCAAAAAGGCATATATTACACTTTGAAATATTTACTCTGACTTCATAAGTTTTTTGTATCACCAGGTTCTAAAATCGGACATTTGGCAGTAGAAAACACTCTTTGAGCGAATTCTCACCAATACACATGTAGTTTACATTGTTTACATAACCATGGCATTCCGTATTCTGAACAAGTTTCATGCATCACGGATTCCTCAAACATGCATTTCTGAGCTGTGAACATGCGCATGACAGATGTTTCAACCACCAAATAATTTACTTATGCACTTTGAAATAGTTCCTTGGACTTCGTTGCTTCTCCTATCACCAGTTTCAAGAATCACACTTTGATCCCAGAAAAACCCTCTTGGAGCGAATTCTACCCTAGAGATATGTAATTTGAATAGATTCCTTCAACATGAAATTCCGTGTTCCGTACATGTTACATGCATGACGGATTCGACAAACATGCATTCCTGAGTTGTGAGCACGTGGATTACTGATTTTTCATCCTCTATAAAAGGAATAATTTCATATAGACTCGTGTACACATTTTCACATGGTTTCCCTAACACAACTTTCGAATTCGTTCATTTTTCACAGAAGAATACTTCTGGAGTGTATTCAACCTAATAGATATATAATTTACATGAATTCCATCAACATGGCATTCCGGGTTCCGTACATGATACATGCATGACGGATTCGAGAAACATGCGTTTCTGAGTTGTGAGCATGTGGATTAGTGAACTTTCATCCACCAAAGAAGGCATATATTACACTTTGAAATATTTACTCTGACTTCATAAGTTTTTTGTATCACCAGGTTCTAAAATTGGATATTTGGCAGTGGAAAACACTCTTTGAGCGAATTCTCACCAATACACATGTAATTTACATTGTTTACATAACCATGGCATTCCATATTCCGAACATGTTTCATGCATCACAGATTCCTCAAACATGCATTTCTGAGCTGTGAACATGCGCATGACAGATGTTTCAACCACCAAACAAGTTACTTATGCACTTTGAAATAGTTCCTTGGACTTCGTTGCTTCTCCTATCACCAGTTTCAAGAATCACACTTTGATCCCAGAAAAAACCTCTTGGAGCGAATTCTACCCTAGAGATATGTAATTTGAATAGATTCCTTCAACATGAAATTCCGTGTTCCGTACATGTTACATGCATGACGGATTCGACATACATGCATTCCTGAGTTGTGACCATGTGGATTACTGATTTTTCATCCTCTATAAAAGGAATAATTTCATATAGACTCCTGTACACATTTTCACAAGCTTTCCCTAACACAACTTTCGAATTCGTTCATTTTTCACAGAAGAATACTTCTGGAGTGTATTCAACCTAATAGATATATAATTTACATGAATTCCATCAACATGGCATTCCGGGTTCCGTACATGATACATGCATGACGGATTCGAGAAACATGCGTTTCTGAGTTGTGAGCATGTGGATTAGTGAACTTTCATCCACCAAAGAAGGCATATATTACACTTTGAAATATTTACTCTGACTTCATAAGTTTTTTGTATCACCAGGTTCTAAAATCGGACATTTGGCAGTAGAAAACACTCTTTGAGCGAATTCTCACCAATACACATGTAGTTTACATTGTTTACATAACCATGGCATTCCGTATTCTGAACAAGATTCATGCATCACGGATTCCTCAAACATGCATTTCTGAGCTGTGAGCATGCGCATGACAGATGTTTCAACCACCAAACAAGTTACTTATGCACTTTGAAATAGTTCCTTGGACTTCGTTGCTTCTCCTATCACCAGTTTCAAGAATCACACTTTGATCCCAGAAAAACCCTCTTGGAGCGAATTCTACCCTAGAGATATGTAATTTGAATAGATTCCTTCAACATGATATTCCGTGTTCCGTACATGTTACATGCATGACGGATTCAACAAACATGCTTTCCTGAGTTGTGAGCATGTGGATTACTGATTTTTCATCCTCTATAAAAGGAATAATTTCATATAGACTCGTGTACACATTTTCACAAGCTTTCCCTAACACAAGTTTCGAATTCGTTCATTTTTCACAGAAGAATACTTCTGGAGTGTATTCAACCTAATAGATATATAATTTACATGAATTCCATCAACATGGCATTCCGGGTTCCGTACATGATACATGCATGACGGATTCGAGAAACATGCGTTTCTGAGTTGTGAGCATGTGGATTAGTGAACTTTCATCCACCAAAGAAGGCATATATTACACTTTGAAATATTTACTCTGACTTCATAATTTTATGTATCACCAGGTTCTAAAATCTGACATTTGGCAGTAGAAAACACTCTTTGAGCGAATTCTCATCAATACACATGTAATTTACATTGTTTACATAACCATGGCATTCCGTATTCCGAACATGTTTCATGCATCACGGATTCCTCAAACATGCATTTCTGAGCTGTGAACATGCGCATGACAGATGTTTCAACCACCAAACAAGTTAATTATGCACTTTGAAATAGTTCCTTGGACTTCGTTGCTTCTCCTATCACCAGTTTCAAGAATCACACTTTGATCCCAGAAAAACCCTCTTGGAGCGAATTCTACCCTAGAGATATGTAATTTGAATAGATTCCTTCAACATGATATTCCGTGTTCCGTACATGTTACATGCATGACGGATTCGACATACATGCATTCCTGAGTTGTGAGCATGTGGGTTACTGATTTTTCATCCTCTACAAAAGGAATAATTTCATATAGACTCGTGTACACATTTTCACAAGCTTTCCCTAAGACAAGTTTCGAATTCGTTCATTTTTCACAGAAGAATACTTCTGGAGTGTATTCAACCTAATAGATGTATAATTTACATGAATTCCATCAACATGGCATTCCGGGTTCCGTACATGATACATGCATGACGGATTCGAGAAACATGCGTTTCTGAGTTGTGAGCATGTGGATTAGTGAACTTTCATCCACCAAAGAAGGCATATATTACACTTTGAAATATTTACTCTGACTTCATAATTTTATGTATCACCAGGTTCTAAAATCTGACATTTGGCAGTGGAAAACACTCTTTGAGCGAATTCTCACCAATACACATGTAATTTACATTGTTTACATAACCATGGCATTCCGTATTCCGAACATGATTCATGCATCACGGATTCCTGAAACATGCATTTCTGAGCTGTGAACATGCGCATGACAGATGTTTCAACCACCAAACAAGTTACTTATGCACTTTGAAATAGTTCCTTGGACTTCGTTGCTTCTCCTATCACCAGTTTCAAGAATCACACTTTGATCCCAGAAAAACCCTCTTGGAGCGAATTCTACCCTAGAGATATGTAATTTGAATAGATTCCTTCAACATGATATTCCGTGTTCCGTACATGTTACATGCATGACGGATTCGACATACATGCATTCCTGAGTTGTGAGCATGTGGGTTACTGATTTTTCATCCTCTACAAAAGGAATAATTTCATATAGACTCGTGTACACATTTTCACAAGCTTTCCCTAACACAAGTTTCGAATTCGTTCATTTTTCACAGAAGAATACTTCTGGAGTGTATTCAACCTAATAGATGTATAATTTACATGAATTCCATCAACATGGCATTCCGGGTTCCGTACATGATACATGCATGACGGATTCGAGAAACATGCGTTTCTGAGTTGTGAGCATGTGGATTAGTGACCTATCATCCACCAAAGAAGGCATATATTACACTTTGAAATATTTACTCTGACTTCATAAGTTTTTTGTATCACCAGGTTCTAAAATTGGACATTTGGCAGTGGAAAACACTCTTTGAGCGAATTCTCACCAATTCACATGTAATTTACATTGTTTACATAACCATGGCATTCCGTATTCCGAACATGTTTCATGCATCACGGATTCCTCAAACATGCATTTCTGAGCTGTGAACATGCGCATGACAGATGTTTCAACCACCAAACAAGTTAATTATGCACTTTGAAATAGTTCCTTGGACTTCGTTGCTTCTCCTATCACCAGTTTCAAGAATCACACTTTGATCCCAGAAAAACCCTCTTGGAGCGAATTCTACCCTAGAGATATGTAATTTGAATAGATTCCTTCAACATGATATTCCGTGTTCCGTACATGTTACATGCATGACGGATTCGACATACATGCATTCCTGAGTTGTGAGCATGTGGATTACTGATTTTTCATCCTTTATAAAAGGAATAATTTCATATAGACTCGTGTACACATTTTCACAAGCTTTCCCTAACACAAGTTTCGAATTCGTGCTTTTTTCACAGAAGAATACTTCTGGAGTGTATTCAACCTAATAGATATATAATTTACATGAATTCCATCAACATGGCATTCCGGGTTCCGTACATGATACATGCATGACGGATTCGAGAAACATGCGTTTCTGAGTTGTGAGCATGTGGATTAGTGAACTTTCATCCACCAAAGAAGGCATATATTACACTTTGAAATATTTACTCTGACTTCATAAGTTTTTTGAATCACCAGGTTCTAAAATCGGACATTTGGCAGTAGAAAACACTCTTTGAGTGAATTCTCACCAATACACATGTAATTTACATTGTTTACATAACCATGGCATTCCGTATTCCGAACATGATTCATGCATCACGGATTCCTGAAACATGCATTTCTGAGCTGTGAACATGCGCATGACAGATGTTTCAACCACCAAACAAGTTACTTATGCACTTTGAAATAGTTCCTTGGACTTCGTTGCTTCTCCTATCACCAGTTTCAAGAATCACACTTTGATCCCAGAAAAACCCTCTTGGAGCGAATTCTACCCTAGAGATATGTAATTTGAATAGATTCCTTCAACATGATATTCCGTGTTCCGTACATGTTACATGCATGACGGATTCGACATACATGCATTCCTGAGTTGTGAGCATGTGGGTTACTGATTTTTCATCCTCTACAAAAGGAATAATTTCATATAGACTCGTGTACACATTTTCACAAGCTTTCCCTAACACAAGTTTCGAATTCGTTCATTTTTCACAGAAGAATACTTCTGGAGTGTATTCAACCTAATAGATGTATAATTTACATGAATTCCATCAACATGGCATTCCGGGTTCCGTACATGATACATGCATGACGGATTCGAGAAACATGCGTTTCTGAGTTGTGAGCATGTGGATTAGTGACCTATCATCCACCAAAGAAGGCATATATTACACTTTGAAATATTTACTCTGACTTCATAAGTTTTTTGTATCACCAGGTTCTAAAATTGGACATTTGGCAGTGGAAAACACTCTTTGAGCGAATTCTCACCAATTCACATGTAATTTACATTGTTTACATAACCATGGCATTCCGTATTCCGAACATGTTTCATGCATCACGGATTCCTCAAACATGCATTTCTGAGCTGTGAACATGCGCATGACAGATGTTTCAACCACCAAACAAGTTAATTATGCACTTTGAAATAGTTCCTTGGACTTCGTTGCTTCTCCTATCACCAGTTTCAAGAATCACACTTTGATCCCAGAAAAACCCTCTTGGAGCGAATTCTACCCTAGAGATATGTAATTTGAATAGATTCCTTCAACATGATATTCCGTGTTCCGTACATGTTACATGCATGACGGATTCGACATACATGCATTCCTGAGTTGTGAGCATGTGGATTACTGATTTTTCATCCTTTATAAAAGGAATAATTTCATATAGACTCGTGTACACATTTTCACAAGCTTTCCCTAACACAAGTTTCGAATTCGTGCTTTTTTCACAGAAGAATACTTCTGGAGTGTATTCAACCTAATAGATATATAATTTACATGAATTCCATCAACATGGCATTCCGGGTTCCGTACATGATACATGCATGACGGATTCGAGAAACATGCGTTTCTGAGTTGTGAGCATGTGGATTAGTGAACTTTCATCCACCAAAGAAGGCATATATTACACTTTGAAATATTTACTCTGACTTCATAAGTTTTTTGAATCACCAGGTTCTAAAATCGGACATTTGGCAGTAGAAAACACTCTTTGAGTGAATTCTCACCAATACACATGTAATTTACATTGTTTACATAACCATGGCATTCCGTATTCCGAACATGTTTCATGCATCACGGATTCCTCAAACATGCATTTCTGAGCTGTGAACATGCGCATGAAAGATGTTTCAACCACCAAACAAGTTACTTATGCACTTTGAAATAGTTCCTTGGACTTCGTTGCTTCTCCTATCACCAGTTTCAAGAATCACACTTTGATCCCAGAAAAACCCTCTTGGAGCGAATTCTACCCTAGAGATATGTAATTTGAATAGATTCCTTCAACATGATATTCCGTGTTCCGTACATGTTACATGCATGACGGATTCAACAAACATGCTTTCCTGAGTTGTGAGCATGTGGATTACTGATTTTTCATCCTCTATAAAAGGAATAATTTCATATAGACTCGTGTACACATTTTCACAAGCTTTCCCTAACACAAGTTTCGAATTCGTTCATTTTTCACAGAAGAATACTTCTGGAGTGTATTCAACCTAATAGATATATAATTTACATGAATTCCATCAACATGGCATTCCGGGTTCCGTACATGATACATGCATGACGGATTCGAGAAACATGCGTTTCTGAGTTGTGAGCATGTGGATTAGTGAACTTTCATCCACCAAAGAAGGCATATATTACACTTTGAAATATTTACTCTGACTTCATAATTTTATGTATCACCAGGTTCTAAAATCTGACATTTGGCAGTAGAAAACACTCTTTGAGCGAATTCTCATCAATACACATGTAATTTACATTGTTTACATAACCATGGCATTCCGTATTCCGAACATGTTTCATGCATCACGGATTCCTCAAACATGCATTTCTGAGCTGAGAACATGCGCATGACAGATGTTTCAACCACCAAACAAGTTACTTATGCACTTTGAAATAGTTCCTTGGACTTCGTTGCTTCTCCTATCACCAGTTTCAAGAATCACACTTTGATCCCAGAAAAACCCTCTTGGAGCGAATTCTACCCTAGAGATATGTAATTTGAATAGATCCCTTCAACATGATATTCCGTGTTCCGTACATGTTACATGCATGACGGATTCGACATACATGCATTCCTGAGTTGTGACCATGTGGATTACTGATTTTTCATCCTCTACAAAAGGAATAATTTCATATAGACTCGTGTACACATTTTCACAAGCTTTCCCTAACACAAGTTTCGAATTCGTTCATTTTTCACAGAAGAATACTTCTGGAGTGTATTCAACCTAATAGATGTATAATTTACATGAATTCCATCAACATGGCATTCCGGGTTCCGTACATGATACATGCATGACGGATTCGAGAAACATGCGTTTCTGAGTTGTGAGCATGTGGATTAGTGAACTTTCATCCACCAAAGAAGGCATATATTACACTTTGAAATATTTACTCTGACTTCATAAGTTTTATGTATCACCAGGTTCTAAAATCTGACATTTGGCAGTAGAAAACACTCTTTGAGCGAATTCTCATTAATACACATGTAATTTACATTGTTTACATAACCATGGCATTCCGTATTCCGAAAATGTTTCATGCATCACGGATTCCTCAAACATGCATTTCTGAGCTGTGAACATGCGCATGACAGATGTTTCAACCACCAAACAAGTTAATTATGCACTTTGAAATAGTTCCTTGGACTTTGTTGCTTCTCCTATCACCAGTTTCAAGAATCACACTTTGATCCCAGAAAAACCCTCTTGGAGCGAATTCTACCCTAGAGATATGTAATTTGAATAGATTCCTTCAACATGATATTCCGTGTTCCGTAAATGTTACATGCATGACGGATTCGACATACATGCATTCCTGAGTTGTGAGCATGTGGGTTACTGATTTTTCATCCTCTACAAAAGGAATAATTTCATATAGACTCGTGTACACATTTTCACAAGCTTTCCCTAAGACAAGTTTCGAATTCGTTCATTTTTCACAGAAGAATACTTCTGGAGTGTATTCAACCTAATAGATATATAATTTACATGAATTCCATCAACATGGCATTCCGGGTTCCGTACATGATACATGCATGACGGATTCGAGAAACATGCGTTTCTGAGTTGTGAGCATGTGGATTAGTGAACTTTCATCCACCAAAGAAGGCATATATTACACTTTGAAATATTTACTCTGACTTCATAAGTTTTTTG
This sequence comes from Vicugna pacos, assembly GCF_048564905.1. Taxonomy (NCBI): domain Eukaryota; kingdom Metazoa; phylum Chordata; class Mammalia; order Artiodactyla; family Camelidae; genus Vicugna; species Vicugna pacos. The sequence goes on along the minus strand of NW_027328740.1, from coordinate 46,039,097 downwards.
TATCACCAGGTTCTAAAATCTGACATTTGGCAGTAGAAAACACTCTTTGAGCGAATTCTCACCAATACACATGTAATTTACATTGTTTACATAACCATGGCATTCCGTATTCCGAACATGTTTCATGCATCACGGATTCCTCAAACATGCATTTCTGAGCTTTGAACATGCGCATGACAGATGTTTCAACCACCAAACAAGTTACTTATGCACTTTGAAATAGTTCCTTGGACTTCGTTGCTTCTCCTATCACCAGTTTCAAGAATCACACTTTGATCCCAGAAAAACCCTCTTGGAGCGAATTCTACCCTAGAGATATGTAATTTGAATAGATTCCTTCAACATGATATTCCGTGTTCCGTACATGTTACATGCATGACGGATTCGACATACATGCATTCCTGAATTGTGAGCATGTGGGTTACTGATTTTTCATCCTCTACAAAAGGAATAATTTCATATAGACTCGTGTACACATTTTCACAAGCTTTCCCTAACACAAGTTTCGAATTCGTTCATTTTTCACAGAAGAATACTTCTGGAGTGTATTCAACCTAATAGATGTATAATTTACATGAATTCCATCAACATGGCATTCCGGGTTCCGTACATGATACATGCATGACGGATTCGAGAAACATGCGTTTCTGAGTTGTGAGCATGTGGATTAGTGACCTATCATCCACCAAAGAAGGCATATATTACACTTTGAAATATTTACTCTGACTTCATAAGTTTTTTGTATCACCAGGTTCTAAAATCGGACATTTGGCAGTAGAAAACACTCTTTGAGCGAATTCTCACCAATACACATGTAATTTACATTGTTTACATAACCATGGCATTCCGTATTCCGAACATGTTTCATGCATCACGGATTCCTCAAACATGCATTTCTGAGCTGTGAACATGCGCATGCCAGATGTTTCAACCACCAAACAAGTTACTTATGCACTTTGAAATAGTTCCTTGAACTTCGTTGCTTCTCCTATCACCAGTTTCAAGAATCACACTTTGATCCCAGAAAAACCCTCTTGGAGCGAATTCTACCCTAGAGATATGTAATTTGAATAGATTCCTTCAACATGATATTCCGTGTTCCGTACATGTTACATGCATGACGGATTCAACAAACATGCTTTCCTGAGTTGTGAGCATGTGGATTACTGATTTTTCATCCTCTATAAAAGGAATAATTTCATATAGACTCGTGTACACATTTTCACAAGCTTTCCCTAACACAAGTTTCGAATTCGTTCATTTTTCACAGAAGAATACTTCTGGAGTGTATTCAACCTAATAGATATATAATTTACATGAATTCCATCAACATGGCATTCCGGGTTCCGTACATGATACATGCATGACGGATTCGAGAAACATGCGTTTCTGAGTTGTGAGCATGTGGATTAGTGAACTTTCATCCACCAAAAAGGCATATATTACACTTTGAAATATTTACTCTGACTTCATAAGTTTTATGTATCACCAGGTTCTAAAATCTGACATTTGGCAGTAGAAAACACTCTTTGAGCGAATTCTCATCAATACACATGTAATTTACATTGTTTACATAACCATGGCATTCCGTATTCCGAACATGTTTCATGCATCACGGATTCCTCAAACATGCATTTCTGAGCTGTGAACATGCGCATGACAGATGTTTCAACCACCAAACAAGTTAATTATGCACTTTGAAATAGTTCCTTGGACTTCGTTGCTTCTCCTATCACCAGTTTCAAGAATCACACTTTGATCCCAGAAAAACCCTCTTGGAGCGAATTCTACCCTAGAGATATGTAATTTGAATAGATTCCTTCAACATGATATTCCGTGTTCCGTACATGTTACATGCATGACGGATTCGACATACATGCATTCCTGAGTTGTGAGCATGTGGGTTACTGATTTTTTATCCTCTACAAAAGGAATAATTTCATATAGACTCGTGTACACATTTTCACAAGCTTTCCCTAAGACAAGTTTCGAATTCGTTCATTTTTCACAGAAGAATATTTCTGGAGTGTATTCAACCTAATAGATGTATAATTTACATGAATTCCATCAACATGGCATTCCGGGTTCCGTACATGATACATGCATGACGGATTCGAGAAACATGCGTTTCTGAGTTGTGAGCATGTGGATTAGTGAACTTTCATCCACCAAAGAAGGCATATATTACACTTTGAAATATTTACTCTGACTTCATAAGTTTTTTGTATCACCAGGTTCTAAAATCGGACATTTGGCAGTAGAAAACACTCTTTGAGCGAATTCTCACCAATACACATGTAATTTACATTGTTTACATAACCATGGCATTCCGTAATCCAAACATGTTTCATGCATCACGGATTCCTCCAACATGCATTTCTGAGCTGTGAACATGCGCATGACAGATGTTTCAACCACCAAACAAGTTACTTATGCACTTTGAAATAGTTCCTTGGACTTCGTTGCTTCTCCTATCACCAGTTTCAAGAATCACACTTTGATCCCAGAAAAACCCTCTTGGAGCGAATTCTACCCTAGAGATATGTAATTTGAATAGATTCCTTCAACATGATATTCCGTGTTCCGTACATGTTACATGCATGACGGATTCGACATACATGCATTCCTGAGTTGTGACCATGTGGATTACTGATTTTTCATCCTCTATAAAAGGAATAATTTCATATAGACTCGTGTACACATTTTCACAAGCTTTCTCTAACACAAGTTTCGAATTCGTTCATTTTTCACAGAAGAATACTTCTGGAGGGTATTCAACCTAATAGATGTATAATTTACATGAATTCCATCAACATGGCATTCCGGGTTCCGTACATGATACATGCATGACGGATTCGAGAAACATGCGTTTCTGAGTTGTGAGCATGTGGATTAGTGAACTTTCATCCACCAAAGAAGGCATATATTACACTTTGAAATATTTACTCTGACTTCATAAGTTTTATGTATCACCAGGTTCTAAAATCGGATATTTGGCAGTAGAAAACACTCTTTGAGCGAATTCTCATCAATACACATGTAATTTACATTGTTTACATAACCATGGCATTCCGTATTCCGAACATGTTTCATGCATCACGGATTCCTCAAACATGCATTTCTGAGCTGTGAACATGCGCATGACAGATGTTTCAACCACCAAACAAGTTACTTATGCACTTTGAAATAGTTCCTTGGACTTCGTTGCTTCTCCTATCACCAGTTTCAAGAATCACACTTTGATCCCAGAAAAACCCTCTTGGAGCGAATTCTACCCTAGAGATATGTAGTTTGAATAGATTCCTTCAACATGATATTCCGTGTTCTGTACATGTTACATGCATGACGGATTCGACATACATGCATTCCTGAGTTGTGAGCATGTGGGTTACTGATTTTTCATCCTCTACAAAAGGAATAATTTCATATAGACTCGTGTACACATTTTCACAAGCTTTCCCTAAGACAAGTTTCGAATTCGTTCATTTTTCACAGAAGAATACTTCTGGAGTGTATTCAACCTAATAGATATATAATTTACATGAATTCCATCAACATGGCATTCCGGGTTCCGTACATGATACATGCATGACGGATTCGAGAAACATGCGTTTCTGAGTTGTGAGCATGTGGATTAGTGAACTTTCATCCACCAAAGAAGGCATATATTACACTTTGAAATATTTACTCTGACTTCATAAGTTTTTTGTATCACCAGGTTCTAAAATCGGACATTTGGCAGTAGAAAACACTCTTTGAGCGAATTCTCACCAATACACATGTAATTTACATTGTTTACATAACCATGGCATTCCGTATTCCGAACATGTTTCATGCATCACGGATTCCTCAAACATGCATTTCTGAGCTTTGAACATGCGCATGACAGATGTTTCAACCACCAAACAAGTTACTTATGCACTTTGAAATAGTTCCTTGGACTTCGTTGCTTCTCCTATCACCAGTTTCAAGAATCACACTTTGATCCCAGAAAAACCCTCTTGGAGCGAATTCTACCCTAGAGATATGTAATTTGAATAGATTCCTTCAACATGATATTCCGTGTTCCGTACATGTTACATGCATGACGGATTCGACATACATGCATTCCTGAATTGTGAGCATGTGGGTTACTGATTTTTCATCCTCTACAAAAGGAATAATTTCATATAGACTCGTGTACACATTTTCACAAGCTTTCCCTAACACAAGTTTCGAATTCGTTCATTTTTCACAGAAGAATACTTCTGGAGTGTATTCAACCTAATAGATGTATAATTTACATGAATTCCATCAACATGGCATTCCGGGTTCCGTACATGATACATGCATGACGGATTCGAGAAACATGCGTTTCTGAGTTGTGAGCATGTGGATTAGTGACCTATCATCCACCAAAGAAGGCATATATTACACTTTGAAATATTTACTCTGACTTCATAAGTTTTTTGTATCACCAGGTTCTAAAATCGGACATTTGGCAGTAGAAAACACTCTTTGAGCGAATTCTCACCAATACACATGTAATTTACATTGTTTACATAACCATGGCATTCCGTATTCCGAACATGTTTCATGCATCACGGATTCCTCAAACATGCATTTCTGAGCTGTGAACATGCGCATGCCAGATGTTTCAACCACCAAACAAGTTACTTATGCACTTTGAAATAGTTCCTTGAACTTCGTTGCTTCTCCTATCACCAGTTTCAAGAATCACACTTTGATCCCAGAAAAACCCTCTTGGAGCGAATTCTACCCTAGAGATATGTAATTTGAATAGATTCCTTCAACATGATATTCCGTGTTCCGTACATGTTACATGCATGACGGATTCAACAAACATGCTTTCCTGAGTTGTGAGCATGTGGATTACTGATTTTTCATCCTCTATAAAAGGAATAATTTCATATAGACTCGTGTACACATTTTCACAAGCTTTCCCTAACACAAGTTTCGAATTCGTTCATTTTTCACAGAAGAATACTTCTGGAGTGTATTCAACCTAATAGATATATAATTTACATGAATTCCATCAACATGGCATTCCGGGTTCCGTACATGATACATGCATGACGGATTCGAGAAACATGCGTTTCTGAGTTGTGAGCATGTGGATTAGTGAACTTTCATCCACCAAAAAGGCATATATTACACTTTGAAATATTTACTCTGACTTCATAAGTTTTATGTATCACCAGGTTCTAAAATCTGACATTTGGCAGTAGAAAACACTCTTTGAGCGAATTCTCATCAATACACATGTAATTTACATTGTTTACATAACCATGGCATTCCGTATTCCGAACATGTTTCATGCATCACGGATTCCTCAAACATGCATTTCTGAGCTGTGAACATGCGCATGACAGATGTTTCAACCACCAAACAAGTTAATTATGCACTTTGAAATAGTTCCTTGGACTTCGTTGCTTCTCCTATCACCAGTTTCAAGAATCACACTTTGATCCCAGAAAAACCCTCTTGGAGCGAATTCTACCCTAGAGATATGTAATTTGAATAGATTCCTTCAACATGATATTCCGTGTTCCGTACATGTTACATGCATGACGGATTCGACATACATGCATTCCTGAGTTGTGAGCATGTGGGTTACTGATTTTTTATCCTCTACAAAAGGAATAATTTCATATAGACTCGTGTACACATTTTCACAAGCTTTCCCTAAGACAAGTTTCGAATTCGTTCATTTTTCACAGAAGAATATTTCTGGAGTGTATTCAACCTAATAGATGTATAATTTACATGAATTCCATCAACATGGCATTCCGGGTTCCGTACATGATACATGCATGACGGATTCGAGAAACATGCGTTTCTGAGTTGTGAGCATGTGGATTAGTGAACTTTCATCCACCAAAGAAGGCATATATTACACTTTGAAATATTTACTCTGACTTCATAAGTTTTTTGTATCACCAGGTTCTAAAATCGGACATTTGGCAGTAGAAAACACTCTTTGAGCGAATTCTCACCAATACACATGTAATTTACATTGTTTACATAACCATGGCATTCCGTAATCCAAACATGTTTCATGCATCACGGATTCCTCCAACATGCATTTCTGAGCTGTGAACATGCGCATGACAGATGTTTCAACCACCAAACAAGTTACTTATGCACTTTGAAATAGTTCCTTGGACTTCGTTGCTTCTCCTATCACCAGTTTCAAGAATCACACTTTGATCCCAGAAAAACCCTCTTGGAGCGAATTCTACCCTAGAGATATGTAATTTGAATAGATTCCTTCAACATGATATTCCGTGTTCCGTACATGTTACATGCATGACGGATTCGACATACATGCATTCCTGAGTTGTGACCATGTGGATTACTGATTTTTCATCCTCTATAAAAGGAATAATTTCATATAGACTCGTGTACACATTTTCACAAGCTTTCCCTAACACAAGTTTCGAATTCGTTCATTTTTCACAGAAGAATACTTCTGGAGGGTATTCAACCTAATAGATGTATAATTTACATGAATTCCATCAACATGGCATTCCGGGTTCCGTACATGATACATGCATGACGGATTCGAGAAACATGCGTTTCTGAGTTGTGAGCATGTGGATTAGTGAACTTTCATCCACCAAAGAAGGCATATATTACACTTTGAAATATTTACTCTGACTTCATAAGTTTTATGTATCACCAGGTTCTAAAATCGGATATTTGGCAGTAGAAAACACTCTTTGAGCGAATTCTCATCAATACACATGTAATTTACATTGTTTACATAACCATGGCATTCCGTATTCCGAACATGTTTCATGCATCACGGATTCCTCAAACATGCATTTCTGAGCTGTGAACATGCGCATGACAGATGTTTCAACCACCAAACAAGTTACTTATGCACTTTGAAATAGTTCCTTGGACTTCGTTGCTTCTCCTATCACCAGTTTCAAGAATCACACTTTGATCCCAGAAAAACCCTCTTGGAGCGAATTCTACCCTAGAGATATGTAGTTTGAATAGATTCCTTCAACATGATATTCCGTGTTCTGTACATGTTACATGCATGACGGATTCGACATACATGCATTCCTGAGTTGTGAGCATGTGGGTTACTGATTTTTCATCCTCTACAAAAGGAATAATTTCATATAGACTCGTGTACACATTTTCACAAGCTTTCCCTAACACAAGTTTCGAATTCGTGCTTTTTTCACAGAACAATTCTTCTGGAGTGTATTCAACCTAATAGATATATAATTTACATGAATTCCATCAACATGGCATTCCAGGTTTCGTACATGATACATGCATGACGGATTCGAGAAACATGCGTTTCTGAGTTGTGAGCATGTGGATTAGTGAACTTTCATCCACCAAAGAAGGCATATATTACACTTTGAAATATTTACTCTGACTTCATAAGTTTTTTGTATCACCAGGTTCTAAAATCGGACATTTGGCAGTAGAAAACACTCTTTGAGCGAATTCTCACCAATACACATGTAATTTACATTGTTTACATAACCATGGCATTCCGTATTCCGAACATGTTTCATGCATCACGGATTCCTCAAACATGCATTTCTGAGCTGTGAACATGCGCATGACAGATGTTTCAACCACCAAACAAGTTACTTATGCACTTTGAAATAGTTCCTTGGACTTCGTTGCTTCTCCTATCACCAGTTTCAAGAATCACACTTTGATCCCAGAAAAACCCTCTTGGAGCGAATTCTACCCTAGAGATATGTAATTTGAATAGATTCCTTCAACATGAAATTCTGTGTTCCGTACATGTTACATGCATGACGGATTCGACAAACATGCATTCCTGAGTTGTGAGCATGTGGATTACTGATTTTTCATCCTCTATAAAAGGAATAATTTCATATAGACTCGTGTACACATTTTCACATGGTTTCCCTAACACAACTTTCGAATTCGTTCATTTTTCACAGAAGAATACTTCTGGAGTGTATTCAACCTAATAGATATATAATTTACATGAATTCCATCAACATGGCATTCCGGGTTCCGTACATGATACATGCATGACGGATTCGAGAAACATGCGTTTCTGAGTTGTGAGCATGTGGATTAGTGAACTTTCATCCACCAAAGAAGGCATATATTACACTTTGAAATATTTACTCTGACTTCATAAGTTTTTTGTATCACCAGGTTCTAAAATTGGACATTTGGCAGTGGAAAACACTCTTTGAGCGAATTCTCACCAATACACATGTAATTTAGATTGTTTACATAACCATGGCATTCCGTATTCCGAACATGTTTCATGCATCACAGATTCCTCAAACATGCATTTCTGAGCTGTGAACATGCGCATGACAGATGTTTCAACCACCAAACAAGTTACTTATGCACTTTGAAATAGTTCCTTGGACTTCGTTGCTTCTCCTATCACCAGTTTCAAGAATCACACTTTGATCCCAGAAAAAACCTCTTGGAGCGAATTCTACCCTAGAGATATGTAATTTGAATAGATTCCTTCAACATGAAATTCCGTGTTCCGTACATGTTACATGCATGACGGAGTCGACATACATGCATTCCTGAGTTGTGACCATGTGGATTACTGATTTTTCATCCTCTATAAAAGGAATAATTTCATATAGACTCCTGTACACATTTTCACAAGCTTTCCCTAACACAACTTTCGAATTCGTTCATTTTTCACAGAAGAATACTTCTGGAGTGTATTCAACCTAATAGATATATAATTTACATGAATTCCATCAACATGGCATTCCGGGTTCCGTACATGATACATGCATGACGGATTCGAGAAACATGCGTTTCTGAGTTGTGAGCATGTGGATTAGTGAACTTTCATCCACCAAAGAAGGCATATATTACACTTTGAAATATTTACTCTGACTTCATAAGTTTTTTGTATCACCAGGTTCTAAAATCGGACATTTGGCAGTAGAAAACACTCTTTGAGCGAATTCTCATCAATACACATGTAGTTTACATTGTTTACATAACCATGGCATTCCGTATTCTGAACAAGTTTCATGCATCACGGATTCCTCAAACATGCATTTCTGAGCTGTGAGCATGCGCATGACAGATGTTTCAACCACCAAACAAGTTACTTATGCACTTTGAAATAGTTCCTTGGACTTCGTTGCTTCTCCTATCACCAGTTTCAAGAATCACACTTTGATCCCAGAAAAACCCTCTTGGAGCGAATTCTACCCTAGAGATATGTAATTTGAATAGATTCCTTCAACATGATATTCCGTGTTCCGTACATGTTACATGCATGACGTATTCGACATACATGCATTCCTGAGTTGTGACCATGTGGATTACTGATTTTTCATCCTCTATAAAAGGAATAATTTCATATAGACTCGTGTACACATTTTCACAAGCTTTCCCTAACACAAGTTTCGAATTCGATCATTTTTCACAGAAGAATACTTCTGGAGTGTATTCAACCTAATAGATGTATAATTTACATGAATTCCATCAACATGGCATTCCGGGTTCCGTACATGATACATGCATGACGGATTCGAGAAACATGCGTTTCTGTGTTGTGAGCATGTGGATTAGTGAACTTTCATCCACCAAAGAAGGCATATATTGCACTTTGAAATATTTACTCTGACTTCATAAGTTTTTTGTATCACCAGGTTCTAAAATCGGACATTTGGCAGTGGAAAACACTCTTTGAGCGAATTCTCACCAATACACATGTAATTTACATTGTTTACATAACCATGGCATTCCGTATTCCGAACATGATTCATGCATCACGGATTCCTCAAACATGCATTTCTGAGCTGTGAACATGCGCATGACAGATGTTTCAACCACCAAACATGTTACTTATGCACTTTGAAATAGTTCCTTGGACTTCGTTGCTTCTCCTATCACCAGTTTCAAGAATCACACTTTGATCCCAGAAAAACCCTCTTGGAGCGAATTCTACCCTAGAGATATGTAATTTGAATAGATTCCTTCAACATGAAATTCCGTGTTCCGTACATGTTACATGCATGACGGATTCGACAAACATGCATTCCTGAGTTGTGACCATGTGGATTACTGATTTTTCATCCTCTATAAAAGGAATAATTTCATATAGACTCGTGTACACATTTTCACATGGTTTCCCTAACACAACTTTCGAATTCGTTCATTTTTCACAGAAGAATACTTCTGGAGTGTATTCAACCTAATAGATATATAATTTACATGAATTCCATCAACATGGCATTCCGGGTTCCGTACATGATACATGCATGACGGATTCGAGAAACATGCGTTTCTGAGTTGTGAGCATGTGGATTAGTGACCTATCATCCACCAAAGAAGGCATATATTACACTTTGAAATATTTACTCTGACTTCATAAGTTTTTTGTATCACCAGGTTCTAAAATTGGACATTTGGCAGTGGAAAACACTCTTTGAGCGAATTCTCACCAATTCACATGTAATTTACATTGTTTACATAACCATGGCATTCCGTATTCCGAACATGTTTCATGCATCACAGATTCCTCAAACATGCATTTCTGAGCTGTGAACATGCGCATGACAGATGTTTCAACCACCAAACAAGTTACTTATGCACTTTGAAATAGTTCCTTGGACTTCGTTGCTTCTCCTATCACCAGTTTCAAGAATCACACTTTGATCCCAGAAAAAACCTCTTGGAGCGAATTCTACCCTAGAGATATGTAATTTGAATAGATTCCTTCAACATGATATTCCGTGTTCCGTACATGTTACATGCATGACGCATTCGACATACATGCATTCCTGAGTTGTGACCATGTGGATTTTTGATTTTTCATCCTCTATAAAAGGAATAATTTCATATAGACTTGTGTACACTTTTTCACAAGCTTTCCCTAACACAAGTTTCAAATTCGTTCATTTTTCACAGAAGAATACTTCTGGAGTGTATTCAACCTAATAGACGTATAATTTACATGAATTCCATCAACATGGCATTCCGGGTTCCGTACATGATACAAGCATGACGGATTCGAGAAACATGCGTTTCTGAGTTGTGAGCATGTGGATTAGTGAACTTTCATCCACCAAATAAGGCATATATTGCACTTTGAAATATTTACTCTGACTTCATATGTTTTTTGTATCACCAGGTTCTAAAATCGGACATTTGGCAGTAGAAAACACTCTTTGAGCGAATTCTCACCAATACACATGTAATTTACATTGTTTACATAACCATGGCATTCCGTATTCCGAACATGTTTCATGCATCACGGATTCCTCAAACATGCATTTCTGAGCTGTGAACATGCGCATGACAGATGTTTCAACCACCAAACAAGTTACTTATGCACTTTTAAATAATTCCTTGGACTTCATTGCTTCTCCTATCACCAGTTTCAAGAATCACACTTTGATCCCAGAAAAACCCTCTTGGAGCGAATTCTACCCTAGAGATATGTAATTTGAATAGATTCCTTCAACATGAAATTCCGTGTTCCGTACATGTTACATGCATGACGGATTCGACATACATGCATTCCTGAGTTGTGACCATGTGGATTACTGATTTTTCATCCTCTATAAAAGAAATAATTTCATATAGACTCCTGTACACATTTTCACAAGCTTTCCCTAACACAAATTTCGAATTCGTTCATTTTTCACAGAAGAATACTTCTGGAGTGTATTCAACCTAATAGATATATAATTTACATGAATTCCATCAACATGGCATTCCGGGTTCCGTACATGATACATGCATGACGGATTCGAGAAACATGCGTTTCTGAGTTGTGAGCATGTGGATTAGTGAACTTTCATCCACCAAAGAAGGCATATATTACACTTTGAAATATTTACTCTGACTTCATAAGTTTTTTGTATCACCAGGTTCTAAAATCGGACATTTGGCAGTAGAAAACACTCTTTGAGCGAATTCTCACCAATACACATGTAGTTTACATTGTTTACATAACCATGGCATTCCGTATTCTGAACATGTTTCATGCATCACGGATTCCTCAAACATGCATTTCTGAGCTGTGAACATGCGCATGACAGATGTTTCAACCACCAAACAAGTTACTTATGCACTTTGAAATAGTTCCTTGGACTTCGTTGCTTCTCCTATCACCAGTTTCAAGAATCACACTTTGATCCCAGAAAAACCCTCTTGGAGCGAATTCTACCCTAGAGATATGTAATTTGAATAGATTCCTTCAACATGATATTCCGTGTTCCGTACATGTTACATGCATGACGGATTCGACATACATGCATTCCTGAGTTGTGACCATGTGGATTACTGATTTTTCATCCTCTATCAAAGGAATAATTTCATATAGACTCGTGTACACATTTTCACAAGCTTTCCCTAACACAAGTTTCGAATTCGATCATTTTTCACAGAAGAATACTTCTGGAGTGTATTCAACCTAATAGATGTATAATTTACATGAATTCCATCAACATGGCATTCCGGGTTCCGTACATGATACATGCATGACGGATTCGAGAAACATGCGTTTCTGTGTTGTGAGCATGTGGATTAGTGAACTTTCATCCACCAAAGAAGGCATATATTGCACTTTGAAATATTTACTCTGACTTCATAAGTTTTTTGTATCACCAGGTTCTAAAATCGGACATTTGGCAGTGGAAAACACTCTTTGAGCGAATTCTCACCAATACACATGTAATTTACATTGTTTACATAACCATGGCATTCCGTATTCCGAACATGATTCATGCATCACGGATTCCTCAAACATGCATTTCTGAGCTGTGAACATGCGCATGACAGATGTTTCAACCACCAAACATGTTAATTATGCACTTTGAAATAGTTCCTTGGACTTCGTTGCTTCTCCTATCACCAGTTTCAAGAATCACACTTTGATCCCAGAAAAACCCTCTTGGAGCGAATTCTACCCTAGAGATATGTAATTTGAATAGATTCCTTCAACATGAAATTCCGTGTTCCGTACATGTTACATGCATGACGGATTCGACAAACATGCATTCCTGAGTTGTGACCATGTGGATTACTGATTTTTCATCCTCTATAAAAGGAATAATTTCATATAGACTCGTGTACACATTTTCACATGGTTTCCCTAACACAACTTTCGAATTCGTTCATTTTTCACAGAAGAATACTTCTGGAGTGTATTCAACCTAATAGATATATAATTTACATGAATTCCATCAACATGGCATTCCGGGTTCCGTACATGATACATGCATGACGGATTCGAGAAACATGCATTTCTGAGTTGTGAGCATGTGGATTAGTGACCTATCATCCACCAAAGAAGGCATATATTACACTTTGAAATATTTACTCTGACTTCATAAGTTTTTTGTATCACCAGGTTCTAAAATTGGACATTTGGCAGTGGAAAACACTCTTTGAGCGAATTCTCACCAATTCACATGTAATTTACATTGTTTACATAACCATGGCATTCCGTATTCCGAACATGTTTCATGCATCACAGATTCCTCAAACATGCATTTCTGAGCTGTGAACATGCGCATGACAGATGTTTCAACCACCAAACAAGTTACTTATGCACTTTGAAATAGTTCCTTGGACTTCGTTGCTTCTCCTATCACCAGTTTCAAGAATCACACTTTGATCCCAGAAAAAACCTCTTGGAGCGAATTCTACCCTAGAGATATGTAATTTGAATAGATTCCTTCAACATGATATTCCGTGTTCCGTACATGTTACATGCATGACGCATTCGACATACATGCATTCCTGAGTTGTGAGCATGTGGATTTTTGATTTTTCATCCTCTATAAAAGGAATAATTTCATATAGACTCGTGTACACATTTTCACAAGCTTTCCCTAACACAAGTTTCAAATTCGTTCATTTTTCACAGAAGAATACTTCTGGAGTGTATTCAACCTAATAGATGTATAATTTACATGAATTCCATCAACATGGCATTCCGGGTTCCGTACATGATACAAGCATGACGGATTCGAGAAACATGCGTTTCTGAGTTGTGAGCATGTGGATTAGTGAACTTTCATCCACCAAAGAAGGCATATATTGCACTTTGAAATATTTACTCTGACTTCATAAGTTTTTTGTATCACCAGGTTCTAAAATCGGACATTTGGCAGTAGAAAACACTCTTTGAGCGAATTCTCACCAATACACATGTAATTTACATTGTTTACATTACCATGGCATTCCGTATTCCGAACATGTTTCATGCATCACGGATTCCTCAAACATGCATTTCTGAGCTGTGAACATGCGCATGACAGATGTTTCAACCACCAAACAAGTTACTTATGCACTTTTAAATAATTCCTTGGACTTCATTGCTTCTCCTATCACCAGTTTCAAGAATCACACTTTGATCCCAGAAAAACCCTCTTGGAGCGAATTCTACCCTAGAGATATGTAATTTGAATAGATTCCTTCAACATGAAATTCCGTGTTCCGTACTTGTTACATGCATGACGGATTCGACATACATGCATTCCTGAGTTGTGACCATGTGGATTACTGATTTTTCATCCTCTATAAAAGAAATAATTTCATATAGACTCCTGTACACATTTTCACAAGCTTTCCCTAACACAAATTTCGAATTCGTTCATTTTTCACAGAAGAATACTTCTGGAGTGTATTCAACCTAATAGATATATAATTTACATGAATTCCATCAACATGGCATTCCGGGTTCCGTACATGATACATGCATGACGGATTCGAGAAACATGCGTTTCTGAGTTGTGAGCATGTGGATTAGTGAACTTTCATCCACCAAAGAAGGCATATATTACACTTTGAAATATTTACTCTGACTTCATAAGTTTTTTGTATCACCAGGTTCTAAAATCGGACATTTGGCAGTAGAAAACACTCTTTGAGCGAATTCTCACCAATACACATGTAGTTTACATTGTTTACATAACCATGGCATTCCGTATTCTGAACATGTTTCATGCATCACGGATTCCTCAAACATGCATTTCTGAGCTGTGAACATGCGCATGACAGATGTTTCAACCACCAAACAAGTTACTTATGCACTTTGAAATAGTTCCTTGGACTTCGTTGCTTCTCCTATCACCAGTTTCAAGAATCACACTTTGATCCCAGAAAAACCCTCTTGGAGCGAATTCTACCCTAGAGATATGTAATTTGAATAGATTCCTTCAACATGATATTCCGTGTTCCGTACATGTTACATGCATGACGGATTCGACATACATGCATTCCTGAGTTGTGACCATGTGGATTACTGATTTTTCATCCTCTATCAAAGGAATAATTTCATATAGACTCGTGTACACATTTTCACAAGCTTTCCCTAACACAAGTTTCGAATTCGATCATTTTTCACAGAAGAATACTTCTGGAGTGTATTCAACCTAATAGATGTATAATTTACATGAATTCCATCAACATGGCATTCCGGGTTCCGTACATGATACATGCATGACGGATTCGAGAAACATGCGTTTCTGTGTTGTGAGCATGTGGATTAGTGAACTTTCATCCACCAAAGAAGGCATATATTGCACTTTGAAATATTTACTCTGACTTCATAAGTTTTTTGTATCACCAGGTTCTAAAATCGGACATTTGGCAGTGGAAAACACTCTTTGAGCGAATTCTCACCAATACACATGTAATTTACATTGTTTACATAACCATGGCATTCCGTATTCCGAACATGATTCATGCATCACGGATTCCTCAAACATGCATTTCTGAGCTGTGAACATGCGCATGACAGATGTTTCAACCACCAAACATGTTAATTATGCACTTTGAAATAGTTCCTTGGACTTCGTTGCTTCTCCTATCACCAGTTTCAAGAATCACACTTTGATCCCAGAAAAACCCTCTTGGAGCGAATTCTACCCTAGAGATATGTAATTTGAATAGATTCCTTCAACATGAAATTCCGTGTTCCGTACATGTTACATGCATGACGGATTCGACAAACATGCATTCCTGAGTTGTGACCATGTGGATTACTGATTTTTCATCCTCTATAAAAGGAATAATTTCATATAGACTCGTGTACACATTTTCACATGGTTTCCCTAACACAACTTTCGAATTCGTTCATTTTTCACAGAAGAATACTTCTGGAGTGTATTCAACCTAATAGATATATAATTTACATGAATTCCATCAACATGGCATTCCGGGTTCCGTACATGATACATGCATGACGGATTCGAGAAACATGCATTTCTGAGTTGTGAGCATGTGGATTAGTGACCTATCATCCACCAAAGAAGGCATATATTACACTTTGAAATATTTACTCTGACTTCATAAGTTTTTTGTATCACCAGGTTCTAAAATTGGACATTTGGCAGTGGAAAACACTCTTTGAGCGAATTCTCACCAATTCACATGTAATTTACATTGTTTACATAACCATGGCATTCCGTATTCCGAACATGTTTCATGCATCACAGATTCCTCAAACATGCATTTCTGAGCTGTGAACATGCGCATGACAGATGTTTCAACCACCAAACAAGTTACTTATGCACTTTGAAATAGTTCCTTGGACTTCGTTGCTTCTCCTATCACCAGTTTCAAGAATCACACTTTGATCCCAGAAAAAACCTCTTGGAGCGAATTCTACCCTAGAGATATGTAATTTGAATAGATTCCTTCAACATGATATTCCGTGTTCCGTACATGTTACATGCATGACGCATTCGACATACATGCATTATTGAGTTGTGAGCATGTGGATTTTTGATTTTTCATCCTCTATAAAAGGAATAATTTCATATAGACTCGTGTACACATTTTCACAAGCTTTCCCTAACACAAGTTTCAAATTCGTTCATTTTTCACAGAAGAATACTTCTGGAGTGTATTCAACCTAATAGATGTATAATTTACATGAATTCCATCAACATGGCATTCCGGGTTCCGTACATGATACAAGCATGACGGATTCGAGAAACATGCGTTTCTGAGTTGTGAGCATGTGGATTAGTGAACTTTCATCCACCAAAGAAGGCATATATTGCACTTTGAAATATTTACTCTGACTTCATAAGTTTTTTGTATCACCAGGTTCTAAAATCGGACATTTGGCAGTAGAAAACACTCTTTGAGCGAATTCTCACCAATACACATGTAATTTACATTGTTTACATTACCATGGCATTCCGTATTCCGAACATGTTTCATGCATCACGGATTCCTCAAACATGCATTTCTGAGCTGTGAACATGCGCATGACAGATGTTTCAACCACCAAACAAGTTACTTATGCACTTTTAAATAATTCCTTGGACTTCATTGCTTCTCCTATCACCAGTTTCAAGAATCACACTTTGATCCCAGAAAAACCCTCTTGGAGCGAATTCTACCCTAGAGATATGTAATTTGAATAGATTCCTTCAACATGAAATTCCGTGTTCCGTACTTGTTACATGCATGACGGATTCGACATACATGCATTCCTGAGTTGTGACCATGTGGATTACTGATTTTTCATCCTCTATAAAAGGAATAATTTCATATAGACTCCTGTACACATTTTCACAAGCTTTCCCTAACACAACTTTCGAATTCGTTCATTTTTCACAGAAGAATACTTCTGGAGTGTATTCAACCTAATAGATATATAATTTACATGAATTCCATCAACATGGCATTCCGGGTTCCGTACATGATACATGCATGACGGATTCGAGAAACATGCGTTTCTGAGTTGTGAGCATGTGGATTAGTGAACTTTCATCCACCAAAGAAGGCATATATTGCACTTTGAAATATTTACTCTGACTTCATAAGTTTTTTGTATCACCAGGTTCTAAAATCGGACATTTGGAAGTAGAAAACACTCTTTGAGCGAATTCTCACCAATTCACATGTAATTTACATTGTTTACATAACCATGGCATTCCGTATTCCGAACATGTTTCATGCATCACAGATTCCTCAAACATGCATTTCTGAGCTGTGAACATGCGCATGACAGATGTTTCAACCACCAAACAAGTTACTTATGCACTTTGAAATAGTTCCTTGGACTTCGTTTCTTCTCCTATCACCAGTTTCAAGAATCACACTTTGATCCCAGAAAAAACCTCTTGGAGCGAATTCTACCCTAGAGATATGTAATTTGAATAGATTCCTTCAACATGATATTCCGTGTTCCGTACATGTTACATGCATGACGCATTCGACATACATGCATTCCTGAGTTGTGAGCATGTGGATTTTTGATTTTTCATCCTCTATAAAAGGAATAATTTCATATAGACTTGTGTACACTTTTTCACAAGCTTTCCCTAACACAAGTTTCAAATTCGTTCATTTTTCACAGAAGAATACTTCTGGAGTGTATTCAACCTAATAGACGTATAATTTACATGAATTATATCAACATGGCATTCCGGGTTCCGTACATGATACAAGCATGACGGATTCGAGAAACATGCGTTTCTGAGTTGTGAGCATGTGGATTAGTGAACTTTCATCCACCAAATAAGGCATATATTGCACTTTGAAATATTTACTCTGACTTCATATGTTTTTTGTATCACCAGGTTCTAAAATCGGACATTTGGCAGTAGAAAACACTCTTTGAGCGAATTCTCACCAATACACATGTAATTTACATTGTTTACATAACCATGGCATTCCGTATTCCGAACATGTTTCATGCATCACGGATTCCTCAAACATGCATTTCTGAGCTGTGAACATGCGCATGACAGATGTTTCAACCACCAAACAAGTTACTTATGCACTTTTAAATAATTCCTTGGACTTCATTGCTTCTCCTATCACCAGTTTCAAGAATCACACTTTGATCCCAGAAAAACCCTCTTGGAGCGAATTCTACCCTAGAGATATGTAATTTGAATAGATTCCTTCAACATGAAATTCCGTGTTCCGTACATGTTACATGCATGACGGATTCGACATACATGCATTCCTGAGTTTTGACCATGTGGATTACTGATTTTTCATCCTCTATAAAAGAAATAATTTCATATAGACTCCTGTACACATTTTCACAAGCTTTCCCTAACACAAATTTCGAATTCGTTCATTTTTCACAGAAGAATACTTCTGGAGTGTATTCAACCTAATAGATATATAATTTACATGAATTCCATCAACATGGCATTCCGGGTTCCGTACATGATACATGCATGACGGATTCGAGAAACATGCGTTTCTGAGTTGTGAGCATGTGGATTAGTGAACTTTCATCCACCAAAGAAGGCATATATTACACTTTGAAATATTTACTCTGACTTCATAAGTTTTTTGTATCACCAGGTTCTAAAATCGGACATTTGGCAGTAGAAAACACTCTTTGAGCGAATTCTCACCAATACACATGTAGTTTACATTGTTTACATAACCATGGCATTCCGTATTCTGAACATGTTTCATGCATCACGGATTCCTCAAACATGCATTTCTGAGCTGTGAACATGCGCATGACAGATGTTTCAACCACCAAACAAGTTACTTATGCACTTTGAAATAGTTCCTTGGACTTCGTTGCTTCTCCTATCACCAGTTTCAAGAATCACACTTTGATCCCAGAAAAACCCTCTTGGAGCGAATTCTACCCTAGAGATATGTAATTTGAATAGATTCCTTCAACATGATATTCCGTGTTCCGTACATGTTACATGCATGACGGATTCGACATACATGCATTCCTGAGTTGTGACCATGTGGATTACTGATTTTTCATCCTCTATCAAAGGAATAATTTCATATAGACTCGTGTACACATTTTCACAAGCTTTCCCTAACACAAGTTTCGAATTCGATCATTTTTCACAGAAGAATACTTCTGGAGTGTATTCAACCTAATAGATGTATAATTTACATGAATTCCATCAACATGGCATTCCGGGTTCCGTACATGATACATGCATGACGGATTCGAGAAACATGCGTTTCTGTGTTGTGAGCATGTGGATTAGTGAACTTTCATCCACCAAAGAAGGCATATATTGCACTTTGAAATATTTACTCTGACTTCATAAGTTTTTTGTATCACCAGGTTCTAAAATCGGACATTTGGCAGTGGAAAACACTCTTTGAGCGAATTCTCACCAATACACATGTAATTTACATTGTTTACATAACCATGGCATTCCGTATTCCGAACATGATTCATGCATCACGGATTCCTCAAACATGCATTTCTGAGCTGTGAACATGCGCATGACAGATGTTTCAACCACCAAACATGTTAATTATGCACTTTGAAATAGTTCCTTGGACTTCGTTGCTTCTCCTATCACCAGTTTCAAGAATCACACTTTGATCCCAGAAAAACCCTCTTGGAGCGAATTCTACCCTAGAGATATGTAATTTGAATAGATTCCTTCAACATGAAATTCCGTGTTCCGTACATGTTACATGCATGACGGATTCGACAAACATGCATTCCTGAGTTGTGACCATGTGGATTACTGATTTTTCATCCTCTATAAAAGGAATAATTTCATATAGACTCGTGTACACATTTTCACATGGTTTCCCTAACACAACTTTCGAATTCGTTCATTTTTCACAGAAGAATACTTCTGGAGTGTATTCAACCTAATAGATATATAATTTACATGAATTCCATCAACATGGCATTCCGGGTTCCGTACATGATACATGCATGACGGATTCGAGAAACATGCGTTTCTGAGTTGTGAGCATGTGGATTAGTGACCTATCATCCACCAAAGAAGGCATATATTACACTTTGAAATATTTACTCTGACTTCATAAGTTTTTTGTATCACCAGGTTCTAAAATTGGACATTTGGCAGTGGAAAACACTCTTTGAGCGAATTCTCACCAATTCACATGTAATTTACATTGTTTACATAACCATGGCATTCCGTATTCCGAACATGTTTCATGCATCACAGATTCCTCAAACATGCATTTCTGAGCTGTGAACATGCGCATGACAGATGTTTCAACCACCAAACAAGTTACTTATGCACTTTGAAATAGTTCCTTGGACTTCGTTGCTTCTCCTATCACCAGTTTCAAGAATCACACTTTGATCCCAGAAAAAACCTCTTGGAGCGAATTCTACCCTAGAGATATGTAATTTGAATAGATTCCTTCAACATGATATTCCGTGTTCCGTACATGTTACATGCATGACGGATTCGACATACATGCATTCCTGAGTTGTGAGCATGTGGGTTACTGATTTTTCATCCTCTATAAAAGGAATAATTTCATATAGACTCGTGTACACATTTTCACAAGCTTTCCCTAACACAAGTTTCAAATTCGTTCATTTTTCACAGAAGAATACTTCTGGAGTGTATTCAACCTAATAGATGTATAATTTACATGAATTCCATCAACATGGCATTCCGGGTTCCGTACATGATACAAGCATGACGGATTCGAGAAACATGCGTTTCTGAGTTGTGAGCATGTGGATTAGTGAACTTTCATCCACCAAAGAAGGCATATATTGCACTTTGAAATATTTACTCTGACTTCATAAGTTTTTTGTATCACCAGGTTCTAAAATCGGACATTTGGCAGTAGAAAACACTCTTTGAGCGAATTCTCACCAATACACATGTAATTTACATTGTTTACATTACCATGGCATTCCGTATTCCGAACATGTTTCATGCATCACGGATTCCTCAAACATGCATTTCTGAGCTGTGAACATGCGCATGACAGATGTTTCAACCACCAAACATGTTACTTATGCACTTTGAAATAGTTCCTTGGACTTCGTTGCTTCTCCTATCACCAGTTTCAAGAGTCACACTTTGATCCCAGAAAAACCCTCTTGGAGCGAATTCTACCCTAGAGATATGTAATTTGAATAGATTCCTTCAACATGATATTCCGTGTTCCGTACATGTTACATGCATGACGGATTCGACATACATGCATTCCTGAGTTGTGACCATGTGGATTACTGATTTTTCATCCTCTATCAAAGGAATAATTTCATATAGACTCGTGTACACATTTTCACAAGCTTTCCCTAACACAAGTTTCGAATTCGTGCTTTTTTCACAGAAGAATACTTCTGGAGTGTATTCAACCTAATAGATATATAATTTACATGAATTCCATCAACATGGCATTCCGGGTTCCGTACATGATACATGCATGACGGATTCGAGAAACATGCGTTTCTGAGTTGTGAGCATGTGGATTAGTGAACTTTCATCCACCAAAGAAGGCATATATTACACTTTGAAATATTTACTCTGACTTCATAAGTTTTTTGTATCACCAGGTTCTAAAATCGGACATTTGGCAGTAGAAAACACTCTTTGAGCGAATTCTCACCAATACACATGTAATTAACATTGTTTACATAACCATGGCATTCCGTATTCCAAACATGTTTCATGCATCACGGATTCCTCAAACATGAATTTCTGAGCTGTGAACATGCGCATGACAGATGTTTCAACCACCAAACAAGTTACTTATGCACTTTGAAATAGTTCCTTGGACTTCGTTGCTTCTCCTATCACCAGTTTCAAGAATCACACTTTGATCCCAGAAAAACCCTCTTGGAGCGAATTCTACCCTAGAGATATGTAATTTGAATAGATTCCTTCAACATGATATTCCGTGTTCCGTACATGTTACATGCATGACGGATTCGACATACATGCATTCCTGAGTTGTGAGCATGTGGGTTACTGATTTTTCATCCTCTACAAAAGGAATAATTTCATATAGACTCGTGTACACATTTTCACAAGCTTTCCCTAACACAAGTTTCGAATTCGTTCATTTTTCACAGAAGAATACTTCTGGAGTGTATTCAACCTAATAGATGTATAATTTACATGAATTCCATCAACATGGCATTCCGGGTTCCGTACATGATACATGCATGACGGATTCGAGAAACATGCGTTTCTGTGTTGTGAGCATGTGGATTAGTGAACTTTCATCCACCAAAGAAGGCATATATTGCACTTTGAAATATTTACTCTGACTTCATAAGTTTTTTGTATCACCAGGTTCTAAAATCGGACATTTGGCAGTGGAAAACACTCTTTGAGCGAATTCTCACCAATACACATGTAATTTACATTGTTTACATAACCATGGCATTCCGTATTCCGAACATGATTCATGCATCACGGATTCCTCAAACATGCATTTCTGAGCTGTGAACATGCGCATGACAGATGTTTCAACCACCAAACATGTTAATTATGCACTTTGAAATAGTTCCTTGGACTTCGTTGCTTCTCCTATCACCAGTTTCAAGAATCACACTTTGATCCCAGAAAAACCCTCTTGGAGCGAATTCTACCCTAGAGATATGTAATTTGAATAGATTCCTTCAACATGAAATTCCGTGTTCCGTACATGTTACATGCATGACGGATTCGACAAACATGCATTCCTGAGTTGTGACCATGTGGATTACTGATTTTTCATCCTCTATAAAAGGAATAATTTCATATAGACTCGTGTACACATTTTCACATGGTTTCCCTAACACAACTTTCGAATTCGTTCATTTTTCACAGAAGAATACTTCTGGAGTGTATTCAACCTAATAGATATATAATTTACATGAATTCCATCAACATGGCATTCCGGGTTCCGTACATGATACATGCATGACGGATTCGAGAAACATGCGTTTCTGAGTTGTGAGCATGTGGATTAGTGACCTATCATCCACCAAAGAAGGCATATATTACACTTTGAAATATTTACTCTGACTTCATAAGTTTTTTGTATCACCAGGTTCTAAAATTGGACATTTGGCAGTGGAAAACACTCTTTGAGCGAATTCTCACCAATTCACATGTAATTTACATTGTTTACATAACCATGGCATTCCGTATTCCGAACATGTTTCATGCATCACAGATTCCTCAAACATGCATTTCTGAGCTGTGAACATGCGCATGACAGATGTTTCAACCACCAAACAAGTTACTTATGCACTTTGAAATAGTTCCTTGGACTTCGTTGCTTCTCCTATCACCAGTTTCAAGAATCACACTTTGATCCCAGAAAAAACCTCTTGGAGCGAATTCTACCCTAGAGATATGTAATTTGAATAGATTCCTTCAACATGATATTCCGTGTTCCGTACATGTTACATGCATGACGGATTCGACATACATGCATTCCTGAGTTGTGAGCATGTGGGTTACTGATTTTTCATCCTCTATAAAAGGAATAATTTCATATAGACTCGTGTACACATTTTCACAAGCTTTCCCTAACACAAGTTTCAAATTCGTTCATTTTTCACAGAAGAATACTTCTGGAGTGTATTCAACCTAATAGATGTATAATTTACATGAATTCCATCAACATGGCATTCCGGGTTCCGTACATGATACAAGCATGACGGATTCGAGAAACATGCGTTTCTGAGTTGTGAGCATGTGGATTAGTGAACTTTCATCCACCAAAGAAGGCATATATTGCACTTTGAAATATTTACTCTGACTTCATAAGTTTTTTGTATCACCAGGTTCTAAAATCGGACATTTGGCAGTAGAAAACACTCTTTGAGCGAATTCTCACCAATACACATGTAATTTACATTGTTTACATTACCATGGCATTCCGTATTCCGAACATGTTTCATGCATCACGGATTCCTCAAACATGCATTTCTGAGCTGTGAACATGCGCATGACAGATGTTTCAACCACCAAACATGTTACTTATGCACTTTGAAATAGTTCCTTGGACTTCGTTGCTTCTCCTATCACCAGTTTCAAGAGTCACACTTTGATCCCAGAAAAACCCTCTTGGAGCGAATTCTACCCTAGAGATATGTAATTTGAATAGATTCCTTCAACATGATATTCCGTGTTCCGTACATGTTACATGCATGACGGATTCGACATACATGCATTCCTGAGTTGTGACCATGTGGATTACTGATTTTTCATCCTCTATCAAAGGAATAATTTCATATAGACTCGTGTACACATTTTCACAAGCTTTCCCTAACACAAGTTTCGAATTCGTGCTTTTTTCACAGAAGAATACTTCTGGAGTGTATTCAACCTAATAGATATATAATTTACATGAATTCCATCAACATGGCATTCCGGGTTCCGTACATGATACATGCATGACGGATTCGAGAAACATGCGTTTCTGAGTTGTGAGCATGTGGATTAGTGAACTTTCATCCACCAAAGAAGGCATATATTACACTTTGAAATATTTACTCTGACTTCATAAGTTTTTTGTATCACCAGGTTCTAAAATCGGACATTTGGCAGTAGAAAACACTCTTTGAGCGAATTCTCACCAATACACATGTAATTAACATTGTTTACATAACAATGGCATTCCGTATTCCAAACATGTTTCATGCATCACGGATTCCTCAAACATGAATTTCTGAGCTGTGAACATGCGCATGACAGATGTTTCAACCACCAAACAAGTTACTTATGCACTTTGAAATAGTTCCTTGGACTTCGTTGCTTCTCCTATCACCAGTTTCAAGAATCACACTTTGATCCCAGAAAAACCCTCTTGGAGCGAATTCTACCCTAGAGATATGTAATTTGAATAGATTCCTTCAACATGATATTCCGTGTTCCGTACATGTTACATGCATGACGGATTCGACATACATGCATTCCTGAGTTGTGAGCATGTGGGTTACTGATTTTTCATCCTCTACAAAAGGAATAATTTCATATAGACTCGTGTACACATTTTCACAAGCTTTCCCTAACACAAGTTTCGAATTCGTTCATTTTTCACAGAAGAATACTTCTGGAGTGTATTCAACCTAATAGATGTATAATTTACATGAATTCCATCAACATGGCATTCCGGGTTCCGTACATGATACATGCATGACGGATTCGAGAAACATGCGTTTCTGAGTTGTGAGCATGTGGATTAGTGAACTTTCATCCACCAAAGAAGGCATATATTACACTTTGAAATATTTACTCTGACTTCATAAGTTTTTTGTATCACCAGGTTCTAAAATCGGACATTTGGCAGTAGAAAACACTCTTTGAGCGAATTCTCACCAATACACATGTAATTTACATTGTTTACATAACCATGGCATTCCGTATTCCGAACATGTTTCATGCATCACGGATTCCTCAAACATGCATTTCTGAGCTGTGAACATGCGCATGACAGATGTTTCAACCACCAAACAAGTTACTTATGCACTTTGAAATAGTTCCTTGGACTTCGTTGCTTCTCCTATCACCAGTTTCAAGAATCACACTTTGATCCCAGAAAAACCCTCTTGGAGCGAATTCTACCCTAGAGATATGTAATTTGAATAGATTCCTTCAACATGATATTCCGTGTTCCGTACATGTTACATGCATGACGGATTCAACAAACATGCTTTCCTGAGTTGTGAGCATGTGGATTACTGATTTTTCATCCTCTGTAAAAGGAATAATTTCATATAGACTCGTGTACACATTTTCACAAGCTTTCCCTAACACAAGTTTCGAATTCGTTCATTTTTCACAGAAGAATACTTCTGGAGTGTATTCAACCTAATAGATATATAATTTACATGAATTCCATCAACATGGCATTCCGGGTTCCGTACATGATACATGCATGGCGGATTCGAGAAACATGCGTTTCTGAGTTGTGAGCATGTGGATTAGTGAACTTTCATCCACCAAAGAAGGCATATATTACACTTTGAAATATTTACTCTGACTTCATAAGTTTTATGTATCACCAGGTTCTAAAATCTGACATTTGGCAGTAGAAAACACTCTTTGAGCGAATTCTCATCAATACACATGTAATTTACATTGTTTACATAACCATGGCATTCCGTATTCCGAACATGTTTCATGCATCACGGATTCCTCAAACATGCATTTCTGAGCTGTGAACATGCGCATGACAGATGTTTCAACCACCAAACAAGTTAATTATGCACTTTGAAATAGTTCCTTGGACTTCGTTGCTTCTCCTATCACCAGTTTCAAGAATCACACTTTGATCCCAGAAAAACCCTCTTGGAGCGAATTCTACCCTAGAGATATGTAATTTGAATAGATTCCTTCAACATGATATTCCGTGTTCCGTACATGTTACATGCATGACGGATTCGACATACATGCATTCCTGAGTTGTGACCATGTGGATTACTGATTTTTCATCCTCTATCAAAGGAATAATTTCATATAGACTCGTGTACACATTTTCACAAGCTTTCCCTAACACAAGTTTCGAATTCGATCATTTTTCACAGAAGAATACTTCTGGAGTGTATTCAACCTAATAGATGTATAATTTACATGAATTCCATCAACATGGCATTCCGGGTTCCGTACATGATACATGCATGACGGATTCGAGAAACATGCGTTTCTGTGTTGTGAGCATGTGGATTAGTGAACTTTCATCCACCAAAGAAGGCATATATTGCACTTTGAAATATTTACTCTGACTTCATAAGTTTTTTGTATCACCAGGTTCTAAAATCGGACATTTGGCAGTGGAAAACACTCTTTGAGCGAATTCTCACCAATACACATGTAATTTACATTGTTTACATAACCATGGCATTCCGTATTCCGAACATGATTCATGCATCACGGATTCCTCAAACATGCATTTCTGAGCTGTGAACATGCGCATGACAGATGTTTCAACCACCAAACATGTTAATTATGCACTTTGAAATAGTTCCTTGGACTTCGTTGCTTCTCCTATCACCAGTTTCAAGAATCACACTTTGATCCCAGAAAAACCCTCTTGGAGCGAATTCTACCCTAGAGATATGTAATTTGAATAGATTCCTTCAACATGAAATTCCGTGTTCCGTACATGTTACATGCATGACGGATTCGACAAACATGCATTCCTGAGTTGTGACCATGTGGATTACTGATTTTTCATCCTCTATAAAAGGAATAATTTCATATAGACTCGTGTACACATTTTCACATGGTTTCCCTAACACAACTTTCGAATTCGTTCATTTTTCACAGAAGAATACTTCTGGAGTGTATTCAACCTAATAGATATATAATTTACATGAATTCCATCAACATGGCATTCCGGGTTCCGTACATGATACATGCATGACGGATTCGAGAAACATGCGTTTCTGAGTTGTGAGCATGTGGATTAGTGACCTATCATCCACCAAAGAAGGCATATATTACACTTTGAAATATTTACTCTGACTTCATAAGTTTTTTGTATCACCAGGTTCTAAAATTGGACATTTGGCAGTGGAAAACACTCTTTGAGCGAATTCTCACCAATTCACATGTAATTTACATTGTTTACATAACCATGGCATTCCGTATTCCGAACATGTTTCATGCATCACAGATTCCTCAAACATGCATTTCTGAGCTGTGAACATGCGCATGACAGATGTTTCAACCACCAAACAAGTTACTTATGCACTTTGAAATAGTTCCTTGGACTTCGTTGCTTCTCCTATCACCAGTTTCAAGAATCACACTTTGATCCCAGAAAAAACCTCTTGGAGCGAATTCAACCCTAGAGATATGTAATTTGAATAGATTCCTTCAACATGATATTCCGTGTTCCGTACATGTTACATGCATGACGCATTCGACATACATGCATTCCTGAGTTGTGAGCATGTGGATTTTTGATTTTTCATCCTCTATAAAAGGAATAATTTCATATAGACTCGTGTACACATTTTCACAAGCTTTCCCTAACACAAGTTTCAAATTCGTTCATTTTTCACAGAAGAATACTTCTGGAGTGTATTCAACCTAATAGATGTATAATTTACATGAATTCCATCAACATGGCATTCCGGGTTCCGTACATGATACAAGCATGACGGATTCGAGAAACATGCGTTTCTGAGTTGTGAGCATGTGGATTAGTGAACTTTCATCCACCAAAGAAGGCATATATTGCACTTTGAAATATTTACTCTGACTTCATAAGTTTTTTGTATCACCAGGTTCTAAAATCGGACATTTGGCAGTAGAAAACACTCTTTGAGCGAATTCTCACCAATACACATGTAATTTACATTGTTTACATTACCATGGCATTCCGTATTCCGAACATGTTTCATGCATCACGGATTCCTCAAACATGCATTTCTGAGCTGTGAACATGCGCATGACAGATGTTTCAACCACCAAACAAGTTACTTATGCACTTTTAAATAATTCCTTGGACTTCATTGCTTCTCCTATCACCAGTTTCAAGAATCACACTTTGATCCCAGAAAAACCCTCTTGGAGCGAATTCTACCCTAGAGATATGTAATTTGAATAGATTCCTTCAACATGAAATTCCGTGTTCCGTACTTGTTACATGCATGACGGATTCGACATACATGCATTCCTGAGTTGTGACCATGTGGATTACTGATTTTTCATCCTCTATAAAAGGAATAATTTCATATAGACTCCTGTACACATTTTCACAAGCTTTCCCTAACACAACTTTCGAATTCGTTCATTTTTCACAGAAGAATACTTCTGGAGTGTATTCAACCTAATAGATATATAATTTACATGAATTCCATCAACATGGCATTCCGGGTTCCGTACATGATACATGCATGACAGATTCGAGAAACATGCGTTTCTGAGTTGTGAGCATGTGGATTAGTGAACTTTCATCCACCAAAGAAGGCATATATTGCACTTTGAAATATTTACTCTGACTTCATAAGTTTTTTGTATCACCAGGTTCTAAAATCGGACATTTGGCAGTGGAAAACACTCTTTGAGCGAATTCTCACCAATACACATGTAATTTACATTGTTTACATAACCATGGCATTCCGTATTCCGAACATGTTTCATGCATCACGGATTCCTCAAACATGCATTTCTGAGCTGTGAACATGCGCATGACAGATGTTTCAACCACCAAACATGTTACTTATGCACTTTGAAATAGTTCCTTGGACTTCGTTGCTTCTCCTATCACCAGTTTCAAGAGTCACACTTTGATCCCAGAAAAACCCTCTTGGAGCGAATTCTACCCTAGAGATATGTAATTTGAATAGATTCCTTCAACATGATATTCCGTGTTCCGTACATGTTACATGCATGACGGATTCGACATACATGCATTCCTGAGTTGTGACCATGTGGATTACTGATTTTTCATCCTCTATCAAAGGAATAATTTCATATAGACTCGTGTACACATTTTCACAAGCTTTCCCTAACACAAGTTTCGAATTCGTGCTTTTTTCACAGAAGAATACTTCTGGAGTGTATTCAACCTAATAGATATATAATTTACATGAATTCCATCAACATGGCATTCCGGGTTCCGTACATGATACATGCATGACGGATTCGAGAAACATGCGTTTCTGAGTTGTGAGCATGTGGATTAGTGAACTTTCATCCACCAAAGAAGGCATATATTACACTTTGAAATATTTACTCTGACTTCATAAGTTTTTTGTATCACCAGGTTCTAAAATCGGACATTTGGCAGTAGAAAACACTCTTTGAGCGAATTCTCACCAATACACATGTAATTAACATTGTTTACATAACCATGGCATTCCGTATTCCAAACATGTTTCATGCATCACGGATTCCTCAAACATGAATTTCTGAGCTGTGAACATGCGCATGACAGATGTTTCAACCACCAAACAAGTTACTTATGCACTTTGAAATAGTTCCTTGGACTTCGTTGCTTCTCCTATCACCAGTTTCAAGAATCACACTTTGATCCCAGAAAAACCCTCTTGGAGCGAATTCTACCCTAGAGATATGTAATTTGAATAGATTCCTTCAACATGATATTCCGTGTTCCGTACATGTTACATGCATGACGGATTCGACATACATGCATTCCTGAGTTGTGAGCATGTGGGTTACTGATTTTTCATCCTCTACAAAAGGAATAATTTCATATAGACTCGTGTACACATTTTCACAAGCTTTCCCTAACACAAGTTTCGAATTCGTTCATTTTTCACAGAAGAATACTTCTGGAGTGTATTCAACCTAATAGATGTATAATTTACATGAATTCCATCAACATGGCATTCCGGGTTCCGTACATGATACATGCATGACGGATTCGAGAAACATGCGTTTCTGAGTTGTGAGCATGTGGATTAGTGAACTTTCATCCACCAAAGAAGGCATATATTACACTTTGAAATATTTACTCTGACTTCATAAGTTTTTTGTATCACCAGGTTCTAAAATCGGACATTTGGCAGTAGAAAACACTCTTTGAGCGAATTCTCACCAATACACATGTAATTTACATTGTTTACATAACCATGGCATTCCGTATTCCGAACATGTTTCATGCATCACGGATTCCTCAAACATGCATTTCTGAGCTGTGAACATGCGCATGACAGATGTTTCAACCACCAAACAAGTTACTTATGCACTTTGAAATAGTTCCTTGGACTTCGTTGCTTCTCCTATCACCAGTTTCAAGAATCACACTTTGATCCCAGAAAAACCCTCTTGGAGCGAATTCTACCCTAGAGATATGTAATTTGAATAGATTCCTTCAACATGATATTCCGTGTTCCGTACATGTTACATGCATGACGGATTCAACAAACATGCTTTCCTGAGTTGTGAGCATGTGGATTACTGATTTTTCATCCTCTGTAAAAGGAATAATTTCATATAGACTCGTGTACACATTTTCACAAGCTTTCCCTAACACAAGTTTCGAATTCGTTCATTTTTCACAGAAGAATACTTCTGGAGTGTATTCAACCTAATAGATATATAATTTACATGAATTCCATCAACATGGCATTCCGGGTTCCGTACATGATACATGCATGGCGGATTCGAGAAACATGCGTTTCTGAGTTGTGAGCATGTGGATTAGTGAACTTTCATCCACCAAAGAAGGCATATATTACACTTTGAAATATTTACTCTGACTTCATAAGTTTTATGTATCACCAGGTTCTAAAATCTGACATTTGGCAGTAGAAAACACTCTTTGAGCGAATTCTCATCAATACACATGTAATTTACATTGTTTACATAACCATGGCATTCCGTATTCCGAACATGTTTCATGCATCACGGATTCCTCAAACATGCATTTCTGAGCTGTGAACATGCGCATGACAGATGTTTCAACCACCAAACAAGTTAATTATGCACTTTGAAATAGTTCCTTGGACTTCGTTGCTTCTCCTATCACCAGTTTCAAGAATCACACTTTGATCCCAGAAAAACCCTCTTGGAGCGAATTCTACCCTAGAGATATGTAATTTGAATAGATTCCTTCAACATGATATTCCGTGTTCCGTACATGTTACATGCATGACGGATTCGACATACATGCATTCCTGAGTTGTGACCATGTGGATTACTGATTTTTCATCCTCTATAAAAGGAATAATTTCATATAGACTCGTGTACACATTTTCACAAGCTTTCCCTAACACAAGTTTCGAATTCGTTCATTTTTCACAGAAGAATACTTCTGGAGTGTATTCAACCTAATAGATGTATAATTTACATGAATTCCATCAACATGGCATTCCGGGTTCCGTACATGATACATGCATGACGGATTCGAGAAACATGCGTTTCTGAGTTGTGAGCATGTGGATTAGTGAACTTTCATCCACCAAAGAAGGCATATATTACACTTTGAAATATTTACTCTGACTTCATAAGTTTTATGTATCACCAGGTTCTAAAATCTGACATTTGGCAGTAGAAAACACTCTTTGAGCGAATTCTCATCAATACACATGTAATTTACATTGTTTACATAACCATGGCATTCCGTATTCCGAACATGTTTCATGCATCACGGATTCCTCAAACATGCATTTCTGAGCTGTGAACATGCGCATGACAGATGTTTCAACCACCAAACAAGTTAATTATGCACTTTGAAATAGTTCCTTGGACTTCGTTGCTTCTCCTATCACCAGTTTCAAGAATCACACTTTGATCCCAGAAAAACCCTCTTGGAGCGAATTCTACCCTAGAGATATGTAATTTGAATAGATTCCTTCAACATGATATCCCGTGTTCCATACATGTTACATGCATGACGGATTCGACATACATGCATTCCTGAGTTGTGAGCATGTGGGTTACTGATTTTTCATCCTCTACAAAAGGAATAATTTCATATGGACTCGTGTACACATTTTCACAAGCTTTCCCTAACACAAGTTTCGAATTCGTGCTTTTTTCACAGAACAATTCTTCTGGAGTGTATTCAACCTAATAGATATATAATTTACATGAATTCCATCAACATGGCATTCCAGGTTTCGTACATGATACATGCATGACGGATTCGAGAAACATGCGTTTCTGAGTTGTGAGCATGTGGATTAGTGAACTTTCATCCACCAAAGAAGGCATATATTACACTTTGAAATATTTACTCTGACTTCATAAGTTTTTTGTATCACCAGGTTCTAAAATCGGACATTTGGCAGTAGAAAACACTCTTTGAGCGAATTCTCACCAATACACATGTAATTTACATTGTTTACATAACCATGGCATTCCGTATTCCGAACATGTTTCATGCATCACGGATTCCTCAAACATGCATTTCTGAGCTGTGAACATGCGCATGACAGATGTTTCAACCACCAAACAAGTTAATTATGCACTTTGAAATAGTTCCTTGGACTTCGTTGCTTCTCCTATCACCAGTTTCAAGAATCACACTTTGATCCCAGAAAAACCCTCTTGGAGCGAATTCTACCCTAGAGATATGTAATTTGAATAGATTCCTTCAACATGATATCCCGTGTTCCGTACATGTTACATGCATGACGGATTCGACATACATGCATTCCTGAGTTGTGAGCATGTGGGTTACTGATTTTTCATCCTCTACAAAAGGAATAATTTCATATAGACTCGTGTACACATTTTCACAAGCTTTCCCTAACACAAGTTTCGAATTCGTGCTTTTTTCACAGAACAATTCTTCTGGAGTGTATTCAACCTAATAGATATATAATTTACATGAATTCCATCAACATGGCATTCCAGGTTTCGTACATGATACATGCATGACGGATTCGAGAAACATGCGTTTCTGAGTTGTGGGCATGTGGATTAGTGAACTTTCATCCACCAAAGAAGGCATATATTACACTTTGAAATATTTACTCTGACTTCATAAGTTTTTTGTATCACCAGGTTCTAAAATCGGACATTTGGCAGTAGAAAACACTCTTTGAGCGAATTCTCACCAATACACATGTAATTTACATTGTTTACATAACCATGGCATTCCGTATTCCGAACATGTTTCATGCATCACGGATTCCTCAAACATGCATTTCTGAGCTGTGAACATGCGCATGACAGATGTTTCAACCACCAAACAAGTTACTTATGCACTTTGAAATAGTTCCTTGGACTTCGTTGCTTCTCCTATCACCAGTTTCAAGAATCACACTTTGATCCCAGAAAAACCCTCTTGGAGCGAATTCTACCCTAGAGATATGTAATTTGAATAGATTCCTTCAACATGATATTCCGTGTTCCGTACATGTTACATGCATGACGGATTCGACAAACATGCATTCCTGAGTTGTGAGCATGTGGATTACTGATTTTTCATCCTCTATAAAAGGAATAATTTCATATAGACTCGTGTACACATTTTCACATGGTTTCCCTAACACAAGTTTCGAATTCGTTCATTTTTCACAGAAGAATACTTCTGGAGTGTATTCAACCTAATAGATATATAATTTACATGAATTCCATCAACATGGCATTCCGGGTTCCGTACATGATACATGCATGACGGATTCGAGAAACATGCGTTTCTGAGTTGTGAGCATGTCGATTAGTGACCTTTCATCCACCAAAAAGGCATATATTACACTTTGAAATATTTACTCTGACTTCATAAGTTTTTTGTATCACCAGGTTCTAAAATCGGACATTTGGCAGTAGAAAACACTCTTTGAGCGAATTCTCACCAATACACATGTAGTTTACATTGTTTACATAACCATGGCATTCCGTATTCTGAACAAGTTTCATGCATCACGGATTCCTCAAACATGCATTTCTGAGCTGTGAACATGCGCATGACAGATGTTTCAACCACCAAACAATTTACTTATGCACTTTGAAATAGTTCCTTGGACTTCGTTGCTTCTCCTATCACCAGTTTCAAGAATCACACTTTGATCCCAGAAAAACCCTCTTGGAGCGAATTCTACCCTAGAGATATGTAATTTGAATAGATTCCTTCAACATGAAATTCCGTGTTCCGTACATGTTACATGCATGACGGATTCGACAAACATGCATTCCTGAGTTGTGAGCATGTGGATTACTGATTTTTCATCCTCTATAAAAGGAATAATTTCATATAGACTCGTGTACACATTTTCACATGGTTTCCCTAACACAACTTTCGAATTCGTTCATTTTTCACAGAAGAATACTTCTGGAGTGTATTCAACCTAATAGATATATAATTTACATGAATTCCATCAACATGGCATTCCGGGTTCCGTACATGATACATGCATGACGGATTCGAGAAACATGCGTTTCTGAGTTGTGAGCATGTGGATTAGTGAACTTTCATCCACCAAAGAAGGCATATATTACACTTTGAAATATTTACTCTGACTTCATAAGTTTTTTGTATCACCAGGTTCTAAAATCGGACATTTGGCAGTAGAAAACACTCTTTGAGCGAATTCTCACCAATACACATGTAATTTACATTGTTTACATAACCATGGCATTCCGTATTCTGAACATGTTTCATGCATCACGGATTCCTCAAACATGCATTTCTGAGCTGTGAACATGCGCATGACAGATGTTTCAACCACCAAACAAGTTACTTATGCACTTTGAAATAGTTCCTTGGACTTCGTTGCTTCTCCTATCACCAGTTTCAAGAATCACACTTTGATCCCAGAAAAACCCTCTTGGAGCGAATTCTACCCTAGAGATATGTAATTTGAATAGATTCCTTCAACATGATATTCCGTGTTCCGTACATGTTACATGCATGACGGATTCAACAAACATGCTTTCCTGAGTTGTGAGCATGTGGATTACTGATTTTTCATCCTCTGTAAAAGGAATAATTTCATATAGACTCGTGTACACATTTTCACAAGCTTTCCCTAACACAAGTTTCGAATTCGTTCATTTTTCACAGAAGAATACTTCTGGAGTGTATTCAACCTAATAGATATATAATTTACATGAATTCCATCAACATGGCATTCCGGGTTCCGTACATGATACATGCATGACGGATTCGAGAAACATGCGTTTCTGAGTTGTGAGCATGTGGATTAGTGAACTTTCATCCACCAAAGAAGGCATATATTACACTTTGAAATATTTACTCTGACTTCATAAGTTTTATGTATCACCAGGTTCTAAAATCTGACATTTGGCAGTAGAAAACACTCTTTGAGCGAATTCTCATCAATACACATGTAATTTACATTGTTTACATAACCATGGCATTCCGTATTCCGAACATGTTTCATGCATCACGGATTCCTCAAACATGCATTTCTGAGCTGTGAACATGCGCATGACAGATGTTTCAACCACCAAACAAGTTAATTATGCACTTTGAAATAGTTCCTTGGACTTCGTTGCTTCTCCTATCACCAGTTTCAAGAATCACACTTTGATCCCAGAAAAACCCTCTTGGAGCGAATTCTACCCTAGAGATATGTAATTTGAATAGATTCCTTCAACATGATATCCCGTGTTCCGTACATGTTACATGCATGACGGATTCGACATACATGCATTCCTGAGTTGTGAGCATGTGGGTTACTGATTTTTCATCCTCTACAAAAGGAATAATTTCATATAGACTCGTGTACACATTTTCACAAGCTTTCCCTAACACAAGTTTCGAATTCGTGCTTTTTTCACAGAACAATTCTTCTGGAGTGTATTCAACCTAATAGATATATAATTTACATGAATTCCATCAACATGGCATTCCAGGTTTCGTACATGATACATGCATGACGGATTCGAGAAACATGCGTTTCTGAGTTGTGGGCATGTGGATTAGTGAACTTTCATCCACCAAAGAAGGCATATATTACACTTTGAAATATTTACTCTGACTTCATAAGTTTTTTGTATCACCAGGTTCTAAAATCGGACATTTGGCAGTAGAAAACACTCTTTGAGCGAATTCTCACCAATACACATGTAATTTACATTGTTTACATAACCATGGCATTCCGTATTCCGAACATGTTTCATGCATCACGGATTCCTCAAACATGCATTTCTGAGCTGTGAACATGCGCATGACAGATGTTTCAACCACCAAACAAGTTACTTATGCACTTTGAAATAGTTCCTTGGACTTCGTTGCTTCTCCTATCACCAGTTTCAAGAATCACACTTTGATCCCAGAAAAACCCTCTTGGAGCGAATTCTACCCTAGAGATATGTAATTTGAATAGATTCCTTCAACATGATATTCCGTGTTCCGTACATGTTACATGCATGACGGATTCGACAAACATGCATTCCTGAGTTGTGAGCATGTGGATTACTGATTTTTCATCCTCTATAAAAGGAATAATTTCATATAGACTCGTGTACACATTTTCACATGGTTTCCCTAACACAAGTTTCGAATTCGTTCATTTTTCACAGAAGAATACTTCTGGAGTGTATTCAACCTAATAGATATATAATTTACATGAATTCCATCAACATGGCATTCCGGGTTCCGTACATGATACATGCATGACGGATTCGAGAAACATGCGTTTCTGAGTTGTGAGCATGTCGATTAGTGACCTTTCATCCACCAAAAAGGCATATATTACACTTTGAAATATTTACTCTGACTTCATAAGTTTTTTGTATCACCAGGTTCTAAAATCGGACATTTGGCAGTAGAAAACACTCTTTGAGCGAATTCTCACCAATACACATGTAGTTTACATTGTTTACATAACCATGGCATTCCGTATTCTGAACAAGTTTCATGCATCACGGATTCCTCAAACATGCATTTCTGAGCTGTGAACATGCGCATGACAGATGTTTCAACCACCAAACAATTTACTTATGCACTTTGAAATAGTTCCTTGGACTTCGTTGCTTCTCCTATCACCAGTTTCAAGAATCACACTTTGATCCCAGAAAAACCCTCTTGGAGCGAATTCTACCCTAGAGATATGTAATTTGAATAGATTCCTTCAACATGAAATTCCGTGTTCCGTACATGTTACATGCATGACGGATTCGACAAACATGCATTCCTGAGTTGTGAGCATGTGGATTACTGATTTTTCATCCTCTATAAAAGGAATAATTTCATATAGACTCGTGTACACATTTTCACATGGTTTCCCTAACACAACTTTCGAATTCGTTCATTTTTCACAGAAGAATACTTCTGGAGTGTATTCAACCTAATAGATATATAATTTACATGAATTCCATCAACATGGCATTCCGGGTTCCGTACATGATACATGCATGACGGATTCGAGAAACATGCGTTTCTGAGTTGTGAGCATGTGGATTAGTGAACTTTCATCCACCAAAGAAGGCATATATTACACTTTGAAATATTTACTCTGACTTCATAAGTTTTTTGTATCACCAGGTTCTAAAATCGGACATTTGGCAGTAGAAAACACTCTTTGAGCGAATTCTCACCAATACACATGTAATTTACATTGTTTACATAACCATGGCATTCCGTATTCTGAACATGTTTCATGCATCACGGATTCCTCAAACATGCATTTCTGAGCTGTGAACATGCGCATGACAGATGTTTCAACCACCAAACAAGTTACTTATGCACTTTGAAATAGTTCCTTGGACTTCGTTGCTTCTCCTATCACCAGTTTCAAGAATCACACTTTGATCCCAGAAAAACCCTCTTGGAGCGAATTCTACCCTAGAGATATGTAATTTGAATAGATTCCTTCAACATGATATTCCGTGTTCCGTACATGTTACATGCATGACGGATTCAACAAACATGCTTTCCTGAGTTGTGAGCATGTGGATTACTGATTTTTCATCCTCTGTAAAAGGAATAATTTCATATAGACTCGTGTACACATTTTCACAAGCTTTCCCTAACACAAGTTTCGAATTCGTTCATTTTTCACAGAAGAATACTTCTGGAGTGTATTCAACCTAATAGATATATAATTTACATGAATTCCATCAACATGGCATTCCGGGTTCCGTACATGATACATGCATGACGGATTCGAGAAACATGCGTTTCTGAGTTGTGAGCATGTGGATTAGTGAACTTTCATCCACCAAAGAAGGCATATATTACACTTTGAAATATTTACTCTGACTTCATAAGTTTTATGTATCACCAGGTTCTAAAATCTGACATTTGGCAGTAGAAAACACTCTTTGAGCGAATTCTCATCAATACACATGTAATTTACATTGTTTACATAACCATGGCATTCCGTATTCCGAACATGTTTCATGCATCACGGATTCCTCAAACATGCATTTCTGAGCTGTGAACATGCGCATGACAGATGTTTCAACCACCAAACAAGTTAATTATGCACTTTGAAATAGTTCCTTGGACTTCGTTGCTTCTCCTATCACCAGTTTCAAGAATCACACTTTGATCCCAGAAAAACCCTCTTGGAGCGAATTCTACCCTAGAGATATGTAATTTGAATAGATTCCTTCAACATGATATCCCGTGTTCCGTACATGTTACATGCATGACGGATTCGACATACATGCATTCCTGAGTTGTGAGCATGTGGGTTACTGATTTTTCATCCTCTACAAAAGGAATAATTTCATATAGACTCGTGTACACATTTTCACAAGCTTTCCCTAACACAAGTTTCGAATTCGTGCTTTTTTCACAGAACAATTCTTCTGGAGTGTATTCAACCTAATAGATATATAATTTACATGAATTCCATCAACATGGCATTCCAGGTTTCGTACATGATACATGCATGACGGATTCGAGAAACATGCGTTTCTGAGTTGTGGGCATGTGGATTAGTGAACTTTCATCCACCAAAGAAGGCATATATTACACTTTGAAATATTTACTCTGACTTCATAAGTTTTTTGTATCACCAGGTTCTAAAATCGGACATTTGGCAGTAGAAAACACTCTTTGAGCGAATTCTCACCAATACACATGTAATTTACATTGTTTACATAACCATGGCATTCCGTATTCCGAACATGTTTCATGCATCACGGATTCCTCAAACATGCATTTCTGAGCTGTGAACATGCGCATGACAGATGTTTCAACCACCAAACAAGTTACTTATGCACTTTGAAATAGTTCCTTGGACTTCGTTGCTTCTCCTATCACCAGTTTCAAGAATCACACTTTGATCCCAGAAAAACCCTCTTGGAGCGAATTCTACCCTAGAGATATGTAATTTGAATAGATTCCTTCAACATGATATTCCGTGTTCCGTACATGTTACATGCATGACGGATTCGACAAACATGCATTCCTGAGTTGTGAGCATGTGGATTACTGATTTTTCATCCTCTATAAAAGGAATAATTTCATATAGACTCGTGTACACATTTTCACATGGTTTCCCTAACACAAGTTTCGAATTCGTTCATTTTTCACAGAAGAATACTTCTGGAGTGTATTCAACCTAATAGATATATAATTTACATGAATTCCATCAACATGGCATTCCGGGTTCCGTACATGATACATGCATGACGGATTCGAGAAACATGCGTTTCTGAGTTGTGAGCATGTCGATTAGTGACCTTTCATCCACCAAAAAGGCATATATTACACTTTGAAATATTTACTCTGACTTCATAAGTTTTTTGTATCACCAGGTTCTAAAATCGGACATTTGGCAGTAGAAAACACTCTTTGAGCGAATTCTCACCAATACACATGTAGTTTACATTGTTTACATAACCATGGCATTCCGTATTCTGAACAAGTTTCATGCATCACGGATTCCTCAAACATGCATTTCTGAGCTGTGAACATGCGCATGACAGATGTTTCAACCACCAAACAATTTACTTATGCACTTTGAAATAGTTCCTTGGACTTCGTTGCTTCTCCTATCACCAGTTTCAAGAATCACACTTTGATCCCAGAAAAACCCTCTTGGAGCGAATTCTACCCTAGAGATATGTAATTTGAATAGATTCCTTCAACATGAAATTCCGTGTTCCGTACATGTTACATGCATGACGGATTCGACAAACATGCATTCCTGAGTTGTGAGCATGTGGATTACTGATTTTTCATCCTCTATAAAAGGAATAATTTCATATAGACTCGTGTACACATTTTCACATGGTTTCCCTAACACAACTTTCGAATTCGTTCATTTTTCACAGAAGAATACTTCTGGAGTGTATTCAACCTAATAGATATATAATTTACATGAATTCCATCAACATGGCATTCCGGGTTCCGTACATGATACATGCATGACGGATTCGAGAAACATGCGTTTCTGAGTTGTGAGCATGTGGATTAGTGAACTTTCATCCACCAAAGAAGGCATATATTACACTTTGAAATATTTACTCTGACTTCATAAGTTTTTTGTATCACCAGGTTCTAAAATCGGACATTTGGCAGTAGAAAACACTCTTTGAGCGAATTCTCACCAATACACATGTAATTTACATTGTTTACATAACCATGGCATTCCGTATTCTGAACATGTTTCATGCATCACGGATTCCTCAAACATGCATTTCTGAGCTGTGAACATGCGCATGACAGATGTTTCAACCACCAAACAAGTTACTTATGCACTTTGAAATAGTTCCTTGGACTTCGTTGCTTCTCCTATCACCAGTTTCAAGAATCACACTTTGATCCCAGAAAAACCCTCTTGGAGCGAATTCTACCCTAGAGATATGTAATTTGAATAGATTCCTTCAACATGATATTCCGTGTTCCGTACATGTTACATGCATGACGGATTCAACAAACATGCTTTCCTGAGTTGTGAGCATGTGGATTACTGATTTTTCATCCTCTGTAAAAGGAATAATTTCATATAGACTCGTGTACACATTTTCACAAGCTTTCCCTAACACAAGTTTCGAATTCGTTCATTTTTCACAGAAGAATACTTCTGGAGTGTATTCAACCTAATAGATATATAATTTACATGAATTCCATCAACATGGCATTCCGGGTTCCGTACATGATACATGCATGACGGATTCGAGAAACATGCGTTTCTGAGTTGTGAGCATGTGGATTAGTGAACTTTCATCCACCAAAGAAGGCATATATTACACTTTGAAATATTTACTCTGACTTCATAAGTTTTATGTATCACCAGGTTCTAAAATCTGACATTTGGCAGTAGAAAACACTCTTTGAGCGAATTCTCATCAATACACATGTAATTTACATTGTTTACATAACCATGGCATTCCGTATTCCGAACATGTTTCATGCATCACGGATTCCTCAAACATGCATTTCTGAGCTGTGAACATGCGCATGACAGATGTTTCAACCACCAAACAAGTTAATTATGCACTTTGAAATAGTTCCTTGGACTTCGTTGCTTCTCCTATCACCAGTTTCAAGAATCACACTTTGATCCCAGAAAAACCCTCTTGGAGCGAATTCTACCCTAGAGATATGTAATTTGAATAGATTCCTTCAACATGATATCCCGTGTTCCATACATGTTACATGCATGACGGATTCGACATACATGCATTCCTGAGTTGTGAGCATGTGGGTTACTGATTTTTCATCCTCTACAAAAGGAATAATTT
Source organism: Vicugna pacos (assembly GCF_048564905.1). Classification (NCBI taxonomy): domain Eukaryota; kingdom Metazoa; phylum Chordata; class Mammalia; order Artiodactyla; family Camelidae; genus Vicugna; species Vicugna pacos. The sequence continues at coordinate 45,996,351 of NW_027328740.1, read as the reverse complement.
CATATGGACTCGTGTACACATTTTCACAAGCTTTCCCTAACACAAGTTTCGAATTCGTGCTTTTTTCACAGAACAATTCTTCTGGAGTGTATTCAACCTAATAGATATATAATTTACATGAATTCCATCAACATGGCATTCCAGGTTTCGTACATGATACATGCATGACGGATTCGAGAAACATGCGTTTCTGAGTTGTGAGCATGTGGATTAGTGAACTTTCATCCACCAAAGAAGGCATATATTACACTTTGAAATATTTACTCTGACTTCATAAGTTTTTTGTATCACCAGGTTCTAAAATCGGACATTTGGCAGTAGAAAACACTCTTTGAGCGAATTCTCACCAATACACATGTAATTTACATTGTTTACATAACCATGGCATTCCGTATTCCGAACATGTTTCATGCATCACGGATTCCTCAAACATGCATTTCTGAGCTGTGAACATGCGCATGACAGATGTTTCAACCACCAAACAAGTTAATTATGCACTTTGAAATAGTTCCTTGGACTTCGTTGCTTCTCCTATCACCAGTTTCAAGAATCACACTTTGATCCCAGAAAAACCCTCTTGGAGCGAATTCTACCCTAGAGATATGTAATTTGAATAGATTCCTTCAACATGATATCCCGTGTTCCGTACATGTTACATGCATGACGGATTCGACATACATGCATTCCTGAGTTGTGAGCATGTGGGTTACTGATTTTTCATCCTCTACAAAAGGAATAATTTCATATAGACTCGTGTACACATTTTCACAAGCTTTCCCTAACACAAGTTTCGAATTCGTGCTTTTTTCACAGAACAATTCTTCTGGAGTGTATTCAACCTAATAGATATATAATTTACATGAATTCCATCAACATGGCATTCCAGGTTTCGTACATGATACATGCATGACGGATTCGAGAAACATGCGTTTCTGAGTTGTGGGCATGTGGATTAGTGAACTTTCATCCACCAAAGAAGGCATATATTACACTTTGAAATATTTACTCTGACTTCATAAGTTTTTTGTATCACCAGGTTCTAAAATCGGACATTTGGCAGTAGAAAACACTCTTTGAGCGAATTCTCACCAATACACATGTAATTTACATTGTTTACATAACCATGGCATTCCGTATTCCGAACATGTTTCATGCATCACGGATTCCTCAAACATGCATTTCTGAGCTGTGAACATGCGCATGACAGATGTTTCAACCACCAAACAAGTTACTTATGCACTTTGAAATAGTTCCTTGGACTTCGTTGCTTCTCCTATCACCAGTTTCAAGAATCACACTTTGATCCCAGAAAAACCCTCTTGGAGCGAATTCTACCCTAGAGATATGTAATTTGAATAGATTCCTTCAACATGATATTCCGTGTTCCGTACATGTTACATGCATGACGGATTCGACAAACATGCATTCCTGAGTTGTGAGCATGTGGATTACTGATTTTTCATCCTCTATAAAAGGAATAATTTCATATAGACTCGTGTACACATTTTCACATGGTTTCCCTAACACAAGTTTCGAATTCGTTCATTTTTCACAGAAGAATACTTCTGGAGTGTATTCAACCTAATAGATATATAATTTACATGAATTCCATCAACATGGCATTCCGGGTTCCGTACATGATACATGCATGACGGATTCGAGAAACATGCGTTTCTGAGTTGTGAGCATGTCGATTAGTGACCTTTCATCCACCAAAAAGGCATATATTACACTTTGAAATATTTACTCTGACTTCATAAGTTTTTTGTATCACCAGGTTCTAAAATCGGACATTTGGCAGTAGAAAACACTCTTTGAGCGAATTCTCACCAATACACATGTAGTTTACATTGTTTACATAACCATGGCATTCCGTATTCTGAACAAGTTTCATGCATCACGGATTCCTCAAACATGCATTTCTGAGCTGTGAACATGCGCATGACAGATGTTTCAACCACCAAACAATTTACTTATGCACTTTGAAATAGTTCCTTGGACTTCGTTGCTTCTCCTATCACCAGTTTCAAGAATCACACTTTGATCCCAGAAAAACCCTCTTGGAGCGAATTCTACCCTAGAGATATGTAATTTGAATAGATTCCTTCAACATGAAATTCCGTGTTCCGTACATGTTACATGCATGACGGATTCGACAAACATGCATTCCTGAGTTGTGAGCATGTGGATTACTGATTTTTCATCCTCTATAAAAGGAATAATTTCATATAGACTCGTGTACACATTTTCACATGGTTTCCCTAACACAACTTTCGAATTCGTTCATTTTTCACAGAAGAATACTTCTGGAGTGTATTCAACCTAATAGATATATAATTTACATGAATTCCATCAACATGGCATTCCGGGTTCCGTACATGATACATGCATGACGGATTCGAGAAACATGCGTTTCTGAGTTGTGAGCATGTGGATTAGTGAACTTTCATCCACCAAAGAAGGCATATATTACACTTTGAAATATTTACTCTGACTTCATAAGTTTTTTGTATCACCAGGTTCTAAAATCGGACATTTGGCAGTAGAAAACACTCTTTGAGCGAATTCTCACCAATACACATGTAATTTACATTGTTTACATAACCATGGCATTCCGTATTCTGAACATGTTTCATGCATCACGGATTCCTCAAACATGCATTTCTGAGCTGTGAACATGCGCATGACAGATGTTTCAACCACCAAACAAGTTACTTATGCACTTTGAAATAGTTCCTTGGACTTCGTTGCTTCTCCTATCACCAGTTTCAAGAATCACACTTTGATCCCAGAAAAACCCTCTTGGAGCGAATTCTACCCTAGAGATATGTAATTTGAATAGATTCCTTCAACATGATATTCCGTGTTCCGTACATGTTACATGCATGACGGATTCAACAAACATGCTTTCCTGAGTTGTGAGCATGTGGATTACTGATTTTTCATCCTCTGTAAAAGGAATAATTTCATATAGACTCGTGTACACATTTTCACAAGCTTTCCCTAACACAAGTTTCGAATTCGTTCATTTTTCACAGAAGAATACTTCTGGAGTGTATTCAACCTAATAGATATATAATTTACATGAATTCCATCAACATGGCATTCCGGGTTCCGTACATGATACATGCATGACGGATTCGAGAAACATGCGTTTCTGAGTTGTGAGCATGTGGATTAGTGAACTTTCATCCACCAAAGAAGGCATATATTACACTTTGAAATATTTACTCTGACTTCATAAGTTTTATGTATCACCAGGTTCTAAAATCTGACATTTGGCAGTAGAAAACACTCTTTGAGCGAATTCTCATCAATACACATGTAATTTACATTGTTTACATAACCATGGCATTCCGTATTCCGAACATGTTTCATGCATCACGGATTCCTCAAACATGCATTTCTGAGCTGTGAACATGCGCATGACAGATGTTTCAACCACCAAACAAGTTAATTATGCACTTTGAAATAGTTCCTTGGACTTCGTTGCTTCTCCTATCACCAGTTTCAAGAATCACACTTTGATCCCAGAAAAACCCTCTTGGAGCGAATTCTACCCTAGAGATATGTAATTTGAATAGATTCCTTCAACATGATATTCCGTGTTCCGTACATGTTACATGCATGACGGATTCGACATACATGCATTCCTGAGTTGTGAGCATGTGGGTTACTGATTTTTTATCCTCTACAAAAGGAATAATTTCATATAGACTCGTGTACACATTTTCACAAGCTTTCCCTAAGACAAGTTTCGAATTCGTTCATTTTTCACAGAAGAATATTTCTGGAGTGTATTCAACCTAATAGAGGTATAATTTACATGAATTCCATCAACATGGCATTCCGGGTTCCGTACATGATACATGCATGACGGATTCGAGAAACATGCGTTTCTGAGTTGTGAGCATGTGGATTAGTGAACTTTCATCCACCAAAGAAGGCATATATTACACTTTGAAATATTTACTCTGACTTCATAAGTTTTTTGTATCACCAGGTTCTAAAATCGGACATTTGGCAGTAGAAAACACTCTTTGAGCGAATTCTCACCAATACACATGTAATTTACATTGTTTACATAACCATGGCATTCCGTATTCCGAACATGTTTCATGCATCACGGATTCCTCAAACATGCATTTCTGAGCTGTGAACATGCGCATGACAGATGTTTCAACCACCAAACAAGTTAATTATGCACTTTGAAATAGTTCCTTGGACTTCGTTGCTTCTCCTATCACCAGTTTCAAGAATCACACTTTGATCCCAGAAAAACCCTCTTGGAGCGAATTCTACCCTAGAGATATGTAATTTGAATAGATTCCTTCAACATGATATCCCGTGTTCCGTACATGTTACATGCATGACGGATTCGACATACATGCATTCCTGAGTTGTGAGCATGTGGGTTACTGATTTTTCATCCTCTACAAAAGGAATAATTTCATATAGACTCGTGTACACATTTTCACAAGCTTTCCCTAACACAAGTTTCGAATTCGTGCTTTTTTCACAGAACAATTCTTCTGGAGTGTATTCAACCTAATAGATATATAATTTACATGAATTCCATCAACATGGCATTCCAGGTTTCGTACATGATACATGCATGACGGATTCGAGAAACATGCGTTTCTGAGTTGTGAGCATGTGGATTAGTGAACTTTCATCCACCAAAGAAGGCATATATTACACTTTGAAATATTTACTCTGACTTCATAAGTTTTTTGTATCACCAGGTTCTAAAATCGGACATTTGGCAGTAGAAAACACTCTTTGAGCGAATTCTCACCAATACACATGTAATTTACATTGTTTACATAACCATGGCATTCCGTATTCCGAACATGTTTCATGCATCACGGATTCCTCAAACATGCATTTCTGAGCTGTGAACATGCGCATGACAGATGTTTCAACCACCAAACAAGTTACTTATGCACTTTGAAATAGTTCCTTGGACTTCGTTGCTTCTCCTATCACCAGTTTCAAGAATCACACTTTGATCCCAGAAAAACCCTCTTGGAGCGAATTCTACCCTAGAGATATGTAATTTGAATAGATTCCTTCAACATGATATTCCGTGTTCCGTACATGTTACATGCATGACGGATTCGACAAACATGCATTCCTGAGTTGTGAGCATGTGGATTACTGATTTTTCATCCTCTATAAAAGGAATAATTTCATATAGACTCGTGTACACATTTTCACATGGTTTCCCTAACACAAGTTTCGAATTCGTTCATTTTTCACAGAAGAATACTTCTGGAGTGTATTCAACCTAATAGATATATAATTTACATGAATTCCATCAACATGGCATTCCGGGTTCCGTACATGATACATGCATGACGGATTCGAGAAACATGCGTTTCTGAGTTGTGAGCATGTCGATTAGTGACCTTTCATCCACCAAAAAGGCATATATTACACTTTGAAATATTTACTCTGACTTCATAAGTTTTTTGTATCACCAGGTTCTAAAATCGGACATTTGGCAGTAGAAAACACTCTTTGAGCGAATTCTCACCAATACACATGTAGTTTACATTGTTTACATAACCATGGCATTCCGTATTCTGAACAAGTTTCATGCATCACGGATTCCTCAAACATGCATTTCTGAGCTGTGAACATGCGCATGACAGATGTTTCAACCACCAAACAATTTACTTATGCACTTTGAAATAGTTCCTTGGACTTCGTTGCTTCTCCTATCACCAGTTTCAAGAATCACACTTTGATCCCAGAAAAACCCTCTTGGAGCGAATTCTACCCTAGAGATATGTAATTTGAATAGATTCCTTCAACATGAAATTCCGTGTTCCGTACATGTTACATGCATGACGGATTCGACAAACATGCATTCCTGAGTTGTGAGCATGTGGATTACTGATTTTTCATCCTCTATAAAAGGAATAATTTCATATAGACTCGTGTACACATTTTCACATGGTTTCCCTAACACAACTTTCGAATTCGTTCATTTTTCACAGAAGAATACTTCTGGAGTGTATTCAACCTAATAGATATATAATTTACATGAATTCCATCAACATGGCATTCCGGGTTCCGTACATGATACATGCATGACGGATTCGAGAAACATGCGTTTCTGAGTTGTGAGCATGTGGATTAGTGAACTTTCATCCACCAAAGAAGGCATATATTACACTTTGAAATATTTACTCTGACTTCATAAGTTTTTTGTATCACCAGGTTCTAAAATCGGACATTTGGCAGTAGAAAACACTCTTTGAGCGAATTCTCACCAATACACATGTAATTTACATTGTTTACATAACCATGGCATTCCGTATTCCGAACATGTTTCATGCATCACGGATTCCTCAAACATGCATTTCTGAGCTGTGAACATGCGCATGACAGATGTTTCAACCACCAAACAAGTTACTTATGCACTTTGAAATAGTTCCTTGGACTTCGTTGCTTCTCCTATCACCAGTTTCAAGAATCACACTTTGATCCCAGAAAAACCCTCTTGGAGCGAATTCTACCCTAGAGATATGTAATTTGAATAGATTCCTTCAACATGATATTCCGTGTTCCGTACATGTTACATGCATGACGGATTCAACAAACATGCTTTCCTGAGTTGTGAGCATGTGGATTACTGATTTTTCATCCTCTGTAAAAGGAATAATTTCATATAGACTCGTGTACACATTTTCACAAGCTTTCCCTAACACAAGTTTCGAATTCGTTCATTTTTCACAGAAGAATACTTCTGGAGTGTATTCAACCTAATAGATATATAATTTACATGAATTCCATCAACATGGCATTCCGGGTTCCGTACATGATACATGCATGACGGATTCGAGAAACATGCGTTTCTGAGTTGTGAGCATGTGGATTAGTGAACTTTCATCCACCAAAGAAGGCATATATTACACTTTGAAATATTTACTCTGACTTCATAAGTTTTATGTATCACCAGGTTCTAAAATCTGACATTTGGCAGTAGAAAACACTCTTTGAGCGAATTCTCATCAATACACATGTAATTTACATTGTTTACATAACCATGGCATTCCGTATTCCGAACATGTTTCATGCATCACGGATTCCTCAAACATGCATTTCTGAGCTGTGAACATGCGCATGACAGATGTTTCAACCACCAAACAAGTTAATTATGCACTTTGAAATAGTTCCTTGGACTTCGTTGCTTCTCCTATCACCAGTTTCAAGAATCACACTTTGATCCCAGAAAAACCCTCTTGGAGCGAATTCTACCCTAGAGATATGTAATTTGAATAGATTCCTTCAACATGATATTCCGTGTTCCGTACATGTTACATGCATGACGGATTCGACATACATGCATTCCTGAGTTGTGAGCATGTGGGTTACTGATTTTTTATCCTCTACAAAAGGAATAATTTCATATAGACTCGTGTACACATTTTCACAAGCTTTCCCTAAGACAAGTTTCGAATTCGTTCATTTTTCACAGAAGAATATTTCTGGAGTGTATTCAACCTAATAGAGGTATAATTTACATGAATTCCATCAACATGGCATTCCGGGTTCCGTACATGATACATGCATGACGGATTCGAGAAACATGCGTTTCTGAGTTGTGAGCATGTGGATTAGTGAACTTTCATCCACCAAAGAAGGCATATATTACACTTTGAAATATTTACTCTGACTTCATAAGTTTTTTGTATCACCAGGTTCTAAAATCGGACATTTGGCAGTAGAAAACACTCTTTGAGCGAATTCTCATCAATACACATGTAATTTACATTGTTTACATAACCATGGCATTCCGTATTCCGAACATGTTTCATGCATCACGGATTCCTCAAACATGCATTTCTGAGCTGTGAACATGCGCATGACAGATGTTTCAACCACCAAACAAGTTAATTATGCACTTTGAAATAGTTCCTTGGACTTCGTTGCTTCTCCTATCACCAGTTTCAAGAATCACACTTTGATCCCAGAAAAACCCTCTTGGAGCGAATTCTACCCTAGAGATATGTAATTTGAATAGATTCCTTCAACATGATATCCCGTGTTCCGTACATGTTACATGCATGACGGATTCGACATACATGCATTCCTGAGTTGTGAGCATGTGGGTTACTGATTTTTCATCCTCTACAAAAGGAATAATTTCATATAGACTCGTGTACACATTTTCACAAGCTTTCCCTAACACAAGTTTCGAATTCGTGCTTTTTTCACAGAACAATTCTTCTGGAGTGTATTCAACCTAATAGATATATAATTTACATGAATTCCATCAACATGGCATTCCAGGTTTCGTACATGATACATGCATGACGGATTCGAGAAACATGCGTTTCTGAGTTGTGAGCATGTGGATTAGTGAACTTTCATCCACCAAAGAAGGCATATATTACACTTTGAAATATTTACTCTGACTTCATAAGTTTTTTGTATCACCAGGTTCTAAAATCGGACATTTGGCAGTAGAAAACACTCTTTGAGCGAATTCTCACCAATACACATGTAATTTACATTGTTTACATAACCATGGCATTCCGTATTCCGAACATGTTTCATGCATCACGGATTCCTCAAACATGCATTTCTGAGCTGTGAACATGCGCATGACAGATGTTTCAACCACCAAACAAGTTAATTATGCACTTTGAAATAGTTCCTTGGACTTCGTTGCTTCTCCTATCACCAGTTTCAAGAATCACACTTTGATCCCAGAAAAACCCTCTTGGAGCGAATTCTACCCTAGAGATATGTAATTTGAATAGATTCCTTCAACATGATATCCCGTGTTCCGTACATGTTACATGCATGACGGATTCGACATACATGCATTCCTGAGTTGTGAGCATGTGGGTTACTGATTTTTCATCCTCTACAAAAGGAATAATTTCATATAGACTCGTGTACACATTTTCACAAGCTTTCCCTAACACAAGTTTCGAATTCGTGCTTTTTTCACAGAACAATTCTTCTGGAGTGTATTCAACCTAATAGATATATAATTTACATGAATTCCATCAACATGGCATTCCAGGTTTCGTACATGATACATGCATGACGGATTCGAGAAACATGCGTTTCTGAGTTGTGAGCATGTGGATTAGTGAACTTTCATCCACCAAAGAAGGCATATATTACACTTTGAAATATTTACTCTGACTTCATAAGTTTTTTGTATCACCAGGTTCTAAAATCGGACATTTGGCAGTAGAAAACACTCTTTGAGCGAATTCTCACCAATACACATGTAGTTTACATTGTTTACATAACCATGGCATTCCGTATTCCGAACATGTTTCATGCATCACGGATTCCTCAAACATGCATTTCTGAGCTGTGAACATGCGCATGACAGATGTTTCAACCACCAAACAAGTTACTTATGCACTTTGAAATAGTTCCTTGGACTTCGTTGCTTCTCCTATCACCAGTTTCAAGAATCACACTTTGATCCCAGAAAAACCCTCTTGGAGCGAATTCTACCCTAGAGATATGTAATTTGAATAGATTCCTTCAACATGATATTCCGTGTTCCGTACATGTTACATGCATGACGGATTCGACAAACATGCATTCCTGAGTTGTGAGCATGTGGATTACTGATTTTTCATCCTCTATAAAAGGAATAATTTCATATAGACTCGTGTACACATTTTCACATGGTTTCCCTAACACAAGTTTCGAATTCGTTCATTTTTCACAGAAGAATACTTCTGGAGTGTATTCAACCTAATAGATATATAATTTACATGAATTCCATCAACATGGCATTCCGGGTTCCGTACATGATACATGCATGACGGATTCGAGAAACATGCGTTTCTGAGTTGTGAGCATGTCGATTAGTGACCTTTCATCCACCAAAAAGGCATATATTACACTTTGAAATATTTACTCTGACTTCATAAGTTTTTTGTATCACCAGGTTCTAAAATCGGACATTTGGCAGTAGAAAACACTCTTTGAGCGAATTCTCACCAATACACATGTAGTTTACATTGTTTACATAACCATGGCATTCCGTATTCTGAACAAGTTTCATGCATCACGGATTCCTCAAACATGCATTTCTGAGCTGTGAACATGCGCATGACAGATGTTTCAACCACCAAACAATTTACTTATGCACTTTGAAATAGTTCCTTGGACTTCGTTGCTTCTCCTATCACCAGTTTCAAGAATCACACTTTGATCCCAGAAAAACCCTCTTGGAGCGAATTCTACCCTAGAGATATGTAATTTGAATAGATTCCTTCAACATGAAATTCCGTGTTCCGTACATGTTACATGCATGACGGATTCGACAAACATGCATTCCTGAGTTGTGAGCATGTGGATTACTGATTTTTCATCCTCTATAAAAGGAATAATTTCATATAGACTCGTGTACACATTTTCACATGGTTTCCCTAACACAACTTTCGAATTCGTTCATTTTTCACAGAAGAATACTTCTGGAGTGTATTCAACCTAATAGATATATAATTTACATGAATTCCATCAACATGGCATTCCGGGTTCCGTACATGATACATGCATGACGGATTCGAGAAACATGCGTTTCTGAGTTGTGAGCATGTGGATTAGTGAACTTTCATCCACCAAAGAAGGCATATATTACACTTTGAAATATTTACTCTGACTTCATAAGTTTTTTGTATCACCAGGTTCTAAAATTGGACATTTGGCAGTGGAAAACACTCTTTGAGCGAATTCTCACCAATACACATGTAATTTACATTGTTTACATAACCATGGCATTCCGTATTCCGAACATGTTTCATGCATCACAGATTCCTCAAACATGCATTTCTGAGCTGTGAACATGCGCATGACAGATGTTTCAACCACCAAACAAGTTACTTATGCACTTTGAAATAGTTCCTTGGACTTCGTTGCTTCTCCTATCACCAGTTTCAAGAATCACACTTTGATCCCAGAAAAAACCTCTTGGAGCGAATTCTACCCTAGAGATATGTAATTTGAATAGATTCCTTCAACATGAAATTCCGTGTTCCGTACATGTTACATGCATGACGGATTCGACATACATGCATTCCTGAGTTGTGACCATGTGGATTACTGATTTTTCATCCTCTATAAAAGGAATAATTTCATATAGACTCGTGTACACATTTTCACAAGCTTTCCCTAACACAAGTTTCGAATTCGATCATTTTTCACAGAAGAATACTTCTGGAGTGTATTCAACCTAATAGATGTATAATTTACATGAATTCCATCAACATGGCATTCCGGGTTCCGTACATGATACATGTATGACGGATTCGAGAAACATGCGTTTCTGTGTTGTGAGCATGTGGATTAGTGAACTTTCATCCACCAAAGAAGGCATATATTGCACTTTGAAATATTTACTCTGACTTCATAATTTTTTTGTATCACCAGGTTCTAAAATCGGACATTTGGCAGTGGAAAACACTCTTTGAGCGAATTCTCACCAATACACATGTAATTTACATTGTTTACATAACCATGGCATTCCGTATTCCGAACATGATTCATGCATCACGGATTCCTCAAACATGCATTTCTGAGCTGTGAACATGCGCATGACAGATGTTTCAACCACCAAACATGTTACTTATGCACTTTGAAATAGTTCCTTGGACTTCGTTGCTTCTCCTATCACCAGTTTCAAGAATCACACTTTGATCCCAGAAAAACCCTCTTGGAGCGAATTCTACCCTAGAGATATGTAATTTGAATAGATTCCTTCAACATGAAATTCCGTGTTCCGTACATGTTACATGCATGACGGATTCGACAAACATGCATTCCTGAGTTGTGACCATGTGGATTACTGATTTTTCATCCTCTATAAAAGGAATAATTTCATATAGACTCGTGTACACATTTTCACATGGTTTCCCTAACACAACTTTCGAATTCGTTCATTTTTCACAGAAGAATACTTCTGGAGTGTATTCAACCTAATAGATATATAATTTACATGAATTCCATCAACATGGCATTCCGGGTTCCGTACATGATACATGCATGACGGATTCGAGAAACATGCGTTTCTGAGTTGTGAGCATGTGGATTAGTGACCTATCATCCACCAAAGAAGGCATATATTACACTTTGAAATATTTACTCTGACTTCATAAGTTTTTTGTATCACCAGGTTCTAAAATTGGACATTTGGCAGTGGAAAACACTCTTTGAGCGAATTCTCACCAATTCACATGTAATTTACATTGTTTACATAACCATGGCATTCCGTATTCCGAACATGTTTCATGCATCACGGATTCCTCAAACATGCATTTCTGAGCTGTGAACATGCGCATGACAGATGTTTCAACCACCAAACAAGTTACTTATGCACTTTGAAATAGTTCCTTGGACTTCGTTGCTTCTCCTATCACCAGTTTCAAGAATCACACTTTGATCCCAGAAAAAACCTCTTGGAGCGAATTCTACCCTAGAGATATGTAATTTGAATAGATTCCTTCAACATGATATTCCGTGTTCCGTACATGTTACATGCATGACGCATTCGACATACATGCATTCCTGAGTTGTGAGCATGTGGATTACTGATTTTTCATCCTCTATAAAAGGAATAATTTCATATAGACTTGTGTACACTTTTTCACAAGCTTTCCCTAACACAAGTTTCAAATTCGTTCATTTTTCACAGAAGAATACTTCTGGAGTGTATTCAACCTAATAGATGTATAATTTACATGAATTCCATCAACATGGCATTCCGGGTTCCGTACATGATACAAGCATGACGGATTCGAGAAACATGCGTTTCTGAGTTGTGAGCATGTGGATTAGTGAACTTTCATCCACCAAAGAAGGCATATATTGCACTTTGAAATATTTACTCTGACTTCATAAGTTTTTTGTATCACCAGGTTCTAAAATCGGACATTTGGCAGTAGAAAACACTCTTTGAGCGAATTCTCACCAATACACATGTAATTTACATTGTTTACATAACCATGGCATTCCGTATTCCGAACATGTTTCATGCATCACGGATTCCTCAAACATGCATTTCTGAGCTGTGAACATGCGCATGACAGATGTTTCAACCACCAAACAAGTTACTTATGCACTTTTAAATAATTCCTTGGACTTCATTGCTTCTCCTATCACCAGTTTCAAGAATCACACTTTGATCCCAGAAAAACCCTCTTGGAGCGAATTCTACCCTAGAGATATGTAATTTGAATAGATTCCTTCAACATGAAATTCCGTGTTCCGTACATGTTACATGCATGACGGATTCGATATACATGCATTCCTGAGTTGTGACCATGTGGATTACTGATTTTTCATCCTCTATAAAAGGAATAATTTCATATAGACTCCTGTACACATTTTCACAAGCTTTCCCTAACACAACTTTCGAATTCGTTCATTTTTCACAGAAGAATACTTCTGGAGTGTATTCAACCTAATAGATATATAATTTACATGAATTCCATCAACATGGCATTCCGGGTTCCGTACATGATACATGCATGACGGATTCGAGAAACATGCGTTTCTGAGTTGTGAGCATGTGGATTAGTGAACTTTCATCCACCAAAGAAGGCATATATTGCACTTTGAAATATTTACTGTGACTTCATAAGTTTTTTGTATCACCAGGTTCTAAAATCGGACATTTGGCAGTAGAAAACACTCTTTGAGCGAATTCTCACCAATACACATGTAGTTTACATTGTTTACATAACCATGGCATTCCGTATTCTGAACAAGTTTCATGCATCACGGATTCCTCAAACATGCATTTCTGAGCTGTGAACATGCGCATGACAGATGTTTCAACCACCAAACAAGTTACTTATGCACTTTGAAATAGTTCCTTGGACTTCGTTGCTTCTCCTATCACCAGTTTCAAGAATCACACTTTGATCCCAGAAAAACCCTCTTGGAGCGAATTCTACCCTAGAGATATGTAATTTGAATAGATTCCTTCAACATGATATTCCGTGTTCCGTACATGTTACATGCATGACGTATTCGACATACATGCATTCCTGAGTTGTGACCATGTGGATTACTGATTTTTCATCCTCTATAAAAGGAATAATTTCATATAGACTCGTGTACACATTTTCACAAGCTTTCCCTAACACAAGTTTCGAATTCAATCATTTTTCACAGAAGAATACTTCTGGAGTGTATTCAACCTAATAGATGTATAATTTACATGAATTCCATCAACATGGCATTCCGGGTTCCGTATATGATACATGCATGACAGATTCGAGAAACATGCGTTTCTGAGTTGTGAGCATGTGGATTAGTGAACTTTCATCCACCAAAGAAGGCATATATTGCACTTTGAAATATTTACTCTGACTTCATAAGTTTTTTGTATCACCAGGTTCTAAAATCGGACATTTGGCAGTGGAAAACACTCTTTGAGCGAATTCTCACCAATACACATGTAATTTACATTGTTTACATAACCATGGCATTCCGTATTCCGAACATGTTTCATGCATCACGGATTCCTCAAACATGCATTTCTGAGCTGTGAACATGCGCATGACAGATGTTTCAACCACCAAACAAGTTACTTATGCACTTTGAAATAGTTCCTTGGACTTCGTTGCTTCTCCTATCACCAGTTTCAAGAGTCACACTTTGATCCCAGAAAAACCCTCTTGGAGCGAATTCTACCCTAGAGATATGTAATTTGAATAGATTCCTTCAACATGATATTCCGTGTTCCGTACATGTTACATGCATGACGGATTCGACATACATGCATTCCTGAGTTGTGACCATGTGGATTACTGATTTTTCATCCTCTATAAAAGGAATAATTTCATATAGACTCGTGTACACATTTTCACAAGCTTTCCCTAACACAAGTTTCGAATTCGTGCTTTTTTCACAGAAGAATACTTCTGGAGTGTATTCAACCTAATAGATATATAATTTACATGAATTCCATCAACATGGCATTCCGGGTTCCGTACATGATACATGCATGACGGATTCGAGAAACATGCGTTTCTGAGTTGTGAGCATGTGGATTAGTGAACTTTCATCCACCAAAGAAGGCATATATTACACTTTGAAGTATTTACTCTGACTTCATAAGTTTTTTGTATCACCAGGTTCTAAAATCGGACATTTGGCAGTAGAAAACACTCTTTGAGCGAATTCTCACCAATACACATGTAATTTACATTGTTTACATAACCATGGCATTCCGTATTCCAAACATGTTTCATGCATCACGGATTCCTCAAACATGAATTTCTGAGCTGTGAACATGCGCATGACAAATGTTTCAACCACCAAACAAGTTACTTATGCACTTTGAAATAGTTCCTTGGACTTCGTTGCTTCTCCTATCACCAGTTTCAAGAATCACACTTTGATCCCAGAAAAACCCTCTTGGAGCGAATTCTACCCTAGAGATATGTAATTTGAATAGATTCCTTCAACATGATATTCCGTGTTCCGTACATGTTACATGCATGACGGATTTGACATACATGCATTCCTGTGTTGTGACCATGTGGATTACTGATTTTTCATCCTCTATAAAAGGAATAATTTCATATAGACTCGTGTACACATTTTCACAAGCTTTCCCTAACACAAGTTTCGAATTCGTGCTGTTTTCACAGAACAATACTTCTGGAGTTTATTCAACCTAATAGATATATAATTTACATGAATTCCATCAACATGGCATTCCGGGTTCCGTACATGATACATGCATGACGGATTCGAGAAACATGCGTTTCTGAGTTGTGAGCATGTGGATTAGTGAACTTTCATCCACCAAAGAAGGCATATATTACACTTTGAAATATTTACTCTGACTTCATAAGTTTTTTGTATCACCAGGTTCTAAAATCGGACATTTGGCAGTAGAAAACACTCTTTGAGCGAATTCTCACCAATACACATGTAATTTACATTGTTTACATAACCATGGCATTCCGTATTCCAAACATGTTTCATGCATCACGGATTCCTCAAACATGCATTTCTGAGCTGTGAACATGCGCATGACAGATGTTTCAACCACCAAACAAGTTACTTATGCACTTTGAAATAGTTCCTTGGACTTCGTTGCTTCTCCTATCACCAGTTTCAAGAATCACACTTTGATCCCAGAAAAACCCTCTTGGAGCGAATTCTACCCTAGAGATATGTAATTTGAATAGATTCCTTCAACATGATATTCCGTGTTCCGTACAAGTTACATGCATGACGGATTCGACAAACATGCATTCCTGAGTTGTGAGCATGTGGATTACTGATTTTTCATCCTCTATAAAAGGAATAGTTTCATATAGACTCGTGTACAAATTTTCACATGGTTTCCCTAACACAAGTTTCGAATTCGTTCATTTTTCACAGAAGAATACTTCTGGAGTGTATTCAACATAATAGATATATAATTTACATGAATTCCATCAACATGGCATTCCGGGTTCCGTACATGATACATGCATGACGGATTCGAGAAACATGCGTTTCTGAGTTGTGAGCATGTCGATTAGTGACCTTTCATCCACCAAAAAGGCATATATTACACTTTGAAATATTTACTCTGACTTCATAAGTTTTTTGTATCACCAGGTTCTAAAATTGGACATTTGGCAGTGGAAAACACTCTTTGAGCGAATTCTCACCAATACACATGTAGTTTACATTGTTTACATAACCATGGCATTCCGTATTCCGAACATGTTTCATGCATCACGGATTCCTCAAACATGCATTTCTGAGCTGTGAACATGCGCATGACAGATGTTTCAACCACCAAACAAGTTTCTTATGCACTTTGAAATAGTTCCTTGGACTTCGTTGCTTCTCTTATCACCAGTTTCAAGAATCACACTTTGATCCCAGAAA
Organism: Vicugna pacos; assembly: GCF_048564905.1. Lineage (NCBI taxonomy): Eukaryota > Metazoa > Chordata > Mammalia > Artiodactyla > Camelidae > Vicugna > Vicugna pacos. The sequence goes on along the minus strand of NW_027328740.1, from coordinate 45,979,461 downwards.
AACCCTCTTGGAGCGAATTCTACCCTAGAGATATGTAATTTGAATAGATTCCTTCAACATGAAATTCCGTGTTCCGTACATGTTACATGCATGACGGATTCGACAAACATGCATTCCTGAGTTGTGAGCATGTGGATTACTGATTTTTCATCCTCTATAAAAGGAATAATTTCATATAGACTCGTGTACACATTTTCACATGGTTTCCCTAACACAACTTTCGAATTCGTTCATTTTTCACAGAAGAATACTTCTGGAGTGTATTCAACCTCATAGATATATTATTTACATGAATTCCATCAACATGGCATTCCGGGTTCCGTACATGATACATGCATGACGGATTCGAGAAACATGCGTTTCTGAGTTGTGAGCATGTGGATTAGTGACCTATCATCCACCAAAGAAGGCATATATTACACTTTGAAATATTTACTCTGACTTCATAAGTTTTTTGTATCACCAGGTTCTAAAATCGGACATTTGGCAGTAGAAAACACTCTTTGAGCGAATTCTCACCAATACACATGTAATTTACATTGTTTACATAACCATGGCATTCCATATTCCGAACATGTTTCATGCATCACGGATTCCTCAAACATGCATTTCTGAGCTGTGAACATGCGCATGACAGATGTTTCAACCACCAAACAAGTTACTTATGCACTTTGAAATAATTCCTTTGACTTCATTGCTTCTCCTATCACCAGTTTCAAGAATCACACTTTGATCCCAGAAAAACCCTCTTGGAGCGAATTCTACCCTAGAGATATGTAATTTGAATAGATTCCTTCAACATGAAATTCCGTGTTCCGTACATGTTACATGCATGACGGATTCGACATACATGCATTCCTGAGTTGTGACCATGTGGATTACTGATTTTTCATCCTCTATAAAAGGAATAATTTCATATAGACTCGTGTACACATTTTCACAAGCTTTCCCTAACACAAGTTTCGAATTAGTTCATTTTTCACAGAAGAATACTTCTGGAGTGTATTCAACCTAATAGATATATAATTTACATGAATTCCATCAACATGGCATTCCGGGTTCCGTACATGATACATGCATGACGGATTCGAGAAACATGTGTTTCTGAGTTGTGAGCATGTGGATTAGTGAACTTTCATCCACCAAAGAAGGCATATATTGCACTTTGAAATATTTACTCTGACTTCATATGTTTTTTGTATCACCAGGTTCTAAAATCGGACATTTGGCAGAAGAAAACACTCTTTGAGCGAATTCTCACCAATACACATGTAATTTACATTGTTTACATAACCATGGCATTCCGTATTCTGAACAAGTTTCATGCATCACGGATTCCTCAAACATGCATTTCTGAGCTGTGAACATGCGCATGACAGATGTTTCAACCACCAAACAAGTTACTTATGCACTTTGAAATAGTTCCTTGGACTTCGTTGCTTCTCCTATCACCAGTTTCAAGAATCACACTTTGATCCCAGAAAAACCCTCTTGGAGCGAATTCTACCCTAGAGATATGTAATTTGAATAGATTCCTTCAACATGATATTCCGTGTTCCGTACATGTTACATGCATGACGTATTCGACATACATGCATTCCTGAGTTGTGACCATGTGGATTACTGATTTTTCATCCTCTATCAAAGGAATAATTTCATATAGACTCGTGTACACATTTTCACAAGTTTTCCCTAACACAAGTTTCGAATTCGTGCTGTTTTCACAGAAGAACACTTCTGGAGTGTATTCAACCTAATAGATATATAATTTACATGAATTCCATCAACATGGCATTCCGGGTTCCGTACATGATACATGAATGACGGATTCGAGAAACATGCGTTTCTGAGTTGTGAGCATGTGGATTAGTGAACTTTCATCCACCAAAGAAGGCATATATTACACTTTGAAATATTTACTCTGACTTCATAAGTTTTTTGTATCACCAGGTTCTAAAATCGGACATTTGGCAGTAGAAAACACTCTTTGAGCGAATTCTCACCAATACACATGTAATTTACATTGTTTACATAACCATGGCATTCCGTATTCCAAACATGTTTCATGCATCACGGATTCCTCAAACATGCATTTCTGAGCTGTGAACATGCGCATGACAGATGTTTCAACCACCAAACAAGTTACTTATGCACTTTGAAATAGTTCCTTGGACTTCGTTGCTTCTCCTATCACCAGTTTCAAGAATCACACTTTGATCCCAGAAAAACCCTCTTGGAGCGAATTCTACCCTAGAGATATGTAATTTGAATAGATTCCTTCAACATGATATTCCGTGTTCCGTACATGTTACATGCATGACGGATTCGACATACATGCATTCCTGAGTTGTGACCATGTGGATTACTGATTTTTCATCCTCTATAAAAGGAATAATTTCATATAGACTCGTGTACACATTTTCACAAGCTTTCCCTAACACAAGTTTCGAATTCGTGCTTTTTTCACAGAAGAATACTTCTGGAGTTTATTCAACCTAATAGATATATAATTTACATGAATTCCATCAACATGGCATTCCGGGTTCCGTACATGATACATGCATGACGGATTCGAGAAACATGCGTTTCTGAGTTGTGAGCATGTGGATTAGTGAACTTTCATCCACCAAAGAAGGCATATATTACACTTTGAAATATTTACTCTGACTTCATAAGTTTTTTGTATCACCAGGTTCTAAAATCGGACATTTGGCAGTAGAAAACACTCTTTGAGCGAATTCTCACCAATACACATGTAATTTACATTGTTTACATAACCATGGCATTCCGTATTCCAAACATGTTTCATGCATCACGGATTCCTCAAACATGAATTTCTGAGCTGTGAACATGCGCATGACAGATGTTTCAACCACCAAACAAGTTACTTATGCACTTTGAAATAGTTCCTTGGACTTCGTTGCTTCTCCTATCACCAGTTTCAAGAATCACACTTTGATCCCAGAAAAACCCTCTTGGAGCGAATTCTACCCTAGAGATATGTAATTTGAATAGATTCCTTCAACATGATATTCCGTGTTCCGTACATGTTACATGCATGACGGATTCGACATACATGCATTCCTGAGTTGTGACCATGTGGATTACTGATTTTTCATCCTCTATAAAAGGAATAATTTCATATAGACTCGTGTACACATTTTCACAAGCTTTCCCTAACACAAGTTTCGAATTCGTGCTGTTTTCACAGAACAATACTTCTGGAGTTTATTCAACCTAATAGATATATAATTTACATGAATTCCATCAACATGGCATTCCGGGTTCCGTACATGATACATGCATGACGGATTCGAGAAACATGCGTTTCTGAGTTGTGAGCATGTGGATTAGTGAACTTTCATCCACCAAAGAAGGCATATATTACACTTTGAAATATTTACTCTGACTTCATAAGTTTTTTGTATCACCAGGTTCTAAAATCGGACATTTGGCAGTAGAAAACACTCTTTGAGCGAATTCTCACCAATACACATGTAATTTACATTGTTTACATAACCATGGCATTCCGTATTCCAAACATGTTTCATGCATCACGGATTCCTCAAACATGAATTTCTGAGCTGTGAACATGCGCATGACAGATGTTTCAACCACCAAACAAGTTACTTATGCACTTTGAAATAGTTCCTTGGACTTCGTTGCTTCTCCTATCACCAGTTTCAAGAATCACACTTTGATCCCAGAAAAACCCTCTTGGAGCGAATTCTACCCTAGAGATATGTAATTTGAATAGATTCCTTCAACATGATATTCCGTGTTCCGTACAAGTTACATGCATGACGGATTCGACAAACATGCATTCCTGAGTTGTGAGCATGTGGATTACTGATTTTTCATCCTCTATAAAAGGAATAGTTTCATATAGACTCGTGTACAAATTTTCACATGGTTTCCCTAACACAACTTTCGAATTCGTTCATTTTTCACAGAAGAATACTTCTGGAGTGTATTCAACGTAATAGATATATAATTTACATGAATTCCATCAACATGGCATTCCGGGTTCCGTACATGATACATGCATGACGGATTCGAGAAACATGCGTTTCTGAGTTGTGAGCATGTCGATTAGTGACCTTTCATCCACCAAAAAGGCATATATTACACTTTGAAATATTTACTCTGACTTCATAAGTTTTTTGTATCACCAGGTTCTAAAATTGGACATTTGGCAGTGGAAAACACTCTTTGAGCGAATTCTCACCAATACACATGTAGTTTACATTGTTTACATAACCATGGCATTCCGTATTCCGAACATGTTTCATGCATCACGGATTCCTCAAACATGCATTTCTGAGCTGTGAACATGCGCATGACAGATGTTTCAACCACCAAACAAGTTACTTATGCACTTTGAAATAGTTCCTTGGACTTCGTTGCTTCTCCTATCACCAGTTTCAAGAATCACACTTTGATCCCAGAAAAACCCTCTTGGAGCGAATTCTACCCTAGAGATATGTAATTTGAATAGATTCCTTCAACATGAAATTCCGTGTTCCGTACATGTTACATGCATGACGGATTCGACAAACATGCATTCCTGAGTTGTGAGCATGTGGATTACTGATTTTTCATCCTCTATAAAAGGAATAATTTCATATAGACTCGTGTACACATTTTCACAAGCTTTCCCTAACACAAGTTTCGAATTCGTGCTTTTTTCACAGAAGAATACTTCTGGAGTTTATTCAACCTAATAGATATATAATTTACATGAATTCCATCAACATGGCATTCCGGGTTCCGTACATGATACATGCATGACGGATTCGAGAAACATGCGTTTCTGAGTTGTGAGCATGTGGATTAGTGAACTTTCATCCACCAAAGAAGGCATATATTACACTTTGAAATATTTACTCTGACTTCATAAGTTTTTTGTATCACCAGGTTCTAAAATCGGACATTTGGCAGTAGAAAACACTCTTTGAGCGAATTCTCACCAATACACATGTAATTTACATTGTTTACATAACCATGGCATTCCGTATTCCAAACATGTTTCATGCATCACGGATTCCTCAAACATGAATTTCTGAGCTGTGAACATGCGCATGACAGATGTTTCAACCACCAAACAAGTTACTTATGCACTTTGAAATAGTTCCTTGGACTTCGTTGCTTCTCCTATCACCAGTTTCAAGAATCACACTTTGATCCCAGAAAAACCCTCTTGGAGCGAATTCTACCCTAGAGATATGTAATTTGAATAGATTCCTTCAACATGATATTCCGTGTTCCGTACATGTTACATGCATGACGGATTCGACATACATGCATTCCTGAGTTGTGACCATGTGGATTACTGATTTTTCATCCTCTATAAAAGGAATAATTTCATATAGACTCGTGTACACATTTTCACAAGCTTTCCCTAACACAAGTTTCGAATTCGTGCTGTTTTCACAGAACAATACTTCTGGAGTTTATTCAACCTAATAGATATATAATTTACATGAATTCCATCAACATGGCATTCCGGGTTCCGTACATGATACATGCATGACGGATTCGAGAAACATGCGTTTCTGAGTTGTGAGCATGTGGATTAGTGAACTTTCATCCACCAAAGAAGGCATATATTACACTTTGAAATATTTACTCTGACTTCATAAGTTTTTTGTATCACCAGGTTCTAAAATCGGACATTTGGCAGTAGAAAACACTCTTTGAGCGAATTCTCACCAATACACATGTAATTTACATTGTTTACATAACCATGGCATTCCGTATTCCAAACATGTTTCATGCATCACGGATTCCTCAAACATGAATTTCTGAGCTGTGAACATGCGCATGACAGATGTTTCAACCACCAAACAAGTTACTTATGCACTTTGAAATAGTTCCTTGGACTTCGTTGCTTCTCCTATCACCAGTTTCAAGAATCACACTTTGATCCCAGAAAAACCCTCTTGGAGCGAATTCTACCCTAGAGATATGTAATTTGAATAGATTCCTTCAACATGATATTCCGTGTTCCGTACAAGTTACATGCATGACGGATTCGACAAACATGCATTCCTGAGTTGTGAGCATGTGGATTACTGATTTTTCATCCTCTATAAAAGGAATAGTTTCATATAGACTCGTGTACAAATTTTCACATGGTTTCCCTAACACAACTTTCGAATTCGTTCATTTTTCACAGAAGAATACTTCTGGAGTGTATTCAACGTAATAGATATATAATTTACATGAATTCCATCAACATGGCATTCCGGGTTCCGTACATGATACATGCATGACGGATTCGAGAAACATGCGTTTCTGAGTTGTGAGCATGTCGATTAGTGACCTTTCATCCACCAAAAAGGCATATATTACACTTTGAAATATTTACTCTGACTTCATAAGTTTTTTGTATCACCAGGTTCTAAAATTGGACATTTGGCAGTGGAAAACACTCTTTGAGCGAATTCTCACCAATACACATGTAGTTTACATTGTTTACATAACCATGGCATTCCGTATTCCGAACATGTTTCATGCATCACGGATTCCTCAAACATGCATTTCTGAGCTGTGAACATGCGCATGACAGATGTTTCAACCACCAAACAAGTTACTTATGCACTTTGAAATAGTTCCTTGGACTTCGTTGCTTCTCCTATCACCAGTTTCAAGAATCACACTTTGATCCCAGAAAAACCCTCTTGGAGCGAATTCTACCCTAGAGATATGTAATTTGAATAGATTCCTTCAACATGAAATTCCGTGTTCCGTACATGTTACATGCATGACGGATTCGACAAACATGCATTCCTGAGTTGTGAGCATGTGGATTACTGATTTTTCATCCTCTATAAAAGGAATAATTTCATATAGACTCGTGTACACATTTTCACATGGTTTCCCTAACACAACTTTCGAATTCGTTCATTTTTCACAGAAGAATACTTCTGGAGTGTATTCAACCTAATAGATATATTATTTACATGAATTCCATCAACATGGCATTCCGGGTTCCGTACATGATACATGCATGACGGATTCGAGAAACATGCGTTTCTGAGTTGTGAGCATGTGGATTAGTGACCTATCATCCACCAAAGAAGGCATATATTACACTTTGAAATATTTACTCTGACTTCATAAGTTTTTTGTATCACCAGGTTCTAAAATCGGACATTTGGCAGTAGAAAACACTCTTTGAGCGAATTCTCACCAATACACATGTAATTTACATTGTTTACATAACCATGGCATTCCATATTCCGAACATGTTTCATGCATCACGGATTCCTCAAACATGCATTTCTGAGCTGTGAACATGCGCATGACAGATGTTTCAACCACCAAACAAGTTACTTATGCACTTTGAAATAATTCCTTGGACTTCATTGCTTCTCCTATCACCAGTTTCAAGAATCACACTTTGATCCCAGAAAAACCCTCTTGGAGCGAATTCTACCCTAGAGATATGTAATTTGAATAGATTCCTTCAACATGAAATTCCGTGTTCCGTACATGTTACATGCATGACGGATTCGACATACATGCATTCCTGAGTTGTGACCATGTGGATTACTGATTTTTCATCCTCTATAAAAGGAATAATTTCATATAGACTCGTGTACACATTTTCACAAGCTTTCCCTAACACAAGTTTCGAATTAGTTCATTTTTCACAGAAGAATACTTCTGGAGTGTATTCAACCTAATAGATATATAATTTACATGAATTCCATCAACATGGCATTCCGGGTTCCGTACATGATACATGCATGACGGATTCGAGAAACATGTGTTTCTGAGTTGTGAGCATGTGGATTAGTGAACTTTCATCCACCAAAGAAGGCATATATTGCACTTTGAAATATTTACTCTGACTTCATATGTTTTTTGTATCACCAGGTTCTAAAATCGGACATTTGGCAGAAGAAAACACTCTTTGAGCGAATTCTCACCAATACACATGTAATTTACATTGTTTACATAACCATGGCATTCCGTATTCTGAACAAGTTTCATGCATCACGGATTCCTCAAACATGCATTTCTGAGCTGTGAACATGCGCATGACAGATGTTTCAACCACCAAACAAGTTACTTATGCACTTTGAAATAGTTCCTTGGACTTCGTTGCTTCTCCTATCACCAGTTTCAAGAATCACACTTTGATCCCAGAAAAACCCTCTTGGAGCGAATTCTACCCTAGAGATATGTAATTTGAATAGATTCCTTCAACATGATATTCCGTGTTCCGTACATGTTACATGCATGACGTATTCGACATACATGCATTCCTGAGTTGTGACCATGTGGATTACTGATTTTTCATCCTCTATCAAAGGAATAATTTCATATAGACTCGTGTACACATTTTCACAAGCTTTCCCTAACACAAGTTTCGAATTCGTGCTGTTTTCACAGAAGAACACTTCTGGAGTGTATTCAACCTAATAGATATATAATTTACATGAATTCCATCAACATGGCATTCCGGGTTCCGTACATGATACATGAATGACGGATTCGAGAAACATGCGTTTCTGAGTTGTGAGCATGTGGATTAGTGAACTTTCATCCACCAAAGAAGGCATATATTACACTTTGAAATATTTACTCTGACTTCATAAGTTTTTTGTATCACCAGGTTCTAAAATCGGACATTTGGCAGTAGAAAACACTCTTTGAGCGAATTCTCACCAATACACATGTAATTTACATTGTTTACATAACCATGGCATTCCGTATTCCAAACATGTTTCATGCATCACGGATTCCTCAAACATGCATTTCTGAGCTGTGAACATGCGCATGACAGATGTTTCAACCACCAAACAAGTTACTTATGCACTTTGAAATAGTTCCTTGGACTTCGTTGTTTCTCCTATCACCAGTTTCAAGAATCACACTTTGATCCCAGAAAAACCCTCTTGGAGCGAATTCTACCCTAGAGATATGTAATTTGAATAGATTCCTTCAACATGATATTCCGTGTTCCGTACATGTTACATGCATGACGGATTCGACATACATGCATTCCTGAGTTGTGACCATGTGGATTACTGATTTTTCATCCTCTATCAAAGGAATAATTTCATATAGACTCGTGTACACATTTTCACAAGCTTTCCCTAACACAAGTTTCGAATTCGATCATTTTTCACAGAAGAATACTTCTGGAGTGTATTCAACCTAATAGATGTATAATTTACATGAATTCCATCAACATGGCATTCCGGGTTCCGTACATGATACATGCATGACGGATTCGAGAAACATGCGTTTCTGAGTTGTGAGCATGTGGATTAGTGAACTTTCATCCACCAAAGAAGGCATATAATACACTTTGAAATATTTACTCTGACTTCATAAGTTTTTTGTATCACCAGGTTCTAAAATCGGACATTTGGCAGTAGAAAACCCTCTTTGAGCGAATTCTCACCAATACACATGTAATTTACATTGTTTACATAACCATGGCATTCCGTATTCCAAACATGTTTCATGCATCACGGATTCCTCAAACATGAATTTCTGAGCTGTGAACATGCGCATGACAGATGTTTCAACCACCAAACAAGTTACTTATGCACTTTGAAATAGTTCCTTGGACTTCGTTGCTTCTCCTATCACCAGTTTCAAGAATCACACTTTGATCCCAGAAAAACCCTCTTGGAGCGAATTCTACCCTAGAGATATGTAATTTGAATAGATTCCTTCAACATGATATTCCGTGTTCCGTACATGTTACATGCATGACGTATTCGACATACATGCATTCCTGAGTTGTGACCATGTGGATTACTGATTTTTCATCCTCTATCAAAGGAATAATTTCATATAGACTCGTGTACACATTTTCACAAGTTTTCCCTAACACAAGTTTCGAATTCGTGCTGTTTTCACAGAAGAACACTTCTGGAGTGTATTCAACCTAATAGATATATAATTTACATGAATTCCATCAACATGGAATTCCGGGTTCCGTACATGATACATGAATGACGGATTCGAGAAACATGCGTTTCTGAGTTGTGAGCATGTGGATTAGTGAACTTTCATCCACCAAAGAAGGCATATATTACACTTTGAAATATTTACTCTGACTTCATAAGTTTTTTGTATCACCAGGTTCTAAAATCGGTCATTTGGCAGTAGAAAACACTCTTTGAGCGAATTCTCACCAATACACATGTAATTTACATTGTTTACATAACCATGGCATTCCGTATTCCGAACATGTTTCATGCATCACGGATTCCTCAAACATGCATTTCTGAGCTGTGAACATGCGCATGACAGATGTTTCAACCACCAAACATGTTACTTATGCACTTTGAAATAGTTCCTTGGACTTCGTTGCTTCTCCTATCACCAGTTTCAAGAATCACACTTTGATCCCAGAAAAACCCTCTTGGAGCGAATTCTACCCTAGAGATATGTAATTTGAATAGATTCCTTCAACATGATATTCCGTGTTCCGTACATGTTACATGCATGACGGATTCGACATACATGCATTCCTGAGTTGTGACCATGTGGATTACTGATTTTTCATCCTCTATAAAAGGAATAATTTCATATAGACTCGTGTACACATTTTCACAAGCTTTCCCTAACACAAGTTTCGAATTCGTGCTTTTTTCACAGAACAATACTTCTGGAGTTTATTCAACCTAATAGATATATAATTTACATGAATTCCATCAACATGGCATTCCGGGTTCCGTACATGATACATGCATGACGGATTCGAGAAACATGCGTTTCTGAGTTGTGAGCATGTGGATTAGTGAACTTTCATCCACCAAAGGAGGCATATATTGCACTTTGAAATATTTACTCTGACTTCATAAGTTTTTTGTATCACCAGGTTCTAAAATTGGACATTTGGCAGTGGAAAACACTCTTTGAGCGAATTCTCACCAATACACATGTAGTTTACATTGTTTACATAACCATGGCATTCCGTATTCCGAACATGTTTCATGCATCACGGATTCCTCAAACATGCATTTCTGAGCTGTGAACATGCGCATGACAGATGTTTCAACCACCAAACAAGTTACTTATGCACTTTGAAATAGTTCCTTGGACTTCGTTGCTTCTCCTATCACCAGTTTCAAGAATCACACTTTGATCCCAGAAAAACCCTCTTGGAGCGAATTCTACCCTAGAGATATGTAATTTGAATAGATTCCTTCAACATGATATTCCGTGTTCCGTACATGTTACATGCATGACGCATTCGACATACATGCATTCCTGAGTTGTGAGCATGTGGATTTTTGATTTTTCATCCTCTATAAAAGGAATAATTTCATATAGACTTGTGTACACTTTTTCACAAGCTTTCCCTAACACAAGTTTCAAATTCGTTCTTTTTTCACAGAAGAAAACTTCTGGAGTGTATTCAACCAAATAGATGTATACTTTACATGAATTCCATCAACATGGCATTCCGGGTTCCGTACATGATACATGCATGACGGATTCGAGAAACATGCGTTTCTGAGTTTTGAGCATGTGGATTAGTGAACTTTCATCCACCAAAGAAGGCATATATTGCACTTTGAAATATTTACTCTGACTTCATAAGTTTTTTGTATCACCAGGTTCTAAAATCGGACATTTGGCAGTAGAAAACACTCTTTGAGCGAATTCTCACCAATACACATGTAATTTACATTGTTTACATAACCATGGCATTCCGTATTCCAAACATGTTTCATGCATCACGGATTCCTCAAACATGCATTTCTGAGCTGTGAACATGCGCATGACAGATGTTTCAACCACCAAACAAGTTACTTATGCACTTTGAAATAGTTCCTTGGACTTCGTTGTTTCTCCTATCACCAGTTTCAAGAATCACACTTTGATCCCAGAAAAACCCTCTTGGAGCAAATTCTACCCTAGAGATATGAAATTTGAATAGATTCCTTCAACATGATATTCCGTGTTCCGTACATGTTACATGCATGACGGATTCGACATACATGCATTCCTGAGTTGTGAGCATGTGGATTACTGATTTTTCATCCTCTATAAAAGGAATAATTTCATATAGACTCGTGTACACATTTTCACAAGCTTTCCCTAACACAAGTTTCGAATTCGATCATTTTTCACAGAAGAATACTTCTGGAGTGTATTCAACCTAATAGATGTATAATTTACATGAATTCCATCAACATGGCATTCCGGGTTCCGTACATGATACATGCATGACGGATTCGAGAAACATGCGTTTCTGAGTTGTGAGCATGTGGATTAGTGAACTTTCGTCCACCAAAGAAGGCATATATTGCACTTTGAAATATTTACTCTGACTTCATAAGTTTTTTGTATCACCAGGTTCTAAAATCGGACATTTGGCAGTAGAAAACACTCTTTGAGCGAATTCTCACCAATACACATGTAATTTACATTGTTTACATAACCATGGCATTCCGTATTCCGAACATGTTTCATGCATCACGGATTCCTCAAACATGCATTTCTGAGCTGTGAACATGCGCATGACAGATGTTTCAACCACCAAACAAGTTACTTATGCACTTTGAAATAATTCCTTGGACTTCATTGCTTCTCCTATCACCAGTTTCAAGAATCACACTTTGATCCCAGAAAAACCCTCTTGGAGCGAATTCTACCCTAGAGATATGTAATTTGAATAGATTCCTTCAACATGAAATTCCGTGTTCCGTACATGTTACATGCATGACGGATTCGACATACATGCATTCCTGAGTTGTGACCATGTGGATTACTGATTTTTCATCCTCTATAAAAGGAATAATTTCATATAGACTCGTGTACACATTTTCACAAGCTTTCCCTAACACAAGTTTCGAATTCGTTCATTTTTCACAGAAGAATACTTCTGGAGTGTATTCAACCTAATAGATTTATAATTTACATGAATTCCTTCAACATGGCATTCCGGGTTCCGTACATGATACATGCATGACGGATTCGAGAAACATGCGTTTCTGAGTTGTGAGCATGTGGATTAGTGAACTTTCATCCACCAAAGAAGGCATATATTACACTTTGAAATATTTACTCTGACTTCATAAGTTTTTTGTATCACCAGGTTCTAAAATCGGACATTTGGCAGTGGAAAACACTCTTTGAGCGAATTCTCACCAATACACATGTAATTTACATTGTTTACATAACCATGGCATTCCGTATTCCAAACATGTTTCATGCATCACGGATTCCTCAAACATGCATTTCTGAGCTGTGAACATGCGCATGACAGATGTTTCAACCACCAAACAAGTTACTTATGCACTTTGAAATAGTTCCTTGGACTTCGTTGCTTCTCCTATCACCAGTTTCAAGAATCACACTTTGATCCCAGAAAAACCCTCTTGGAGCGAATTCTACCCTAGAGATATGTAATTTGAATAGATTCCTTCAACATGAAATTCCGTGTTCCGTACATGTTACATGCATGACGCATTCGACATACATGCATTCCTGAGTTGTGAGCATGTGGATTTTTGATTTTTCATCCTCTATAAAAGGAATAAATTCATATAGACTTGTGTACACATTTTCACAAGCTTTCCCTAACACAAGTTTCAAATTCGTTCATTTTTCACAGAAGAATACTTCTGGAGTGTATTCAACCTAATAGATGTATACTTTACATGAATTCCATCAACATGGCATTCCGGGTTCCGTACATGATACATGCATGACGGATTCGAGAAACATGCGTTTCTGAGTTGTGAGCATGTGGATTAGTGAACTTTCGTCCACCAAAGAAGGCATATATTACACTTTGAAATATTTACTCTGACTTCATAAGTTTTTTGTATCACCAGGTTCTAAAATCGGACATTTGGCAGTAGAAAACACTCTTTGAGCGAATTCTCACCAATACACATGTAATTTACATTGTTTACATAACCATGGCATTCCGTATTCCGAACATGTTTCATGCATCACGGATTCCTCAAACATGCATTTCTGAGCTGTGAACATGCGCATGACAGATGTTTCAACCACCAAACAAGTTACTTATGCACTTTGAAATAGTTCCTTGGACTTCGTTGCTTCTCCTATCACCAGTTTCAAGAATCACACTTTGATCCCAGAAAAACCCTCTTGGAGCGAATTCTACCCTAGAGATATGTAATTTGAATAGATTCCTTCAACATGATATTCCGTGTTCCGTACATGTTACATGCATGACGGATTCGACATACATGCATTCCTGAGTTGTGACCATGTGGATTACTGATTTTTCATCCTCTATCAAAGGAATAATTTCATATAGACTCGTGTACACATTTTCACAAGCTTTCCCTAACACAAGTTTCGAATTCGTGCTTTTTTCACAGAAGAATACTTCTGGAGTGTATTCAACCTAATAGATATAAAATTTACATGAATTCCATCAACATGGCATTCCGGGTTCCGTACATGATACATGAATGACGGATTCGAGAAACATGCGTTTCTGAGTTGTGAGCATGTGGATTAGTGAACTTTCATCCACCAAAGAAGGCATATATTACACTTTGAAATATTTACTCTGACTTCATAAGTTTTTTGTATCACCAGGTTCTAAAATCGGACATTTGGCAGTAGAAAACACTCTTTGAGCGAATTCTCACCAATACACATGTAATTTACATTGTTTACATAACCATGGCATTCCGTATTCCGAACATGTTTCATGCATCACGGATTCCTCAAACATGCATTTCTGAGCTGTGAACATGCGCATGACAGATGTTTCAACCACCAAACATGTTACTTATGCACTTTGAAATAGTTCCTTGGACTTCTTTGCTTCTCCTATCACCAGTTTCAAGAATCACACTTTGATCCCAGAAAAACCCTCTTGGAGCGAATTCTACCCTAGAGATATGTAATTTGAATAGATTCCTTCAACATGATATTCCATGTTCCGTAAATGTTACATGCATGACGGATTCGACATACATGCATTCCTGAGTTGTGAGCATGTGGATTACTGATTTTTCATCCTCTATAAAAGGAATAATTTCATATAGACTCCTGTACACATTTTCACAAGCTTTCCCTAACACAAGTTTCGAATTCGATCATTTTTCACAGAAGAATACTTCTGGAGTGTATTCAACCTAATAGATGTATAATTTACATGAATTCCATCAACATGGCATTCCGGGTTCCGTACATGATACATGCATGACGGATTCGAGAAACATGCGTTTCTGAGTTGTGAGCATGTGGATTAGTGAACTTTCATCCACCAAAGAAGGCATATATTACACTTTGAAATATTTACTCTGACTTCATAAGTTTTTTGTATCACCAGGTTCTAAAATCGGACATTTGGCAGTGGAAAACACTCTTTGAGCGAATTATCACCAATACACATGTAATTTACATTGTTTACATAACCATGGCATTCCGTATTCCGAACATGTTTCATGCATCACGGATTCCTCAAACATGCATTTCTGAGCTGTGAACATACGCATGACAGATGTTTCAACCACCAAACATGTTACTTATGCACTTTGAAATAGTTCCTTGGACTTCGTTGCTTCTCCTATCACCAGTTTCAAGAATCACACTTTGATCCCAGAAAAACCCTCTTGGAGCGAATTCTACCCTAGAGATATGTAATTTGAATAGATTCCTTCAACATGATATTCCGTGTTCCGTACATGTTACATGCATGACGGATTCGACATACATGCATTCCTGAGTTGTGACCATGTGGATTACTGATTTTTCATCCTCTATCAAAGGAATAATTTCATATAGACTCGTGTACACATTTTCACAAGCTTTCCCTAACACAAGTTTCGAATTCGTGCTTTTTTCACAGAACAATACTTCTGGAGTTTATTCAACCTAATAGATATATAATTTACATGAATTCCATCAACATGGCATTCCGGGTTCCGTACATGATACATGCATGACGGATTCGAGAAACATGCGTTTCTGAGTTGTGAGCATGTGGATTAGTGAACTTTCATCCACCAAAGAAGGCATATATTACACTTTGAAATATTTACTCTGACTTCATAAGTTTTTTGTATCACCAGGTTCTAAAATCGGACATTTGGCATTAGAAAACACTCTTTGAGCGAATTCTCACCAATACACATGTAATTTACATTGTTTACATAACCATGGCATTCCGTAATCCGAACATGTTTCATGCATCACAGATTCCTCAAACATGCATTTCTGAGCTGTGAACATGCGCATGACAGATGTTTCAACCACCAAACAATTTACTTATGCACTTTGAAATAGCTCCTTGGACTTCGTTGCTTCTCCTATCACCAGTTTCAAGAATCACACTTTGATCCCAGAAAAACCCTCTTGGAGCGAATTCTACCCTAGAGATATGTAATTTGAATAGATTCCTTCAACATGATATTCCGTGTTCCGTACATGTTACATGCATGACGCATGCGACATACATGCATTCCTGAGTTGTGAGCATGTGGATTTTTGATTTTTCATCCTCTATAAAAGGAATAATTTCATATAGACTTGTGTACACATTTTCACAAGCTTTCCCTAACACAAGTTTCAAATTCGTTCATTTTTCACAGAAGAATACTTCTGGAGTGTATTCAACCTAATAAATGTATAATTTACATGAATTCCATCAACATGGCATTCCGGGTTCCGTACATGATACATGCATGACGGATTCGAGAAACATGCGTTTCTGAGTTGTGAGCATGTGGATTAGTGAACTTTCGTCCACCAAAGAAGGCATATATTGCACTTTGAAATATTTACTCTGACTTCATAAGTTTTTTGTATCACCAGGTTCTAAAATCGGACATTTGGCAGTAGAAAACACTCTTTGAGCGAATTCTCACCAATACACATGTAATTTACATTGTTTACATAACCATGGCATTCCGTATTCCGAACATGTTTCATGCATCACGGATTCCTCAAACATGCATTTCTGAGCTGTGAACATGCGCATGACAGATGTTTCAACCACCAAACATGTTACTTATGCACTTTGAAATAGTTCCTTGGACTTCGTTGCTTCTCCTATCACCAGTTTCAAGAATCACACTTTGATCCCAGAAAAACCCTCTTGGAGCGAATTCTACCCTAGAGATATGTAATTTGAATAGATTCCTTCAACATGATATTCCGTGTTCCGTACATGTTACATGCATGACGGATTCGACATACATGCATTCCTGAGTTGTGAACATGTGGATTACTGATTTTTCATCCTCTATAAAAGGAATAATTTCATATAGACTCGTGTACACATTTTCACAAGCTTTCCCTAACACAAGTTTCGAATTCGTGCTTTTTTCACAGAACAATACTTCTGGAGTGTATTCAACCTAATAGATATATAATTTACAAGAATTCCATCAACATGGCATTCCGGGTTCCGTACATGATACATGCATGACGGATTCGAGAAACATGCGTTTTTGAGTTGTGAGCATGTGGATTAGTGAACTTTCATCCACCAAAGATGGCATATATTGCACTTTGAAATAATTACTCTGACTTCATAAGTTTTTTGTATCACCAGGTTCTAAAATCGGACATTTGGCAGTAGAAAACACTCTTTGAGCGAATTCTCACAAATACACATGTAGTTCACATTGTTTACATAACCATGGCATTCCGTATTCTGAACATGTTTCATGCATCACGGATTCCTCAAACATGCATTTCTGAGCTGTGAACATGCGCATGACAGATGTTTCAACCACCAAACAAGTTACTTATGCACTTTGAAATAATTCCTTGGACTTCGTTGCTTCTCCTATCACCAGTTTCAAGAATCACACTTTGATCCCAGAAAAACCCTCTTGGAGCGAATTCTACCCTAGAGATATGTAATTTGAATAGATTCCTTCAACATGATATTCCGTGTTCCGTACATGTTACATGCATGACGGATTCGACATACATGCATTCCTGAGTTGTGACCATGTGGATTACTGATTTTTCATCCTCTATCAAAGGAATAATTTCATATAGACTCGTGTACACATTTTCACAAGCTTTCCCTAACACAAGTTTCGAATTCGTGCTTTTTTCACAGAAGAATACTTCTGGAGTGTATTCAACATAATAGATATATAATTTACATGAATTCCATCAACATGGCATTCCGGGTTCCGTACATGATACATGCATGACGGATTCGAGAAACATGCATTTCTGAGTTGTGAGCATGTGGATTAGTGAACTTTCATCCACCAAAGAAGGCATATATTACACTTTGAAATATTTACTCTGACTTCATAAGTTTTTTGTATCACCAGGTTCTAAAATCGGACATTTGGCATTAGAAAACACTCTTTGAGCGAATTCTCACCAATACACATGTAATTTACATTGTTTACATAACCATGGCATTCCGTATTCCGAACATGTTTCATGCATCACAGATTCCTCAAACATGCATTTCTGAGCTGTGAACATGCGCATGACAGATGTTTCAACCACCAAACAATTTAGTTATGTACTTTGAAATAGCTCCTTGGACTTCGTTGCTTCTCCTATCACCAGTTTCAAGAATCACACTTTGATCCCAGAAAAACCCTCTTGGAGCGAATTCTACCCTAGAGATATGTAATTTGAATAGATTCCTTCAACATGAAATTCCGTGTTCCGTACATGTTACATGCATGACGGATTCGACATACATGCATTGCTGAGTTGTGACCATGTGGATTAGTGATTTTTCATCCTCTATCAAAGGAATAATTTCATATAGACTCGTGTACACATTTTCACAAGCTTTCCCTAACACAAGTTTCCAATTCATTCATTTTTCACAGAAGAATACTTCTGGAGTGTATTCAACCTAATAGATATATAATTTACAAGAATTCCATCAACATGGCATTCCGGGTTCCGTACATGATACATGCATGACGGATTCGAGAAACATGCGTTTCTGAGTTGTGAGCATGTGGATTAGTGAACTTTCATCCACCAAAGATGGCATATATTGCACTTTGAAATAATTACTCTGACTTCATAAGTTTTTTGTATCACCAGGTTCTAAAATCGGACATTTGGCAGTAGAAAACACTCTTTGAGCGAATTCTCACAAATACACATGTAGTTTACATTGTTTACATAACCATGGCATTCCGTATTCTGAACATGTTTCATGCATCACGGATTCCTCAAACATGCATTTCTGAGCTGTGAACATGCGCATGACAGATGTTTCAACCACCAAACAAGTTACTTATGCACTTTGAAATAGTTCCTTGGACTTCGTTGCTTCTCCTATCACCAGTTTCAAGAATCACACTTTGATCCCAGAAAAACCCTCTTGGAGCGAATTCTACCCTAGAGATATGTAATTTGAATAGATTCCTTCAACATGATATTCCGTGTTCCGTACAAGTTACATGCATGACGTATTCGACATAATTGCATTCCTGAGTTGTGACCATGTGGATTACTGATTTTTCATCCTCTATCAAAGGAATAATTTCATATAGACTCGTGTACACATTTTCACAAGCTTTCCCTAACACAAGTTTCGAATTCGTGCTTTTTTCACAGAAGAATACTTCTGGAGTGTATTCAACCTAATAGATATATAATTTACATGAATTCCATCAACATGGCATTCCGGGTTCCGTACATGATACATGCATGACGGATTCGAGAAACATGCGTTTCTGAGTTGTGAGCATGTGGATTAGTGAACTTTCATCCACCAAAGAAGGCATATATTACACTTTGAAATATTTACTCTGACTTCATAAGTTTTTTGTATCACCAGGTTCTAAAATCGGACATTTGGCAGTAGAAAACACTCTTTGAGCGAATTCTCACCAATACACATGTAATTTACATTGTTTACATAACCATGGCCTTCCGTATTCCGAACATGTTTCATGCATCACGGATTCCTCAAACATGCATTTCTGAGCTGTGAACATGCGCATGACAGATGTTTCAACCACCAAACAAGTTACTTATGCACTTTGAAATAGTTCCTTGGACTTCGTTGCTTCTCCTATCACCAGTTTCAAGAATCACACTTTGATCCCAGAAAAACCCTCTTGGAGCGAATTCTACCCTAGAGATATGTAATTTGAATAGATTCCTTCAACATGATATTCCGTGTTCCGTACATGTTACATGCATGACGGATTCGACAAACATGCATTCCTGAGTTGTGACCCTGTGGATTACTGATTTTTCATCCTCTATAAAAGGAATAATTTCATATAGACTCGTGTACACATTTTCACAAGCTTTCCCTAACACAAGTTTCGAATTCGTTCATTTTTCACAGAAGAATACTTCTGGAGTGTATTCAACCTAATAGATGTATAATTTTCATGAATTCCATCAACATGGCATTCCGGGTTCCGTACATGATACATGCATGACGGATTCGAGAAACATGCGTTTCTGAGTTGTGAGCATGTGGATTAGTGAACTTTCATCCACCAAAGAAGGCATATATTACACTTTGAAATATTTACTCTGACTTCATAAGTTTTTTGTATCACCAGGTTCTAAAATCGGACATTTGGCAGTAGAAAACACTCTTTGAGCGAATTCTCACCAATACACATGTAATTTACATTGTTTACATAACCATGGCATTCCGTATTCCGAACATGTTTCATGCATCACGGATTCCTCAAACATGCATTTCTGAGCTGTGAACATGCGCATGACAGATGTTTCAACCACCAAAAAAGTTACTTATGCACTTTGAAATAGTTCCTTGGACATCGTTGCTTCTCCTATCACCAGTTTCAAGAATCACACTTTGATCCCATAAAAACTCTCTTGGAGCGAATTCTACCCTAGAGATATGTAATTTGTATAGATTCCTTCAACATGATATTCCGTGTTCCGTACATGTTACATGCATGACGGATTCGACATACATGCATTCCTGAGTTGTGAGCATGTGGATTACTGATTTTTCATCCTCTATAAAAGGAATAATTTCATATAGACTCGTGTACACAATTTTACAAGCTTTCCCTAACACAAGTTTCGAATTTGTTCATTTTTCACAGAAGAATACTTCTGGAGTGTATTCAACCTAATAGATATATAATTTACATGAATTCCATCAACATGGCATTCCGGGTTCCGTACATGATACATGCATGACGGATTCGAGAAACATGCGTTTCTGAGTTGTGAGCATGTGGATTAGAGAACTTTCATCCACCAAAGAAGGCATATATTACACTTTGAAATATTTACTCTGACTTCATAAGTTTTTTGTATCACCAGGTTCTAAAATCGGACATTTGGCAGTAGAAAACACTCTTTGAGCGAATTCTCACCAATACACATGTAGTTTACATTGTTTACATAACCATGGCCTTCCGTATTCCGAACATGTTTCATGCATCACGGATTCCTCAAACATGCATTTCTGAGCTGTGAACATGTGCATGACAGATGTTTCAACCACCAAACAAGTTACTTATGCACTTTGAAATAGTTCCTTGGACTTCGTTGCTTCTCCTATCACCAGTTTCAAGAATCACACTTTGATCCCAGAAAAACCCTCTTGGAGCGAATTCTACCCTAGAGATATGTAATTTGAATAGATTCCTTCAACATGATATTCCGTGTTCCATACATGTTACATGCATGACGTATTCGAAATACATGCATTCCTGAGTTGTGAGCATGTGGATTACTGATTTTTCATCCTCTATCAAAGGAATAATTTCATATAGACTCGTGTACACATTTTCACAAGCTTTCCCTAACACAAGTTTCGAATTCGTTCATTTTTCACAGAAGAATACTTCTGGAGTGTATTCAACCTAATAGATATATAATTTACATGAATTCCATCAACATGGCATTCCAGGTTCCGTACATGATACATGCATGACGGATTCGAGAATCATGCGTTTCTGAGTTGTGAGCATGTGGATTAGTGAACTTTCATCCACCAAAGAAGGCATATATTACACTTTGAAATATTTACTCTGACTTCATAAGTTTTTTGTATCACCAGGTTCTAAAATCGGACATTTGGCAGTAGAAAACACTCTTTGAGCGAATTCTCACCAATACACATGTAATTTACATTGTTTACATAACCATGGCATTCCGTATTCCGAACATGTTTCATGCATCACGGATTCCTCAAACATGCATTTCTGAGCTGTGAACATGCGCATGACAGATGTTTCAACCACCAAACAAGTTACTTATGCACTTTGAAATAGTTCCTTGGACTTCGTTGCTTCTCCTATCACCAGTTTCAAGAATCACACTTTGATCCCAGAAAAACCCTCTTGGAGCGAATTCTACCCTAGAGATATGTAATTTGAATAGATTCCTTCAACATGATATTCCGTGTTCCGTACATGTTACATGCATGACGGATTCGACATACATGCATTCCTGAGTTGTGACCATGTGGATTACTGATTTTTCATCCTCTATAAAAGGAATAATTTCATATAGACTCGTGTACACATTTTCACAAGCTTTCCCTAACACAAGTTTCGAATTCGTGCTTTTTTCACAGAACAATACTTCTGGAGTTTATTCAACCTAATAGATATATAATTTACATGAATTCCATCAACATGGCATTCCGGGTTCCGTACATGATACATGCATGACGGATTCGAGAAACATGCGTTTCTGAGTTGTGAGCATGTCGATTAGTGACCTTTCATCCACCAAAAAGGCATATATTACACTTTGAAATATTTACTCTGACTTCATAAGTTTTTTGTATCACCAGGTTCTAAAATTGGACATTTGGCAGTGGAAAACACTCTTTGAGCGAATTCTCACCAATACACATGTAGTTTACATTGTTTACATAACCATGGCATTCCGTATTCCGAACATGTTTCATGCATCACGGATTCCTCAAACATGCATTTCTGAGCTGTGAACATGCGCATGACAGATGTTTCAACCACCAAACAAGTTACTTATGCACTTTGAAATAGTTCCTTGGACTTCGTTGCTTCTCCTATCACCAGTTTCAAGAATCACACTTTGATCCCAGAAAAACCCTCTTGGAGCGAATTCTACCCTAGAGATATGTAATTTGAATAGATTCCTTCAACATGAAATTCCGTGTTCCGTACATGTTACATGCATGACGCATTCGACATACATGCATTCCTGAGTTGTGAGCATGTGGATTTTTGATTTTTGATCCTCTATAAAAGGAATAATTTCATATAGACTTGTGTACACATTTTCACAAGCTTTCCCTAACACAAGTTTCAAATTCGTTCATTTTTCACAGAGGAATACTTCTGGAGTGTATTCAACCTAATAGATGTATACTTTACATGAATTCCATCAACATGTCATTCCGGGTTCCGTACATGATACATGCATGACGGATTCGAGAAACATGCGTTTCTGAGTTGTGAGCATGTGGATTAGTGAACTTTCATCCACCAAAGAAGGCATATATTACACTTTGAAATATTTACTCTGACTTCATAAGTTTTTTGTATCACCAGGTTCTAAAATCGGACATTTGGCAGTAGAAAACACTCTTTGAGCGAATTCTCACCAATACACATGTAATTTACATTGTTTACATAACCATGGCATTCCGTATTCCGAACATGTTTCATGCATCACGGATTCCTCAAACATGCATTTCTGAGCTGTGAACATGCGCATGACAGATGTTTCAACCACCAAACAAGTTACTTATGCACTTTGAAATAGTTCCTTGGACATCGTTGCTTCTCCTATCACCAGTTTCAAGAATCACACTTTGATCCCATAAAAACTCTCTTGGAGCGAATTCTACCCTAGAGATATGTAATTTGTATAGATTCCTTCAACATGATATTCCGTGTTCCGTACATGTTACATGCATGACGGATTCGACATACATGCATTCCTGAGTTGTGAGCATGTGGATTACTGATTTTTCATCCTCTATAAAAGGAATAATTTCATATAGACTCGTGTACACATTTTCACAAGCTTTCCCTAACACAAGTTTCGAATTTGTTCATTTTTCACAGAAGAATACTTCTGGAGTGTATTCAACCTAATAGATATATAATTTACATGAATTCCATCAACATGGCATTCCGGGTTCCGTACATGATACATGCATGACGGATTCGAGAAACATGCGTTTCTGAGTTGTGAGCATGTGGATTAGAGAACTTTCATCCACCAAAGAAGGCATATATTACACTTTGAAATATTTACTCTGACTTCATAAGTTTTTTGTATCACCAGGTTCTAAAATCGGACATTTGGCAGTAGAAAACACTCTTTGAGCGAATTCTCACCAATACACATGTAGTTTACATTGTTTACATAACCATGGCCTTCCGTATTCCGAACATGTTTCATGCATCACGGATTCCTCAAACATGCATTTCTGAGCTGTGAACATGTGCATGACAGATGTTTCAACCACCAAACAAGTTACTTATGCACTTTGAAATAGTTCCTTGGACTTCGTTGCTTCTCCTATCACCAGTTTCAAGAATCACACTTTGATCCCAGAAAAACCCTCTTGGAGCGAATTCTACCCTAGAGATATGTAATTTGAATAGATTCCTTCAACATGATATTCCGTGTTCCATACATGTTACATGCATGACGTATTCGAAATACATGCATTCCTGAGTTGTGAGCATGTGGATTACTGATTTTTCATCCTCTATCAAAGGAATAATTTCATATAGACTCGTGTACACATTTTCACAAGCTTTCCCTAACACAAGTTTCGAATTCGTTCATTTTTCACAGAAGAATACTTCTGGAGTGTATTCAACCTAATAGATATATAATTTACATGAATTCCATCAACATGGCATTCCAGGTTCCGTACATGATACATGCATGACGGATTCGAGAATCATGCGTTTCTGAGTTGTGAGCATGTGGATTAGTGAACTTTCATCCACCAAAGAAGGCATATATTACACTTTGAAATATTTACTCTGACTTCATAAGTTTTTTGTATCACCAGGTTCTAAAATCGGACATTTGGCAGTAGAAAACACTCTTTGAGCGAATTCTCACCAATACACATGTAATTTACATTGTTTACATAACCATGGCATTCCGTATTCCGAACATGTTTCATGCATCACGGATTCCTCAAACATGCATTTCTGAGCTGTGAACATGCGCATGACAGATGTTTCAACCACCAAACAAGTTACTTATGCACTTTGAAATAGTTCCTTGGACTTCGTTGCTTCTCCTATCACCAGTTTCAAGAATCACACTTTGATCCCAGAAAAACCCTCTTGGAGCGAATTCTACCCTAGAGATATGTAATTTGAATAGATTCCTTCAACATGATATTCCGTGTTCCGTACATGTTACATGCATGACGGATTCGACATACATGCATTCCTGAGTTGTGACCATGTGGATTACTGATTTTTCATCCTCTATAAAAGGAATAATTTCATATAGACTCGTGTACACATTTTCACAAGCTTTCCCTAACACAAGTTTCGAATTCGTGCTTTTTTCACAGAACAATACTTCTGGAGTTTATTCAACCTAATAGATATATAATTTACATGAATTCCATCAACATGGCATTCCGGGTTCCGTACATGATACATGCATGACGGATTCGAGAAACATGCGTTTCTGAGTTGTGAGCATGTGGATTAGTGAACTTTCATCCACCAAAGAAGGCATATATTACACTTTGAAATATTTACTCTGACTTCATAAGTTTTTTGTATCACCAGGTTCTAAAATCGGACATTTGGCAGTAGAAAACACTCTTTGAGCGAATTCTCACCAATACACATGTAATTTACATTGTTTACATAACCATGGCATTCCGTATTCCAAACATGTTTCATTCATCACGGATTCCTCAAACATGAATTTCTGAGCTGTGAACATGCGCATGACAGATGTTTCAACCACCAAACAAGTTACTTATGCACTTTGAAATAGTTCCTTGGACTTCGTTGCTTCTCCTATCACCAGTTTCAAGAATCACACTTTGATCCCAGAAAAACCCTCTTGGAGCGAATTCTACCCTAGAGATATGTAATTTGAATAGATTCCTTCAACATGATATTCCGTGTTCCGTACATGTTACATGCATGACGGATTCGACATACATGCATTCCTGAGTTGTGACCATGTGGATTACTGATTTTTCATCCTCTATAAAAGGAATAATTTCATATAGACTCGTGTACACATTTTCACAAGCTTTCCCTAACACAAGTTTCGAATTCGTGCTTTTTTCACAGAACAATACTTCTGGAGTTTATTCAACCTAATAGATATATAATTTACATGAATTCCATCAACATGGCATTCCGGGTTCCGTACATGATACATGCATGACGGATTCGAGAAACATGCGTTTCTGAGTTGTGAGCATGTGGATTAGTGAACTTTCATCCACCAAAGAAGGCATATATTACACTTTGAAATATTTACTCTGACTTCATAAGTTTTTTGTATCACCAGGTTCTAAAATCGGACATTTGGCAGTAGAAAACACTCTTTGAGCGAATTCTCACCAATACACATGTAATTTACATTGTTTACATAACCATGGCATTCCGTATTCCAAACATGTTTCATTCATCACGGATTCCTCAAACATGAATTTCTGAGCTGTGAACATGCGCATGACAGATGTTTCAACCACCAAACAAGTTACTTATGCACTTTGAAATAGTTCCTTGGACTTCGTTGCTTCTCCTATCACCAGTTTCAAGAATCACACTTTGATCCCAGAAAAACCCTCTTGGAGCGAATTCTACCCTAGAGATATGTAATTTGAATAGATTCCTTCAACATGATATTCCGTGTTCCGTACATGTTACATGCATGACGGATTCGACATACATGCATTCCTGAGTTGTGACCATGTGGATTACTGATTTTTCATCCTCTATAAAAGGAATAATTTCATATAGACTCGTGTACACATTTTCACAAGCTTTCCCTAACACAAGTTTCGAATTCGTGCTTTTTTCACAGAACAATACTTCTGGAGTTTATTCAACCTAATAGATATATAATTTACATGAATTCCATCAACATGGCATTCCAGGTTCCGTACATGATACATGCATGACGGATTCGAGAAACATGCGTTTCTGAGTTGTGAGCATGTGGATTAGTGAACTTTCATCCACCAAAGAAGGCATATATTACACTTTGAAATATTTACTCTGACTTCATAAGTTTTTTGTATCACCAGGTTCTAAAATCGGACATTTGGCAGTAGAAAACACTCTTTGAGCGAATTCTCACCAATACACATGTAATTTACATTGTTTACATAACCATGGCATTCCGTATTCCAAACATGTTTCATGCATCACGGATTCCTCAAACATGCATTTCTGAGCTGTGAACATGCGCATGACAGATGTTTCAACCACCAAACAAGTTACTTATGCACTTTGAAATAGTTCCTTGGACTTCGTTGCTTCTCCTATCACCAGTTTCAAGAATCACACTTTGATCCCAGAAAAACCCTCTTGGAGTGAATTCTACCCTAGAGATATGTAATTTGAATAGATTCCTTCAACATGATATTCCGTGTTCCGTACATGTTACATGCATGACGGATGCGACAAACATGCATTCCTGAGTTGTGAGCATGTGGATTACTGATTTTTCATCCTCTATAAAAGGAATAATTTCATATAGACTCGTGTACACATTTTCACATGGTTTCCCTAACACAACTTTCGAATTCGTTCATTTTTCACAGAAGAATACTTCTGGAGTGTATTCAACCTAATAGATATATAATTTACATGAATTCCATCAACATGGCATTCCGGGTTCCGTACATGATACATGCATGACGGATTCGAGAAACATGCGTTTCTGAGTTGTGAGCATGTCGATTAGTGACCTTTCATCCACCAAAAAGGCATATAATACACTTTGAAATATTTACTCTGACTTCATAAGTTTTTTGTATCACCAGGTTCTAAAATTGGACATTTGGCAGTGGAAAACACTCTTTGAGCGAATTCTCACCAATACACATGTAGTTTACATTGTTTACATAACCATGGCATTCCGTATTCCGAACATGTTTCATGCATCACGGATTCCTCAAACATGCATTTCTGAGCTGTGAACATGCGCATGACAGATGTTTCAACCACCAAACAAGTTACTTATGCACTTTGAAATAGTTCCTTGGACTTCGTTGCTTCTCCTATCACCAGTTTCAAGAATCACACTTTGATCCCAGAAAAACCCTCTTGGAGCGAATTCTACCCTAGAGATATGTAATTTGAATAGATTCCTTCAACATGAAATTCCGTGTTCCGTACATGTTACATGCATGACGCATTCGACATACATGCATTCCTGAGTTGTGAGCATGTGGATTTTTGATTTTTCATCCTCTATAAAAGGAATAATTTCATATAGACTCGTGTACACATTTTCACAAGCTTTCCCTAACACAAGTTTCGAATTCGTTCATTTTTCACAGAAGAATACTTCTGGAGTGTATTCAACCTAATAGATGTATAATTTACATGAATTCCATCAACATGGCATTCCGTGTTCCGTACATGATACATGCATGACGGATTCGAGAAACATGCGTTTCTGAGTTGTGAGCATGTGGATTAGTGAACTTTCATCCACCAAAGAAGGCATATATTGCACTTTGAAATATTTACTCTGACTTCATAAGTTTTTTGTATCACCAGGTTCTAAAATCGGACATTTGGCAGTAGAAAACACTCTTTGAGCGAATTCTCACCAATACACATGTAATTTACATTGTTTACATAACCATGGCATTCCGTATTCCGAACATGTTTCATGCATCACGGATTCCTCAAACATGCATTTCTGAGCTGTGAACATGCGCATGACAGATGTTTCAACCACCAAACAAGTTACTTATGCACTTTGAAATAATTCCTTGGACTTCGTTGCTTCTCCTATCACCAGTTTCAAGAATCACACTTTGATCCCAGAAAAACCCTCTTGGAGCGAATTCTACCCTAGAGATATGTAATTTGAATAGATTCCTTCAACATGAAATTCCGTGTTCCGTACATGTTACATGCATGACGGATTCGACATACATGCATTCCTGAGTTGTGACCATGTGGATTACTGATTTTTCATCCTCTATAAAAGGAATAATTTCATATAGACTCGTGTACACATTTTCACAAGCTTTCCCTAACACAAGTTTCGAATTCGTGCTTTTTTCACAGAACAATACTTCTGGAGTTTATTCAACCTAATAGATATATAATTTACATGAATTCCATCAACATGGCATTCCGGGTTCCGTACATGATACATGCATGACGGATTCGAGAAACATGCGTTTCTGAGTTGTGAGCATGTGGATTAGTGAACTTTCATCCACCAAAGAAGGCATATATTGCACTTTGAAATATTTACTCTGACTTCATAAGTTTTTTGTATCACCAGGTTCTAAAATCGGACATTTGGCAGTAGAAAACACTCTTTGAGCGAATTCTCACCAATACACATGTAGTTTACATTGTTTACATAACCATGGCATTCCGTATTCTGAACATGTTTCATGCATCACGGATTCCTCAAACATGCATTTCTGAGCTGTGAACATGCGCATGACAGATGTTTCAACCACCAAACAAGTTACTTATGCACTTTGAAATAGTTCCTTGGACTTCGTTACTTCTCCTATCACCAGTTTCAAGAATCACACTTTGATCCCAGAAAAACCCTCTTGGAGCGAATTCTACCCTAGAGATATGTAATTTGAATAGATTCCTTCAACATGATATTCCGTGTTCCGTACATGTTACATGCATGACGGATTCGACATACATGCATTCCTGAGTTGTGACCATGTGGATTACTGATTTTTCATCCTCTATCAAAGGAATAATTTCATATAGACTCGTGTACACATTTTCACAAGCTTTCCCTAACACAAGTTTCGAATTCGTGCTTTTTTCACAGAACAATACTTCTGGAGTGTATTCAACCTAATAGATATATAATTTACATGAATTCCATCAACATGGCATTCCGGGTTCCGTACATAATACATGCATGACGGATTCGAGAAACATGCGTTTCTGAGTTGTGAGCATGTGGATTAGTGAACTTTCATCCACCAAAGAAGGCATATATTACACTTTGAAATATTTACTCTGACTTCAAAAGTTTTTTGTATCACCAGGTTCTAAAATCGCACATTTGGCAGTAGAAAACACTCTTTGAGCGAATTCTCACCAATACACATGTAATTTACATTGTTTACATAACCATGGCATTCCGTATTCCAAACATGTTTCATGCATCACGGATTCCTCAAACATGCATTTCTGAGCTGTGAACATGCGCATGACAGATGTTTCAACCACCAAACAAGTTACTTATGCACTTTGAATTAGTTCCTTGGACTTCATTGTTTCTCCTATCACCAGTTTCAAGAATCACACTTTGATCGCAGAAAAACCCTCTTGGAGCGAATTCTACCCTAGAGATATGTAATTTGAATAGATTCCTTCAACATGATATTCCGTGTTCCGTACATGTTACATGCATGACGGATTCGACATACATGCATTCCTGAGTTGTGAGCATGTGGATTACTGATTTTTCATCCTCTATAAAAGGAATAATTTCATATAGACTCATGTACACATTTTCACAAGCTTTCCCTAACACAACTTTCGAATTCGTTCATTTTTCACAGAAGAATACTTCTGGAGTGTATTCAACCTAATAGATGTATAATTTACATGAATTCCATCAACATGGCATTCCGGGTTCCGTACATGATACATGCATGACGGATTCGAGAAACATGCGTTTCTGAGTTGTGAGCATGTGGATTAGTGAACTTTCATCCACCAAAGAAGGCATATATTACACTTTGAAATATTTACTCTGACTTCATAAGTTTTTTGTATCACCAGGTTCTAAAATCGGACATTTGGCAGTGGAAAACACTCTTTGAGCGAATTCTCACCAATACACATGTAATTTACATTGTTTACATAACCATGGCATTCCGTATTCTGAACATGTTTCATGCATCACGGATTCCTCAAACATGCATTTCTGAGCTGTGAACATGCGCATGACAGATGTTTCAACCACCAAACAAGTTACTTATGCACTTTGAAATAGTTCCTTGGACTTCGTTGATTCTCCTATCACCAGTTTCAAGAATCACACTTTGATCCCAGAAAAACCCTCTTGAAGCGAATTCTACCCTAGAGATATGTAATTTGAATAGATTCCTTCAACATGATATTCCATGTTCCGTACATGTTACATGCATGACGGATTCGACATACATGCATTCCTGAGTTGTGAGCATGTGGATTACTGATTTTTCATCCTCTATAAAAGGAATAATTTCATATAGACTCGTGTACACATTTTCACAAGCTTTCCCTAACACAAGTTTCGAATTCGATCATTTTTCACAGAAGAATACTTCTGGAGTGTATTCAACCTAATAGATGTATAATTTACATGAATTCCATCAACATGGCATTCCGGGTTCCGTACATGATACATGCATGACGGATTCGAGAAACATGCGTTTCTGAGTTGTGAGCATGTGGATTAGTGAACTTTCATCCACAAAAGAAGGCATATATTACACTTTGAAATATTTACTCTGACTTCATAAGTTTTTTGTATCACCAGGTTCTAAAATCGGACATTTGGCAGTGGAAAACACTCTTTGAGCGAATTATCACCAATACACATGTAATTTACATTGTTTACATAACCATGGCATTCCGTATTCCGAACATGTTTCATGCATCACGGATTCCTCAAACATGCATTTCTGAGCTGTGAACATACGCATGACAGATGTTTCAACCACCAAACATGTTACTTATGCACTTTGAAATAGTTCCTTGGACTTCGTTGCTTCTCCTATCACCAGTTTCAAGAATCACACTTTGATCCCAGAAAAACCCTCTTGGAGCGAATTCTACCCTAGAGATATGTAATTTGAATAGATTCCTTCAACATGATATTCCGTGTTCCGTACATGTTACATGCATGACGGATTCGACATACATGCATTCCTGAGTTGTGACCATGTGGATTACTGATTTTTCATCCTCTATAAAAGGAATAATTTCATATAGACTCGTGTACACATTTTCACAAGCTTTCCCTAACACAAGTTTCGAATTCGTGCTTTTTTCACAGAACAATACTTCTGGAGTTTATTCAACCTAATAGATATATAATTTACATGAATTCCATCAACATGGCATTCCGGGTTCCGTACATGATACATGCATGACGGATTCGAGAAACATGCGTTTCTGAGTTGTGAGCATGTGGATTAGTGAACTTTCATCCACCAAAGAAGGCATATATTACACTTTGAAATATTTACTCTGACTTCATAAGTTTTTTGTATCACCAGGTTCTAAAATCGGACATTTGGCAGTAGAAAACACTCTTTGAGCGAATTCTCACCAATACACATGTAATTTACATTGTTTACATAACCATGGCATTCCGTATTCCGAACATGTTTCATTCATCACGGATTCCTCAAACATGAATTTCTGAGCTGTGAACATGCGCATGACAGATGTTTCAACCACCAAACAAGTTACTTATGCACTTTGAAATAGTTCCTTGGACTTCGTTGCTTCTCCTATCACCAGTTTCAAGAATCACACTTTGATCCCAGAAAAACCCTCTTGGAGCGAATTCTACCCTAGAGATATGTAATTTGAATAGATTCCTTCAACATGATATTCCGTGTTCCGTACATGTTACATGCATGACGGATTCGACATACATGCATTCCTGAGTTGTGACCATGTGGATTACTGATTTTTCAGCCTCTATAAAAGGAATAATTTCATATAGACTCGTGTACACATTTTCACAAGCTTTCCCTAACACAAGTTTCGAATTCGTGCTTTTTTCACAGAACAATACTTCTGGAGTTTATTCAACCTAATAGATATATAATTTACATGAATTCCATCAACATGGCATTCCGGGTTCCGTACATGATACATGCATGACGGATTCGAGAAACATGCGTTTCTGAGTTGTGAGCATGTGGATTAGTGAACTTTCATCCACCAAAGAAGGCATATATTACACTTTGAAATATTTACTCTGACTTCATAAGTTTTTTGTATCACCAGGTTCTAAAATCGGACATTTGGCAGTAGAAAACACTCTTTGAGCGAATTCTCACCAATACACATGTAATTTACATTGTTTACATAACCATGGCATTCCGTATTCCAAACATGTTTCATGCATCACGGATTCCTCAAACATGCATTTCTGAGCTGTGAACATGCGCATGACAGATGTTTCAACCACCAAACAAGTTAATTATGCACTTTGAAATAGTTCCTTGGACTTCGTTGCTTCTCCTATCACCAGTTTCAAGAATCACACTTTGATCCCAGAAAAACCCTCTTGGAGTGAATTCTACCCTAGAGATATGTAATTTGAATAGATTCCTTCAACATGATATTCCGTGTTCCGTACATGTTACATGCATGACGGATGCGACAAACATGCATTCCTGAGTTGTGAGCATGTGGATTACTGATTTTTCATCCTCTATAAAAGGAATAATTTCATATAGACTCGTGTACACATTTTCACATGGTTTCCCTAACACAACTTTCGAATTCGTTCATTTTTCACAGAAGAATACTTCTGGAGTATATTCAACCTAATAGATATATAATTTACATGAATTCCATCAACATGGCATTCCGGGTTCCGTACATGATACATGCATGACGGATTCGAGAAACATGCGTTTCTGAGTTGTGAGCATGTCGATTAGTGACCTTTCATCCACCAAAAAGGCATATATTACACTTTGAAATATTTACTCTGACTTCATAAGTTTTTTGTATCACCAGGTTCTAAAATTGGACATTTGGCAGTGGAAAACACTCTTTGAGCGAATTCTCACCAATACACATGTAGTTTACATTGTTTACATAACCATGGCATTCCGTATTCCGAACATGTTTCATGCATCACGGATTCATCAAACATGCATTTCTGAGCTGTGAACATGCGCATGACAGATGTTTCAACCACCAAACAAGTTACTTATGCACTTTGAAATAGTTCCTTGGACTTCGTTGCTTCTCCTATCACCAGTTTCAAGAATCACACTTTGATCCCAGAAAAACCCTCTTGGAGCGAATTCTACCCTAGAGATATGTAATTTGAATAGATTCCTTCAACATGAAATTCCGTGTTCCGTACATGTTACATGCATGACGCATTCGACATACATGCATTCCTGAGTTGTGAGCATGTGGATTTTTGATTTTTCATCCTCTATAAAAGGAATAATTTCATATAGACTTGTGTACACATTTTCACAAGCTTTCCCTAACAGAAGTTTCAAATTCGTTCATTTTTCACAGAGGAATACTTCTGGAGTGTATTCAACCTAATAGATGTATACTTTACATGAATTCCATCAACATGTCATTCCGGGTTCCGTACATGATACATGCATGACGGATTCGAGAAACATGCGTTTCTGAGTTGTGAGCATGTGGATTAGTGAACTTTCATCCACCAAAGAAGGCATATATTGCACTTTGAAATATTTACTCTGACTTCATAAGTTTTTTGTATCACCAGGTTCTAAAATCGGACATTTGGCAGTAGAAAACACTCTTTGAGCGAATTCTCACCAATACACATGTAGTTTACATTGTTTACATAACCATGGCCTTCCGTATTCCGAACATGTTTCATGCATCACGGATTCCTCAAACATGCATTTCTGAGCTGTGAACATGTGCATGACAGATGTTTCAACCACCAAACAAGTTACTTATGCACTTTGAAATAGTTCCTTGGACATCGTTGCTTCTCCTATCACCAGTTTCAAGAATCACACTTTGATCCCATAAAAACACTCTTGGAGCGAATTCTACCCTAGAGATATGTAATTTGTATAGATTCCTTCAACAAGATATTCCGTGTTCCGTACATGTTACATGCATGACGGATTCGACATACATGAATTCCTGAGTTGTGAGCATGTGGATTACTGATTTTTCATCCTCTATAAAAGGAATAATTTCATATAGACTCGTGTACACATTTTCACAAGCTTTCCCTAACACAAGTTTCGAATTTGTTCATTTTTCACAGAAGAATACTTCTGGAGTGTATTCAACCTAATAGATATATAATTTACATGAATTCCATCAACATGGCATTCCGGGTTCCGTACATGATACATGCATGACGGATTCGAGAAACATGCGTTTCTGAGTTGTGAGCATGTGGATTAGAGAACTTTCATCCACCAAAGAAGGCATATATTACACTTTGAAATATTTACTCTGACTTCATAAGTTTTTTGTATCACCAGGTTCTAAAATCGGACATTTGGCAGTAGAAAACACTCTTTGAGCGAATTCTCACCAATACACATGTAGTTTACATTGTTTACATAACCATGGCCTTCCGTATTCCGAACATGTTTCATGCATCACGGATTCCTCAAACATGCATTTCTGAGCTGTGAACATGTGCATGACAGATGTTTCAACCACCAAACAAGTTACTTATGCACTTTGAAATAGTTCCTTGGACTTCGTTGCTTCTCCTATCACCAGTTTCAAGAATCACACTTTGATCCCAGAAAAACCCTCTTGGAGCGAATTCTACCCTAGAGATATGTAATTTGAATAGATTCCTTCAACATGATATTCCGTGTTCCATACATGTTACATGCATGACGTATTCGAAATACATGCATTCCTGAGTTGTGAGCATGTGGATTACTGATTTTTCATCCTCTATCAAAGGAATAATTTCATATAGACTCGTGTACACATTTTCACAAGCTTTCCCTAACACAAGTTTCGAATTCGTTCATTTTTCACAGAAGAATACTTCTGGAGTGTATTCAACCTAATAGATATATAATTTACATGAATTCCATCAACATGGCATTCCAGGTTCCGTACATGATACATGCATGACGGATTCGAGAATCATGCGTTTCTGAGTTGTGAGCATGTGGATTAGTGAACTTTCATCCACCAAAGAAGGCATATATTACACTTTGAAATATTTACTCTGACTTCATAAGTTTTTTGTATCACCAGGTTCTAAAATCGGACATTTGTCAGTAGAAAACACTCTTTGAGCGAATTCTCACCAATACACATGTAATTTACATTGTTTACATAACCATGGCATTCCGTATTCCAAACATGTTTCATGCATCACGGATTCCTCAAACATGCATTTCTGAGCTGTGAACATGCGCATGACAGATGTTTCAACCACCAAACAAGTTACTTATGCACTTTGAAATAGTTCCTTGGACTTCGTTGCTTCTCCTATCACCAGTTTCAAGAATCACACTTTGATCCCAGAAAAACCCTCTTGGAGCGAATTCTACCCTAGAGATATGTAATTTGAATAGATTCCTTCAACATGATATTCCGTGTTCCGTACATGTTACATGCATGACGGATTCGACATACATGCATTCCTGAGTTGTGACCATGTGGATTACTGATTTTTCATCCTCTATAAAAGGAATAATTTCATATAGACTCGTGTACACATTTTCACAAGCTTTCCCTAACACAAGTTTCGAATTCTTGCTTTTTTCACAGAACAATACTTCTGGAGTTTATTCAACCTAATAGATATATAATTTACATGAATTCCATCAACATGGCATTCCGGGTTCCGTACATGATACATGCATGACGGATTCGAGAAACATGCGTTTCTGAGTTGTGAGCATGTGGATTAGTGAACTTTCATCCACCAAAGAAGGCATATATTACACTTTGAAATATTTACTCTGACTTCAAAAGTTTTTTGTATCACCAGGTTCTAAAATCGGACATTTGGCAGTAGAAAACACTCTTTGAGCGAATTCTCACCAATACACATGTAATTTACATTGTTTACATAACCATGGCATTCCGTATTCCAAACATGTTTCATGCATCACGGATTCCTCAAACATGCATTTCTGAGCTGTGAACATGCGCATGACAGATGTTTCAACCACCAAACAAGTTACTTATGCACTTTGAAATAGTTCCTTGGACTTCGTTGCTTCTCCTATCACCAGTTTCAAGAATCACACTTTGATCCCAGAAAAACCCTCTTGGAGTGAATTCTACCCTAGAGATATGTAATTTGAATAGATTCCTTCAACATGATATTCCGTGTTCCGTACATGTTACATGCATGACGGATGCGACAAACATGCATTCCTGAGTTGTGAGCATGTGGATTACTGATTTTTCATCCTCTATAAAAGGAATAATTTCATATAGACTCGTGTACACATTTTCACATGGTTTCCCTAACACAACTTTCGAATTCGTTCATTTTTCACAGAAGAATACTTCTGGAGTGTATTCAACCTAATAGATATATAATTTACATGAATTCCATCAACATGGCATTCCGGGTTCCGTACATGATACATGCATGACGGATTCGAGAAACATGCGTTTCTGAGTTGTGAGCATGTCGATTAGTGACCTTTCATCCACCAAAAAGGCATATATTACACTTTGAAATATTTACTCTGACTTCATAAGTTTTTTGTATCACCAGGTTCTAAAATTGGACATTTGGCAGTGGAAAACACTCTTTGAGCGAATTCTCACCAATACACATGTAGTTTACATTGTTTACATAACCATGGCATTCCGTATTCCGAACATGTTTCATGCATCACGGATTCCTCAAACATGCATTTCTGAGCTGTGAACATGCGCATGACAGATGTTTCAACCACCAAACAAGTTACTTATGCACTTTGAAATAGTTCCTTGGACTTCGTTGCTTCTCCTATCACCAGTTTCAAGAATCACACTTTGATCCCAGAAAAACCCTCTTGGAGCGAATTCTACCCTAGAGATATGTAATTTGAATAGATTCCTTCAACATGAAATTCCGTGTTCCGTACATGTTACATGCATGACGCATTCGACATACATGCATTCCTGAGTTGTGAGCATGTGGATTTTTGATTTTTCATCCTCTATAAAAGGAATAATTTCATATAGACTCGTGTACACATTTTCACAAGCTTTCCCTAACACAAGTTTCGAATTCGTTCATTTTTCACAGAAGAATACTTCTGGAGTGTATTCAACCTAATAGATTTATAATTTACATGAATTCCATCAACATGGCATTCCGTGTTCCGTACATGATACATGCATGACGGATTCGAGAAACATGCGTTTCTGAGTTGTGAGCATGTGGATTAGTGAACTTTCATCCACCAAAGAAGGCATATATTGCACTTTGAAATATTTACTCTGACTTCATAAGTTTTTTGTATCACCAGGTTCTAAAATCGGACATTTGGCAGTAGAAAACACTCTTTGAGCGAATTCTCACCAATACACATGTAATTTACATTGTTTACATAACCATGGCATTCCGTATTCCGAACATGTTTCATGCATCACGGATTCCTAAAACATGCATTTCTGAGCTGTGAACATGCGCATGACAGATGTTTCAACCACCAAACAAGTTACTTATGCACTTTGAAATAATTCCTTGGACTTCGTTGCTTCTCCTATCACCAGTTTCAAGAATCACACTTTGATCCCAGAAAAACCCTCTTGGAGCGAATTCTACCCTAGAGATATGTAATTTGAAAAGATTCCTTCAACATGAAATTCCGTGTTCCGTACATGTTACATGCATGACGGATTCGACATACATGCATTCCTGAGTTGTGACCATGTGGATTACTGATTTTTCATCCTCTATAAAAGGAATAATTTCATATAGACTCGTGTACACATTTTCACAAGCTTTCCCTAACACAAGTTTCGAATTCGTGCTTTTTTCACAGAACAATACTTCTGGAGTTTATTCAACCTAATAGATATATAATTTACATGAATTCCATCAACATGGCATTCCGGGTTCCGTACATGATACATGCATGACGGATTCGAGAAACATGCGTTTCTGAGTGGTGAGCATGTGGATTAGTGAACTTTCATCCACCAAAGAAGGCATATATTGCACTTTGAAATATTTACTCTGACTTCATAAGTTTTTTGTATCACCAGGTTCTAAAATCGGACATTTGGCAGTAGAAAACACTCTTTCAGCGAATTCTCACCAATACACATGTAGTTTACATTGTTTACATAACCATGGCATTCCGTATTCTGAACATGTTTCATGCATCACGGATTCCTCAAACATGCATTTCTGAGCTGTGAACATGCGCATGACAGATGTTTCAACCACCAAACAAGTTACTTATGCACTTTGAAATAGTTCCTTGGACTTCGTTGCTTCTCCTATCACCAGTTTCAAGAATCACACTTTGATCCCAGAAAAACCCTCTTGGAGCGAATTCTACCCTAGAGATATGTAATTTGAATAGATTCCTTCAACATGATATTCCGTGTTCCGTACATGTTACATGCATGACGGATTCGACATACATGCATTCCAGAGTTGTGACCATGTGGATTACTGATTTTTCATCCTCTATCAAAGGAATAATTTCATATAGACTCGTGTACACATTTCACAAGCTTTCCCTAACACAAGTTTCGAATTCGTGCTTTTTTCACAGAAGAATACTTCTGGAGTGTATTCAACCTAATAGATGTATAATTTACATGAATTCCATCAACATGGCATTCCGGGTTCCGTACATGATACATGCATGACGGATTCGAGAAACATGCGTTTCTGAGTTGTGAGCATGTGGATTAGTGAACTTTCATCCACCAAAGAAGGCATATATTACACTTTGAAATATTTACTCTGACTTCATAAGTTTTTTGTATCACCAGGTTCTAAAATCGGACATTTGGCAGTGGAAAACACTCTTTGAGCGAATTCTCACCAATACACATGTAATTTACATTGTTTACATGACCATGGCATTCCGTATTCTGAACATGTTTCATGCATCACGGATTCCTCAAACATGCATTTCTGAGCTGTGAACATGCGCATGACAGATGTTTCAACCACCAAACAAGTTACTTATGCACTTTGAAATAGTTCCTTGGACTTCGTTGCTTCTCCTATCACCAGTTTCAAGAATCACACTTTGATCCCAGAAAAACCCTCTTGGAGCGAATTCTACCCTAGAGATATATAATTTGAATAGATTCCTTCAACATGATATTCCATGTTCCGTACATGTTACATGCATGACGGATTCGACATACATGCATTCCTGAGTTGTGAGCATGTGGATTACTGATTTTTCATCCTCTATAAAAGGAATAATTTCATATAGACTCGTGTACACATTTTCACAAGCTTTCCCTAACACAAGTTTCGAATTCGATCATTTTTCACAGAAGAATACTTCTGGAGTGTATTCAACCTAATAGATGTATAATTTACATGAATTCCATCAACATGGCATTCCGGGTTCCGTACATGATACATGCATGACGGATTCGAGAAACATGCGTTTCTGAGTTGTGAGCATGTGGATTAGTGAACTTTCATCCACCAAAGAAGGCATATATTACACTTTGAAATATTTACTCTGACTTCATAAGTTTTTTGTATCACCAGGTTCTAAAATCGGACATTTGGCAGTGGAAAACACTCTTTGAGCGAATTATCACCAATACACATGTAATTTACATTGTTTACATAACCATGGCATTCCGTATTCCGAACATGTTTCATGCATCACGGATTCCTCAAACATGCATTTCTGAGCTGTGAACATACGCATGACAGATGTTTCAACCACCAAACATGTTACTTATGCACTTTGAAATAGTTCCTTGGACTTCGTTGCTTCTCCTATCACCAGTTTCAATAATCACACTTTGATCCC
This sequence comes from Vicugna pacos, assembly GCF_048564905.1. NCBI lineage: Eukaryota > Metazoa > Chordata > Mammalia > Artiodactyla > Camelidae > Vicugna > Vicugna pacos. The sequence continues at coordinate 45,938,663 of NW_027328740.1, read as the reverse complement.
AGAAAAACCCTCTTGGAGCGAATTCTACCCTAGAGATATGTAATTTGAATAGATTCCTTCAACATGATATTCCGTGTTCCGTACATGTTACATGCATGACGGATTCGACATACATGCATTCCTGAGTTGTGACCATGTGGATTACTGATTTTTCATCCTCTATAAAAGGAATAATTTCATATAGACTCGTGTACACATTTTCACAAGCTTTCCCTAACACAAGTTTCGAATTCGTGCTTTTTTCACAGAACAATACTTCTGGAGTTTATTCAACCTAATAGATATATAATTTACATGAAATCCATCAACATGGCATTCCGGGTTCCGTACATGATACATGCATGACGGATTCGAGAAACATGCGTTTCTGAGTTGTGAGCATGTGGATTAGTGAACTTTCATCCACCAAAGAAGGCATATATTACACTTTGAAATATTTACTCTGACTTCATAAGTTTTTTGTATCACCAGGTTCTAAAATCGGACATTTGGCATTAGAAAACACTCTTTGAGCGAATTCTCACCAATACACATGTAATTTACATTGTTTACATAACCATGGCATTCCGTATTCCGAACATGTTTCATGCATCACAGATTCCTCAAACATGCATTTCTGAGCTGTGAACATGCGCATGACAGATGTTTCAACCACCAAACAATTTACTTATGCACTTTGAAATAGCTCCTTGGACTTCGTTGCTTCTCCTATCACCAGTTTCAAGAATCACACTTTGATCCCAGAAAAACCCTCTTGGAGCGAATTCTACCCTAGAGATATGTAATTTGAATAGATTCCTTCAACATGATTTTCCGTGTTCCGTACATGTTACATGCATGACGCATGCGACATACATGCATTCCTGAGTTGTGAGCATGTGGATTTTTGATTTTTCATCCTCTATAAAAGGAATAATTTCATATAGACTTGTGTACACATTTTCACAAGCTTTCCCTAACACAAGTTTCAAATTCGTTCATTTTTCACAGAAGAATACTTCTGGAGTGTATTCAACCTAATAAATGTATAATTTACATGAATTCCATCAACATGGCATTCCGGGTTCCGTACATGATACATGCATGACGGATTCGAGAAACATGCGTTTCTGAGTTGTGAGCATGTGGATTAGTGAACTTTCATCCACCAAAGAAGGCATATATTACACTTTGAAATATTTACTCTGACTTCATAAGTTTTTTGTATCACCAGGTTCTAAAATCGGACATTTGGCAGTAGAAAACACTCTTTGAGCGAATTCTCACCAATACACATGTAATTTACATTGTTTACATAACCATGGCATTCCGTATTCCGAACATGTTTCATGCATCACGGATTCCTCAAACATGCATTTCTGAGCTGTGAACATGCGCATGACAGATGTTTCAACCACCAAACATGTTACTTATGCACTTTGAAATAGTTCCTTGGACTTCGTTGCTTCTCCTATCACCAGTTTCAAGAATCACACTTTGATCCCAGAAAAACCCTCTTGGAGCGAATTCTACCCTAGAGATATGTAATTTGAATAGATTCCTTCAACATGACATTCCGTGTTCCGTACATGTTACATGCATGACGGATTCGACATACATGCATTCCTGAGTTGTGACCATGTGGATTACTGATTTTTCATCCTCTATAAAAGGAATAATTTCATATAGACTCGTGTACACATTTTCACAAGCTTTCCCTAACACAAGTTTCGAATTCGTGCTTTTTTCACAGAACAATACTTCTGGAGTGTATTCAACCTAATAGATATATAATTTACATGAATTCCATCAACATGGCATTCCGGGTTCCGTACATGATACATGCATGACGGATTCGAGAAACATGCGTTTCTGAGTTGTGAGCATGTCGATTAGTGACCTTTCATCCACCAAAAAGGCATATATTGCACTTTGAAATATTTACTCTGACTTCATAAGTTTTTTGTATCACCAGGTTCTAAAATCGGACATTTGGCAGTGGAAAACACTCTTTGAGCGAATTATCACCAATACACATGTAATTTACTTTGTTTACATAACCATGGCATTCCGTATTCCGAACATGTTTCATGCATCACGGATTCCTCAAACATGCATTTCTGAGCTGTGAACATACGCATGACAGATGTTTCAACCACCAAACATGTTACTTATGCACTTTGAAATAGTTCCTTGGACTTCGTTGCTTCTCCTATCACCAGTTTCAAGAATCACACTTTGATCCCAGAAAAACCCTCTTGGAGCGAATTCTACCCTAGAGATATGTAATTTGAATAGATTCCTTCAACATGATATTCCGTGTTCCGTACATGTTACATGCATGACGGATTCGACATACATGCATTCCTGAGTTGTGACCATGTGGATTACTGATTTTTCATCCTCTATAAAAGGAATAATTTCATATAGACTCGTGTACACATTTTCACAAGCTTTCCCTAACACAAGTTTCGAATTCGTGCTTTTTTCACAGAACAATACTTCTGGAGTTTATTCAACCTAATAGATATATAATTTACATGAAATCCATCAACATGGCATTCCGGGTTCCGTACATGATACATGCATGACGGATTCGAGAAACATGCGTTTCTGAGTTGTGAGCATGTGGATTAGTGAACTTTCATCCACCAAAGAAGGCATATATTACACTTTGAAATATTTACTCTGACTTCATAAGTTTTTTGTATCACCAGGTTCTAAAATCGGACATTTGGCATTAGAAAACACTCTTTGAGCGAATTCTCACCAATACACATGTAATTTACATTGTTTACATAACCATGGCATTCCGTATTCCGAACATGTTTCATGCATCACAGATTCCTCAAACATGCATTTCTGAGCTGTGAACATGCGCATGACAGATGTTTCAACCACCAAACAATTTACTTATGCACTTTGAAATAGCTCCTTGGACTTCGTTGCTTCTCCTATCACCAGTTTCAAGAATCACACTTTGATCCCAGAAAAACCCTCTTGGAGCGAATTCTACCCTAGAGATATGTAATTTGAATAGATTCCTTCAACATAATATTCCGTGTTCCGTACATGTTACATGCATGACGCATGCGACATACATGCATTCCTGAGTTGTGAGCATGTGGATTTTTGATTTTTCATCCTCTATAAAAGGAATAATTTCATATAGACTTGTGTACACATTTTCACAAGCTTTCCCTAACACAAGTTTCAAATTCGTTCATTTTTCACAGAAGAATACTTCTGGAGTGTATTCAACCTAATAAATGTATAATTTACATGAATTCCATCAACATGGCATTCCGGGTTCCGTACATGATACATGCATGACGGATTCGAGAAACATGCGTTTCTGAGTTGTGAGCATGTGGATTAGTGAACTTTCATCCACCAAAGAAGGCATATATTACACTTTGAAATATTTACTCTGACTTCATAAGTTTTTTGTATCACCAGGTTCTAAAATCGGACATTTGGCAGTAGAAAACACTCTTTGAGCGAATTCTCACCAATACACATGTAATTTACATTGTTTACATAACCATGGCATTCCGTATTCCGAACATGTTTCATGCATCACGGATTCCTCAAACATGCATTTCTGAGCTGTGAACATGCGCATGACAGATGTTTCAACCACCAAACATGTTACTTATGCACTTTGAAATAGTTCCTTGGACTTCGTTGCTTCTCCTATCACCAGTTTCAAGAATCACACTTTGATCCCAGAAAAACCCTCTTGGAGCGAATTCTACCCTAGAGATATGTAATTTGAATAGATTCCTTCAACATGACATTCCATGTTCCGTACATGTTACATGCATGACGGATTCGACATACATGCATTCCTGAGTTTTGACCATGTGGATTACTGATTTTTCATCCTCTATAAAAGGAATAATTTCATATAGACTCGTGTACACATTTTCACAAGCTTTCCCTAACACAAGTTTCGAATTCGTGCTTTTTTCACAGAACAATACTTCTGGAGTGTATTCAACCTAATAGATATATAATTTACATGAATTCCATCAACATGGCATTCCGGGTTCCGTACATGATACATGCATGACGGATTCGAGAAACATGCGTTTCTGAGTTGTGAGCATGTCGATTAGTGACCTTTCATCCACCAAAAAGGCATATATTGCACTTTGAAATATTTACTCTGACTTCATAAGTTTTTTGTATCACCAGGTTCTAAAATCGGACATTTGGCAGTGGAAAACACTCTTTGAGCGAATTCTCACCAATACACATGTAGTTTACATTGTTTACATAACCAGGGCATTCCGTATTCCGAACATGTTTCATGCATCACGGATTCCTCAAACATGCATTTCTGAGCTGTGAACATGCGCATGACAGATGTTTCAACCACCAAACAAGTTACTTATGCACTTTGAAATAATTCCTTGGACTTCATTGCTTCTCCTATCACCAGTTTCAAGAATCACACTTTGATCCCAGAAAAACCCTCTTGGAGCGAATTCTACCCTAGAGATATGTAATTTGAATAGATTCCTTCAACATGAAATTCCATGTTCCGTACATGTTACATGCATGACGGATTCGACATACATGCATTGCTGAGTTGTGACCATGTGGATTAGTGATTTTTCATCCTCTATCAAAGGAATAATTTCATATAGACTCGTGTACACATTTTCACAAGCTTTCCCTAACACAAGTTTCGAATTCATTCATTTTTCACAGAAGAATACTTCTGGAGTGTATTCAACCTAATAGATATATAATTTACAAGAATTCCATCAACATGGCATTCCGGGTTCCGTACATGATACATGCATGACGGATTCGAGAAACATGCGTTTCTGAGTTGTGAGCATGTGGATTAGTGAACTTTCATCCACCAAAGATGGCATATATTGCACTTTGAAATAATTACTCTGACTTCATAAGTTTTTTGTATCACCAGGTTCTAAAATCGGACATTTGGCAGTAGAAAACACTCTTTGAGCGAATTCTCACAAATACACATGTAGTTTGCATTGTTTACATAACCATGGCATTCCGTATTCTGAACATGTTTCATGCATCACGGATTCCTCAAACATGCATTTCTGAGCTGTGAACATGCGCATGACAGATGTTTCAACCACCAAACAAGTTACTTATGCACTTTGAAATAGTTCCTTGGACTTCGTTGCTTCTCCTATCACCAGTTTCAAGAATCACACTTTGATCCCAGAAAAACCCTCTTGGAGCGAATTCTACCCTAGAGATATGTAATTTGAATAGATTCCTTCAACATGATATTCCGTGTTCCGTACATGTTACATGCATGACGGATTCGACATACATGCATTCCTGAGTTGTGACCATGTGGATTACTGATTTTTCATCCTCTATCAAAGGAATAATTTCATATAGACTCGTGTACACATTTTCACAAGCTTTCCCTAACACAAGTTTCGAATTCGTGCTTTTTTCACAGAAGAATACTTCTGGAGTGTATTCAACCTAATAGATATATAATTTACATGAATTCCATCAACATGGCATTCCGGGTTCCGTACATGATACATGCATGACGGATTCGAGAAACATGCGTTTCTGAGTTGTGAGCATGTGGATTAGTGAACTTTCATCCACCAAAGAAGGCATATATTACACTTTGAAATATTTACTCTGACTTCATAAGTTTTTTGTATCACCAGGTTCTAAAATCGGACATTTGGCAGTGGAAAACACTCTTTGAGCGAATTATCACCAATACACATGTAATTTACATTGTTTACATAACCATGGCATTCCGTATTCCTAACATGTTTCATGCATCACGGATTCCTCAAACATGCATTTCTGAGCTGTGAACATATGCATGACAGATGTTTCAACCACCAAACATGTTACTTATGCACTTTGAAATAGTTCCTTGGACTTCGTTGCTTCTCCTATCACCAGTTTCAAGAATCACACTTTGATCCCAGAAAAACCCTCTTGGAGCGAATTCTACCCTAGAGATATGTAATTTGAATAGATTCCTTCAACATGATATTCCGTGTTCCGTACATGTTTCATGCATGACGGATTCGACATACATGCATTCCTGAGTTGTGACCATGTGGATTACTGATTTTTCATCCTCTATCAAAGGAATAATTTCATATAGACTCGTGTACACATTTTCACAAGCTTTCCCTAACACAAGTTTCGAATTCGTGCTTTTTTCACAGAACAATACTTCTGGAGTGTATTCAACCTAATAGATATATAATTTACATGAATTCCATCAACATGGCATTCCGGGTTCCGTACATGATACATGCATGACGGATTCGAGAAACATGCGTTTCTGAGTTGTGAGCATGTGGATTAGTGAACTTTCATCCACCAAAGAAGGCATATATTACACTTTGAAATATTTACTCTGACTTCATAAGTTTTTTGTATCACCAGGTTCTAAAATCGGACATTTGGCATTAGAAAACACTCTTTGAGCGAATTCTCACCAATACACATGTAATTTACATTGTTTACATAACCATGGCATTCCGTATTCCGAACATGTTTCATGCATCACAGATTCCTCAAACATGCATTTCTGAGCTGTGAACATGCGCATGACAGATGTTTCAACCACCAAACAATTTACTTATGCACTTTGAAATAGCTCCTTGGACTTCGTTGCTTCTCCTATCACCAGTTTCAAGAATCACACTTTGATCCCAGAAAAACCCTCTTGGAGCGAATTCTACCCTAGAGATATGTAATTTGAATAGATTCCTTCAACATGAAATTCCGTGTTCCGTACATGTTACATGCATGACGGATTCGACATACATGCATTCCTGAGTTGTGACCATGTGGATTAGTGATTTTTCATCCTCTATCAAAGGAATAATTTCATATAGACTCGTGTACACATTTTCACAAGCTTTCCCTAACACAAGTTTCGAATTCATTCATTTTTCACAGAAGAATACTTCTGGAGTGTATTCAACCTAATAGATATATAATTTACAAGAATTCCATCAACATGGCATTCCGGGTTCCGTACATGATACATGCATGACGGATTCGAGAAACATGCGTTTCTGAGTTGTGAGCATGTGGATTAGTGAACTTTCATCCACCAAAGATGGCATATATTGCACTTTGAAATAATTACTCTGACTTCATAAGTTTTTTGTATCACCAGGTTCTAAAATCGGACATTTGGCAGTAGAAAACACTCTTTGAGCGAATTCTCACCAATACACATGTAGTTTGCATTGTTTACATAACCATGGCATTCCGTATTCTGAACATGTTTCATGCATCACGGATTCCTCAAACATGCATTTCTGAGCTGTGAACATGCGCATGACAGATGTTTCAACCACCAAACAAGTTACTTATGCACTTTGAAATAGTTCCTTGGACTTCGTTGCTTCTCCTATCACCAGTTTCAAGAATCACACTTTGATCCCAGAAAAACCCTCTTGGAGCGAATTCTACCCTAGAGATATGTAATTTGAATAGATTCCTTCAACATGATATTCCGTGTTCCGTACATGTTACATGCATGACGTATTCGACATACATGCATTCCTGAGTTGTGACCATGTGGATTACTGATTTTTCATCCTCTATCAAAGGAATAATTTCATATAGACTCGTGTACACATTTTCACAAGCTTTCCCTAACACAAGTTTCGAATTCGTGCTTTTTTCACAGAAGAATACTTCTGGAGTGTATTCAACCTAATAGATATATAATTTACATGAATTCCATCAACATGGCATTCCGGGTTCCGTACATGATACATGCATGACGGATTCGAGAAACATGCGTTTCTGAGTTGTGAGCATGTGGATTAGTGAACTTTCATCCACCAAAGAAGGCATATATTACACTTTGAAATATTTACTCTGACTTCATAAGTTTTTTGTATCACCAGGTTCTAAAATCGGACATTTGGCAGTAGAAAACACTCTTTGAGCGAATTCTCACCAATACACATGTAATTTACATTGTTTACATAACCATGGCCTTCCGTATTCCGAACATGTTTCATGCATCACGGATTCCTCAAACATGCATTTCTGAGCTGTGAACATGCGCATGACAGATGTTTCAACCACCAAACAAGTTACTTATGCACTTTGAAATAGTTCCTTGGACTTCGTTGCTTCTCCTATCACCAGTTTCAAGAATCACACTTTGATCCCAGAAAAACCCTCTTGGAGCGAATTCTACCCTAGAGATATGTAATTTGAATAGATTCCTTCAACATGATATTCCGTGTTCCGTACATGTTACATGCATGACGGATTCGACAAACATGCATTCCTGAGTTGTGACCCTGTGGATTACTGATTTTTCATCCTCTATAAAAGGAATAATTTCATATAGACTCGTGTACACATTTTCACAAGCTTTCCCTAACACAAGTTTCGAATTCGTTCATTTTTCACAGAAGAATACTTCTGGAGTGTATTCAACCTAATAGATGTATAATTTTCATGAATTCCATCAACATGGCATTCCGGGTTCCGTACATGATACATGCATGACGGATTCGAGAAACATGCGTTTCTGAGTTGTGAGCATGTGGATTAGTGAACTTTCATCCACCAAAGAAGGCATATATTACACTTTGAAATATTTACTCTGACTTCATAAGTTTTTTGTATCACCAGGTTCTAAAATCGGACATTTGGCAGTAGAAAACACTCTTTGAGCGAATTCTCACCAATACACATGTAACTTACATTGTTTACATAACCATGGCATTCCGTATTCCGAACATGTTTCATGCATCACGGATTCCTCAAACATGCATTTCTGAGCTGTGAACATGCGCATGACAGATGTTTCAACCACCAAACAAGTTACTTATGCACTTTGAAATAGTTCCTTGGACTTCGTTGCTTATCCTATCACCAGTTTCAAGAATCACACTTTGATCCCAGAAAAACCCTCTTGGAGCGAATTCTACCCTAGAGATATGTAATTTGAATAGATTCCTTCAACATGATATTCCGTGTTCCGTACATGTTTCATGCATGACGGATTCGACATACATGCATTCCTGAGTTGTGACCATGTGGATTACTGATTTTTCATCCTCTATCAAAGGAATAATTTCATATAGACTCGTGTACACATTTTCACAAGCTTTCCCTAACACAAGTTTCGAATTCGTTCATTTTTCACAGAAGAATTCTTCTGGAGTGTATTCAACCTAATAGATATATAATTTACATGAATTCCATCAACATGGCATTCCGGGTTCCGTACATGATACATGCATGACGGATTCGAGAAACATGCGTTTCTGAGTTGTGAGCATGTGGATTAGTGAACTTTCATCCACCAAAGAAGGCATATATTGCACTTTGAAATATTTACTCTGACTTCATAAGTTTTTTGTATCACCAGGTTCTAAAATCGGACATTTGGCAGTAGAAAACACTCTTTGAGCGAATTCTCACCAATACACATGTAATTTACATTGTTTACATAACCATGGCATTCCGTATTCCGAACATGTTTCATGCATCACGGATTCCTCAAACATGCATTTCTGAGCTGTGAACATGCGCATGACAGATGTTTCAACCACCAAACAAGTTACTTATGCACTTTGAAATAGTTCCTTGGACTTCGTTGCTTCTCCTATCACCAGTTTCAAGAATCACACTTTGATCCCAGAAAAACCCTCTTGGAGCTAATTCTACCCTAGAGATATGTAATTTGAATAGATTCCTTCAACATGATATTCCGTGTTCCGTACATGTTACATGCATGACGGATTCTACATACATGCATTCCTGAGTTGTGACCATGTGGATTACTGATTTTTCATCCTCTATCAAAGGAATAATTTCATATAGACTCGTGTACACATTTTCACAATCTTTCCCTAACACAAGTTTCGAATTCGTTCATTTTTCACAGAAGAAAACTTCTGGAGTGTATTCAACCTAATAGATATATAATTTACATGAATTCCATCAACATGGCATTCCGGGTTCCGTACATGATACATGCATGACGGATTCGAGAAACATGCGTTTCTGAGTTGTGAGCATGTGGATTAGTGAACTTTCATCCACCAAAGAAGGCATATATTGCACTTTGAAATATTTACTCTGACTTCATAAGTTTTTTGTATCACCAGGTTCTAAAATCGGACATTTGGCAGTAGAAAACACTCTTTGAGCGAATTCTCACCAATACACATGTAATTTACATTGTTTACATAACCATGGCATTCCGTATTCCGAACATGTTTCATGCATCACGGATTCCTCAAACATGCATTTCTGAGCTGTGAACATGCGCATGACAGATGTTTCAACCACCAAACAAGTTACTTATGCACTTTGAAATAGTTCCTTGGACTTCGTTGCTTCTCCTATCACCAGTTTCAAGAATCACACTTTGATCCCAGAAAAACCCTCTTGGAGCGAATTCTACCCTAGAGATATGTAATTTGAATAGATTCCTTCAACATGATATTCCGTGTTCCGTACATGTTACATGCATGACGGATTCGACATACATGCATTCCTGAGTTGTGACCATGTGGATTACTGATTTTTCATCCTCTATCAAAGGAATAATTTCATATAGACTCGTGTACACATTTTCACAAGCTTTCCCTAACACAAGTTTCGAATTCGTTCATTTTTCACAGAAGAAAACTTCTGGAGTGTATTCAACCTAATAGATATATAATTTACATGAATTCCATCAACATGGCATTCCGGGTTCCGTACATGATACATGCATGACGGATTCGAGAAACATGCGTTTCTGAGTTGTGAGCATGTGGATTAGTGAACTTTCATCCACCAAAGAAGGCATATATTACACTTTGAAATAGTTACTCTGACTTCATAAGTTTTTTGTATCACCAGGTTCTAAAATCGGACATTTGGCAGTAGAAAACACTCTTTGAGCGAATTCTCACCAATACACATGTAATTTACATTGTTTACATAACCATGGCATTCCGTATTCCGAACATGTTTCATGCATCATGGATTCCTCAAACATGCATTTCTGAGCTGTGAACATGCGCATGACAGATGTTTCAACCACCAAACAAGTTACTTATGCACTTTGAAATAGTTCCTTGGACTTCGTTGCTTCTCCTATCACCAGTTTTAAGAATCACACTTTGATCCCAGAAAAACCCTCTTGGAGCGAATTCTACCCTAGAGATATGTAATTTGAATAGATTCCTTCAACATGATATTCCGTGTTCCGTACATGTTACATGCATGACGGATTCGACATACATGCATTCCTGAGTTGTGAGCATGTGGATTACTGATTTTTCATCCTCTATAAAAGGAATAATTTCATATAGACTCGTGTACACATTTTCACAAGCTTTCCCTAAGACAAGTTTCGAATTCGTTCATTTTTCACAGAAGAATACTTCTGGAGTGTATTCAACCTAATAGATATATAATTTACATGAATTCCATCAACATGGCATTCCGGGTTCCGTACATGATACATGCATGATGGATTCGAGAAACATGCGTTTCTGAGTTGTGAGCATGTGGATTAGTGAACTTTCATCCACCAAAGAAGGCATATATTACACTTTGAAATATTTACTCTGACTTCATAAGTTTTTTGTATCACCAGGTTCTAAAATCGGACATTTGGCAGTAGAAAACACTCTTTGAGCGAATTCTCACCAATACACATGTAATTTACATTGTTTAAATAACCATGGCATTCCGTATTCCGAACATGTTTCATGCATCACGGATTCCTCAAACATGCATTTCTGAGCTGTGTACATGCGCATGACAGATGTTTCAACCACCAAACAAGTTACTTATGCACTTTGAAATAGTTCCTTGGACATCGTTGCTTCTCCTATCACCAGTTTCAAGAATCACACTTTGATCCCAGAAAAACCCTCTTGGAGCGAATTCTACCCTAGAGATATGTAATTTGAATAGATTCCTTCAACATGAAATTCCGTGTTCCGTACATGTTACATGCATGACGGATTCGACATACATGCATTCCTGAGTTGTGAGCATGTGGATTACTGATTTTTCATCCTCTATACAAGGAATAATTTCATATAGACTCGTGTACACATTTTCACAAGCTTTCCCTAACACAAGTTTCGAATTCGTTCATTTTTCACAGAAGAATACTTCTGGAGTGTATTCAACCTAATAGATATATAATTTACATGAATTCCATCAACATGGCATTCCGGGTTCCGTACATGATACATGCATGACGGATTCGAGAAACATGCGTTTCTGAGTTGTGAGCATCTGGATTAGTGAACATTCATTCACCAAAGAAGGCATATATTACACTTTGAAATATTTACTCTGACTTCATAAGTTTTTTGTATCACCAGGTTCTAAAATCGGACATTTGGCAGTAGAAAACACTCTTTGAGCGAATTCTCACCAATACACATGTAATTTACATTGTTTACATAACCATGGCATTCCGTATTCCGAACATGTTTCATGCATCACGGATTCCTCAAACATGCATTTCTGAGCAGTGAACATGAGCATGACAGATGTTTCAACCACCAAACAAGTTACTTATGCACTTTGAAATAGTTCCTTGGACTTCGTTGCTTCTCCTATCACCAGTTTCAAGAATCACACTTTGATCACAGAAAAACCCACTTGGAGCGAATTCTACCCTAGAGATATGTAATTTGAATAGATTCCTTCAACATGATATTCCATGTTCCGTACATGTTACATGCATGACGGAATCGACAAACATGCATTCCTGAGTTGTGAGCATGTGGATTACTGATTTTTCATCCTCTATCAAAGGAATAATTTCATATAGACTCGTGTACACATTTTCACAAGCTTTCCCTAACACAAGTTTCGAATTCGTTCATTTTTCACAGAAGAATACTTCTGGAGTGTATTCAACCTTATAGATATATAATTTACATGAATTCCATCAACATGGCATTCCGGGTTCCGTACATGATACATGCATGACGGATTCGAGAAACATGCGTTTCTGAGTTGTGAGCATGTGGATTAGTGAACTTTCATCCACCAAAGAAGGCATATATTACACTTTGAAATATTTACTCTGACTTCATAAGTTTTTTGTATCACCAGGTTCTAAAATCGGACATTTGGCAGTAGAAAACACTCTTTGAGCGAATTCTCACCAATACACATGTAATTTACATTGTTTACATAACCATGGCATTCCGTATTCCGAACATGTTTCATGCATCACGGATTCCTCAAACATGCATTTCTGAGCTGTGAACATGCGCATGACACATGTTTCAACCACCAAACAAGTTACTTATGCACTTTGAAATAGTTCCTTGGACTTCGTTGCTTCTCCTATCACCAGTTTCAAGAATCACACTTTGAACCCAGAAAAACCCACTTGGAGCGAATTCTACCCTAGGGATATGTAATTTGAATAGATTCCTTCAACATGATATTCCATGTTCCGTACATGTTACATGCATGACGGAATCGACAAACATGCATTCCTGAGTTGTGAGCATGTGGATTACTGATTTTTCATCCTCTATAAAAGGAATAATTTCATATAGACTCGTGTACACATTTTCACAAGCTTTCCCTAACACAAGTTTCGAATTCGTTCATTTTTCACAGAAGAATACTTCTGGAGTGTATTCAACCTAATAGATGTATAATTTACATGAATTCCATCAACATGGCATTCCGGGTTCCGTACATGATACATGCATGACGGATTCGAGAAACATGCGTTTCTGTGTTGTGAGCATGTCGATTAGTGAACTTTCATCCACCAAAGAAGGCATATATTACACTTTGAAATATTTACTCTGACTTCATAAGTTTTTTGTATCACCAGGTTCTAAAATCGGACATTTGGCAGTAGAAAACACTCTTTGAGCGAATTCTCACCAATACACATGTAATTTACATTGTTTACATAACCATGGCATTCCGTATTCCGAACATGTTTCATGCATCACGGATTCCTCAAACATGCATTTCTGAGCTGTGAACATGCGCATGACACATGTTTCAACCACCAAACAAGTTACTTATGCACTTTGAAATAGTTCCTTGGACTTCGTTGCTTCTCCTATCACCAGTTTCAAGAATCACACTTTGAACCCAGAAAAACCCACTTGGAGCGAATTCTACCCTAGGGATATGTAATTTGAATAGATTCCTTCAACATGATATTCCATGTTCCGTACATGTTACATGCATGACGGAATCGACAAACATGCATTCCTGAGTTGTGAGCATGTGGATTACTGATTTTTCATCCTCTATAAAAGGAATAATTTCATATAGACTCGTGTACACATTTTCACAAGCTTTCCCTAACACAAGTTTCGAATTCGTTCATTTTTCACAGAAGAATACTTCTGGAGTGTATTCAACCTAATAGATGTATAATTTACATGAATTCCATCAACATGGCATTCCGGGTTCCGTACATGATACATGCATGACGGATTCGAGAAACATGCGTTTCTGTGTTGTGAGCATGTCGATTAGTGAACTTTCATCCACCAAAGAAGGCATATATTACACTTTGAAATATTTACTCTGACTTCATAAGTTTTTTGTATCACCAGGTTCTAAAATCGGACATTTGGCAGTAGAAAACACTCTTTGAGCGAATTCTCACCAATACACATGTAATTTACATTGTTTACATAACCATGGCATTCCGTATTCCGAACATGTTTCATGCATCACGGATTCCTCAAACATGCATTTCTGAGCTGTGAACATGCGCATGACAGATGTTTCAACCACCAAACAAGTTACTTATGCACTTTGAAATAGTTCCTTGGACTTCGTTGCTTCTCCTATCACCAGTTTCAAGAATCACACTTTGATCCCAGAAAAACCCTCTTGGAGCGAATTCTACCCTAGAGATATGTAATTTGAATAGATTCCTTCAACATGATATTCCGTGTTCCGTACATGTTACATGCATGACGGATTCGACATACATGCATTCCTGAGTTGTGACCATGTGGATTACTGATTTTTCATCCTCTATAAAAGGAATAATTTCATATAGACTCGTGTACACATTTTCACAAGCTTTCCCTAACACAAGTTTCGAATTCGTTCATTTTTCACAGAAGAATACTTCTGGAGTGTATTCAACTTAATAGATGTATAATTTACATGAATTCCATCAACATGGCATTCCGGGTTCCGTACATGATACATGCATGACGGATTCGAGAAACATGCGTTTCTGAGTTGTGAGCATGTGGATTAGTGAACTTTCATCCACCAAAGAAGGCATATATTACACTTTGAAATATTTACTCTGACTTCATAAGTTTTTTGTATCACCAGGTTCTAAAATCGGACATTTGGCAGTAGAAAACACTCTTTGAGCGAATTCTCACCAATACACATGTAATTTACATTGTTTACATAACCATGGCATTCCGTATTCCGAAGATGTTTCATGCATCACGGATTCCTCAAACATGCATTTCTGAGCTGTGAACATGCGCATGACAGATGTTTCAACCACCAAACAAGTTACTTATGCACTTTGAAATAGTTCCTTGGACTTCGTTGCTTCTCCTATCACCAGTTTCAAGAATCACACTTTGATCCCAGAAAAACCCTCTTGGAGCGAATTCTACCCTAGAGATATGTAATTTGAATAGATTCCTTCAACATGATATTCCGTGTTCCGTACATGTTACATGCATGACGGATTCGACAAACATGCATTCCTGAGTTGTGAGCATGTGGATTACTGATTTTTCATCCTCTATAAAAGAAATAATTTCATATAGACTCGTGTACACATTTTCACAAGCTTTCCCTAACACAAGTTTCGAATTCGTTCATTTTTCACAGAACAATACTTCTGGAGTGTATTCAACCTAATAGATATATAATTTACATGAATTCCATCAACATGGCATTCCGGGTTCCGTACATGATACATGCATGACGGATTCGAGAAACATGCGTTTCTGAGTTGTGAGCATGTGGATTAGTGAACTTTCATCCACCAAAGAAGGCATATATTGCACTTTGAAATATTTACTCTGACTTCATAAGTTTTTTGTATCACCAGGTTCTAAAATCGGACATTTGGCAGTAGAAAACACTCTTTGAGCGAATTCTCACCAATACACATGTAATTTACATTGTTTACATAACCAAGGCATTCCGTATTCCGAACATGTTTCATGCATCACGGATTCCTCAAACATGCATTTCTGAGCTGTGAACATGCGCATGACAGATGTTTCAACCACCAAACAAGTTACTTATGCACTTTGAAATAGTTCCTTGGACTTCGTTGCTTCTCCTATCACCAGTTTCAAGAATCACACTTTGATCCCAGAAAAACCATCTTGGAGCGAATTCCACCCAAGAGATATGTAATTTGAATAGATTCCTTCAACATGATTTTCCGTGTTCCGTACATGTTACATGCATGACGGATTCGACATACATGCATTCCTGAGTTGTGAGCATGTGGATTACTGATTTTTCATCCTCTATAAAAGGAATAATTTCATATAGACTCGTGTACACATTTTCACAAGCTTTCCCTAACACAAGTTTCGAATTCGTTCATTTTTCACAGAAGAATACTTCTGGAGTGTATTCAACCTAATAGATGTATAATTTACATGAATTCCATCAACATGGCATTCCGGGTTCCGTACATGATACATGCATGACGGATTCGAGAAACATGCGTTTCTGTGTTGTGAGCATGTCGATTAGTGAACTTTCATCCACCAAAGAAGGCATATATTACACTTTGAAATATTTACTCTGACTTCATAAATTTTTTGTATCACCAGGTTCTAAAATCGGACATTTGGCAGTAGAAAACACTCTTTGAGCGAATTCTCACCAATACACATGTAATTTACATTGTTTACATAACCATGGCATTCCGTATTCCGAACATGTTTCATGCATCACGGATTCCTCAAACATGCATTTCTGAGCTGTGAACATGCGCATGACAGATGTTTCAACCACCAAACAAGTTACTTATGCACTTTGAAATAGTTCCTTGGACTTCGTTGCTTCTCCTATCACCAGTTTCAAGAATCACACTTTGATCCCAGAAAAACCCTCTTGGAGCGAATTCTACCCTAGAGATATGTAATTTGAATAGATTCCTTCAACATGATATTCCGTGTTCCGTACATGTTACATGCATGACGGATTCGACATACATGCATTCCTGAGTTGTGAACATGTGGATTACTGATTTTTCATCCTCTATCAAAGGAATAATTTCATATAGACTCGTGTACACATTTTCACAAGCTTTCCCTAACACAAGTTTCGAATTCGTTCATTTTTCACAGAAGTATACTTCTGGAGTGTATTCAACTTAATAGATGTATAATTTACATGAATTCCATCAACATGGCATTCCGGGTTCCGTACATGATACATGCATGACGGATTCGAGAAACATGCGTTTCTGAGTTGTGAGCATGTGGATTAGTGAACTTTCATCCACCAAAGAAGGCATATATTACACTTTGAAATATTTACTCTGACTTCATAAGTTTTTTGTATCACCAGGTTCTAAAATCGGACATTTGGCAGTAGAAAACACTCTTTGAGCGAATTCTCACCAATACACATGTAATTTACATTGTTTACATAACCATGGCATTCCGTATTCCGAAGATGTTTCATGCATCACGGATTCCTCAAACATGCATTTCTGAGCTGTGAACATGCGCATGACAGATGTTTCAACCACCAAACAAGTTACTTATGCACTTTGAAATAGTTCCTTGGACTTCGTTGCTTCTCCTATCACCAGTTTCAAGAATCACACTTTGATCCCAGAAAAACCCTCTTGGAGCGAATTCTACCCTAGAGATATGTAATTTGAATAGATTCCTTCAACATGATATTCCGTGTTCCGTACATGTTACATGCATGACGGATTCGACAAACATGCATTCCTGAGTTGTGAGCATGTGGATTACTGATTTTTCATCCTCTATAAAAGGAATAATTTCATATAGACTCGTGTACACATTTTCACAAGCTTTCCCTAACACAAGTTTCGAATTCGTTCATTTTTCACAGAACAATACTTCTGGAGTGTATTCAACCTAATAGATATATAATTTACATGAATTCCATCAACATGGCATTCCGGGTTCCGTACATGATACATGCATGACGGATTCGAGAAACATGCGTTTCTGTGTTGTGAGCATGTCGATTAGTAAACTTTCATCCACCAAAGAAGGCATATATTACACTTTGAAATATTTACTCTGACTTCATAAATTTTTTGTATCACCAGGTTCTAAAATCGGACATTTGGCAGTAGAAAACACTCTTTGAGCGAATTCTCACCAATACACATGTAATTTACATTGTTTACATAACCATGGCATTCCGTATTCCGAACATGTTTCATGCATCACGGATTCCTCAAACATGCATTTCTGAGCTGTGAACATGCGCATGACAGATGTTTCAACCACCAAACAAGTTACTTATGCACTTTGAAATAGTTCCTTGGACTTCGTTGCTTCTCCTATCACCAGTTTCAAGAATCACACTTTGATCCCAGAAAAACCCTCTTGGAGCGAATTCTACCCTAGAGATATGTAATTTGAATAGATTCCTTCAACATGATATTCCGTGTTCCGTACATGTTACATGCATGACGGATTCGACATACATGCATTCCTGAGTTGTGAACATGTGGATTACTGATTTTTCATCCTCTATCAAAGGAATAATTTCATATAGACTCGTGTACACATTTTCACAAGCTTTCCCTAACACAAGTTTCGAATTCGTTCATTTTTCACAGAAGTATACTTCTGGAGTGTATTCAACTTAATAGATGTATAATTTACATGAATTCCATCAACATGGCATTCCGGGTTCCGTACATGATACATGCATGACGGATTCGAGAAACATGCGTTTCTGAGTTGTGAGCATGTGGATTAGTGAACTTTCATCCACCAAAGAAGGCATATATTACACTTTGAAATATTTACTCTGACTTCATAAGTTTTTTGTATCACCAGGTTCTAAAATCGGACATTTGGCAGTAGAAAACACTCTTTGAGCGAATTCTCACCAATACACATGTAATTTACATTGTTTACATAACCATGGCATTCCGTATTCCGAAGATGTTTCATGCATCACGGATTCCTCAAACATGCATTTCTGAGCTGTGAACATGCGCATGACAGATGTTTCAACCACCAAACAAGTTACTTATGCACTTTGAAATAGTTCCTTGGACTTCGTTGCTTCTCCTATCACCAGTTTCAAGAATCACACTTTGATCCCAGAAAAACCCTCTTGGAGCGAATTCTACCCTAGAGATATGTAATTTGAATAGATTCCTTCAACATGATATTCCGTGTTCCGTACATGTTACATGCATGACGGATTCGACAAACATGCATTCCTGAGTTGTGAGCATGTGGATTACTGATTTTTCATCCTCTATAAAAGGAATAATTTCATATAGACTCGTGTACACATTTTCACAAGCTTTCCCTAACACAAGTTTCGAATTCGTTCATTTTTCACAGAACAATACTTCTGGAGTGTATTCAACCTAATAGATATATAATTTACATGAATTCCATCAACATGGCATTCCGGGTTCCGTACATGATACATGCATGACGGATTCGAGAAACATGCGTTTCTGAGTTGTGAGCATGTGGATTAGTGAACTTTCATCCACCAAAGAAGGCATATATTGCACTTTGAAATATTTACTCTGACTTCATAAGTTTTTTGTATCACCAGGTTCTAAAATCGGACATTTGGCAGTAGAAAACACTCTTTGAGCGAATTCTCACCAATACACATGTAATTTACATTGTTTACATAACCAAGGCATTCCGTATTCCGAACATGTTTCATGCATCACGGATTCCTCAAACATGCATTTCTGAGCTGTGAACATGCGCATGACAGATGTTTCAACCACCAAACAAGTTACTTATGCACTTTGAAATAGTTCCTTGGACTTCGTTGCTTCTCCTATCACCAGTTTCAAGAATCATACTTTGATCCCAGAAAAACCATCTTGGAGCGAATTCCACCCAAGAGATATGTAATTTGAATAGATTCCTTCAACATGATTTTCCGTGTTCCGTACATGTTACATGAATGACGGATTCGACATACATGCATTCCTGAGTTGTGAGCATGTGGATTACTGATTTTTCATCCTCTATAAAAGGAATAATTTCATATAGACTCGTGTACACATTTTCACAAGCTTTCCCTAACACAAGTTTCGAATTCGTTCATTTTTCACAGAAGAATACTTCTGGAGTGTATTCAACCTAATAGATGTATAATTTACATGAATTCCATCAACATGGCATTCCGGGTTCCGTACATGATACATGCATGACAGATTCGAGAAACATGCGTTTCTGTGTTGTGAGCATGTCGATTAGTGAACTTTCATCCACCAAAGAAGGCATATATTACACTTTGAAATATTTACTCTGACTTCATAAATTTTTTGTATCACCAGGTTCTAAAATCGGACATTTGGCAGTAGAAAACACTCTTTGAGCGAATTCTCACCAATACACATGTAATTTACATTGTTTACATAACCATGGCATTCCGTATTCCGAACATGTTTCATGCATCACGGATTCCTCAAACATGCATTTCTGAGCTGTGAACATGCGCATGACAGATGTTTCAACCACCAAACAAGTTACTTATGCACTTTGAAATAGTTCCTTGGACTTCGTTGCTTCTCCTATCACCAGTTTCAAGAATCACACTTTGATCCCAGAAAAACCCTCTTGGAGCGAATTCTACCCTAGAGATATGTAATTTGAATAGATTCCTTCAACATGATTTTCCGTGTTCCGTACATGTTACATGCATGACGGATTCGACATACATGCATTCCTGAGTTGTGAGCATGTGGATTACTGATTTTTCATCCTCTATAAAAGGAATAATTTCATATAGACTCGTGTACACATTTTCACAAGCTTTCCCTAACACAAGTTTCGAATTCGTTCATTTTTCACAGAAGAATACTTCTGGAGTGTATTCAACTTAATAGATGTATAATTTACATGAATTCCATCAACATGGCATTCCGGGTTCCGTACATGATACATGCATGACGGATTCGAGAAACATGCGTTTCTGAGTTGTGAGCATGTGGATTAGTGAACTTTCATCCACCAAAGAAGGCATATATTACACTTTGAAATATTTACTCTGACTTCATAAGTTTTTTGTATCACCAGGTTCTAAAATCGGACATTTGGCAGTAGAAAACACTCTTTGAGCGAATTCTCACCAATACACATGTAATTTACATTGTTTACATAACCATGGCATTCCGTATTCCGAACATGTTTCATGCATCACGGATTCCTCAAACATGCATTTCTGAGCTGTGAACATGCGCATGACAGATGTTTCAACCACCAAACAAGTTACTTATGCACTTTGAAATAGTTCCTTGGACTTCGTTGCTTCTCCTATCACCAGTTTCAAGAATCACACTTTGATCCCAGAAAAACCCTCTTGGAGCGAATTCTACCCTAGAGATATGTAATTTGAATAGATTCCTTCAACATGATATTCCGTGTTCCGTACATGTTACATGCATGACGGATTCGACAAACATGCATTCCTGAGTTGTGAGCATGTGGATTACTGATTTTTCATCCTCTATAAAAGGAATAATTTCATATAGACTCGTGTACACATTTTCACAAGCTTTCCCTAACACAAGTTTCGAATTCGTTCATTTTTCACAGAACAATACTTCTGGAGTGTATTCAACCTAATAGATATATAATTTACATGAATTCCATCAACATGGCATTCCGGGTTCCGTACATGATACATGCATGACGGATTCGAGAAACATGCGTTTCTGAGTTGTGAGCATGTGGATTAGTGAACTTTCATCCACCAAAGAAGGCATATATTGCACTTTGAAATATTTACTCTGACTTCATAAGTTTTTTGTATCACCAGGTTCTAAAATCGGACATTTGGCAGTAGAAAACACTCTTTGAGCGAATTCTCACCAATACACATGTAATTTACATTGTTTACATAACCAAGGCATTCCGTATTCCGAACATGTTTCATGCATCACGCATTCCTCAAACATGCATTTCTGAGCTGTGAACATGCGCATGACAGATGTTTCAACCACCAAACATGTTACTTATGCACTTTGAAATAGTTCCTTGGACTTCGTTGCTTCTCCTATCACCAGTTTCAAGAATCACACTTTGATCCCAGAAAAACCATCTTGGAGCGAATTCCACCCAAGAGATATGTAATTTGAATAGATTCCTTCAACATGATTTTCCGTGTTCCGTACATGTTACATGCATGACGGATTCGACATACATGCATTCCTGAGTTGTGAGCATGTGGATTACTGATTTTTCATCCTCTATAAAAGGAATAATTTCATATAGACTCGTGTACACATTTTCACAAGCTTTCCCTAACACAAGTTTCGAATTCGTTCATTTTTCACAGAACAATACTTCTGGAGTGTATTCAACCTAATAGATATATAATTTACATGAATTCCATCAACATGGCATTCCGGGTTCCGTACATGATACATGCATGACGGATTCGAGAAACATGCGTTTCTGAGTTGTGAGCATGTGGATTAGTGAACTTTCATCCACCAAAGAAGGCATATATTGCACTTTGAAATATTTACTCTGACTTCATAAGTTTTTTGTATCACCAGGTTCTAAAATCGGACATTTGGCAGTAGAAAACACTCTTTGAGCGAATTCTCACCAATACACATGTAATTTACATTGTTTACATAACCAAGGCATTCCGTATTCCGAACATGTTTCATGCATCACGGATTCCTCAAACATGCATTTCTGAGCTGTGAACATGCGCATGACAGATGTTTCAACCACCAAACAAGTTACTTATGCACTTTGAAATAGTTCCTTGGACTTCGTTGCTTCTCCTATCACCAGTTTCAAGAATCACACTTTGATCCCAGAAAAACCATCTTGGAGCGAATTCCACCCAAGAGATATGTAATTTGAATAGATTCCTTCAACATGATTTTCCGTGTTCCGTACATGTTACATGCATGACGGATTCGACATACATGCATTCCTGAGTTGTGAGCATGTGGATTACTGATTTTTCATCCTCTATAAAAGGAATAATTTCATATAGACTCGTGTACACATTTTCACAAGCTTTCCCTAACACAAGTTTCGAATTCGTTCATTTTTCACAGAAGAATACTTCTGGAGTGTATTCAACCTAATAGATGTATAATTTACATGAATTCCATCAACATGGCATTCCGGGTTCCGTACATGATACATGCATGACGGATTCGAGAAACATGCGTTTCTGTGTTGTGAGCATGTCGATTAGTGAACTTTCATCCACCAAAGAAGGCATATATTACACTTTGAAATATTTACTCTGACTTCATAAATTTTTTGTATCACCAGGTTCTAAAATCGGACATTTGGCAGTAGAAAACACTCTTTGAGCGAATTCTCACCAATACACATGTAATTTACATTGTTTACATAACCATGGCATTCCGTATTCCGAAGATGTTTCATGCATCACGGATTCCTCAAACATGCATTTCTGAGCTGTGAACATGCGCATGACAGATGTTTCAACCACCAAACAAGTTACTTATGCACTTTGAAATAGTTCCTTGGACTTCGTTGCTTCTCCTATCACCAGTTTCAAGAATCACACTTTGATCCCAGAAAAACCATCTTGGAGCGAATTCCACCCAAGAGATATGTAATTTGAATAGATTCCTTCAACATGATTTTCCGTGTTCCGTACATGTTACATGCATGACGGATTCGACATACATGCATTCCTGAGTTGTGAGCATGTGGATTACTGATTTTTCATCCTCTATAAAAGGAATAATTTCATATAGACTCGTGTACACATTTTCACAAGCTTTCCCTAACACAAGTTTCGAATTCGTTCATTTTTCACAGAAGAATACTTCTGGAGTGTATTCAACCTAATAGATGTATAATTTACATGAATTCCATCAACATGGCATTCCGGGTTCCGTACATGATACATGCATGACGGATTCGAGAAACATGCGTTTCTGTGTTGTGAGCATGTCGATTAGTGAACTTTCATCCACCAAAGAAGGCATATATTACACTTTGAAATATTTACTCTGACTTCATAAATTTTTTGTATCACCAGGTTCTAAAATCGGACATTTGGCAGTAGAAAACACTCTTTGAGCGAATTCTCACCAATACACATGTAATTTACATTGTTTACATAACCATGGCATTCCGTATTCCGAACATGTTTCATGCATCACGGATTCCTCAAACATGCATTTCTGAGCTGTGAACATGCGCATGACAGATGTTTCAACCACCAAACAAGTTACTTATGCACTTTGAAATAGTTCCTTGGACTTCGTTGCTTCTCCTATCACCAGTTTCAAGAATCACACTTTGATCCCAGAAAAACCCTCTTGGAGCGAATTCTACCCTAGAGATATGTAATTTGAATAGATTCCTTCAACATGATATTCCGTGTTCCGTACATGTTACATGCATGACGGATTCGACATACATGCATTCCTGAGTTGTGAACATGTGGATTACTGATTTTTCATCCTCTATCAAAGGAATAATTTCATATAGACTCGTGTACACATTTTCACAAGCTTTCCCTAACACAAGTTTCGAATTCGTTCATTTTTCACAGAAGTATACTTCTGGAGTGTATTCAACTTAATAGATGTATAATTTACATGAATTCCATCAACATGGCATTCCGGGTTCCGTACATGATACATGCATGACGGATTCGAGAAACATGCGTTTCTGAGTTGTGAGCATGTGGATTAGTGAACTTTCATCCACCAAAGAAGGCATATATTACACTTTGAAATATTTACTCTGACTTCATAAGTTTTTTGTATCACCAGGTTCTAAAATCGGACATTTGGCAGTAGAAAACACTCTTTGAGCGAATTCTCACCAATACACATGTAATTTACATTGTTTACATAACCATGGCATTCCGTATTCAGAACATGTTTCATGCATCACGGATTCCTCAAACATGCATTTCTGAGCTGTGAACATGCGCATGACAGATGTTTCAACCACCAAACAAGTTACTTATGCACTTTGAAATAGTTCCTTGGACTTCGTTGCTTCTCCTATCACCAGTTTCAAGAATCACACTTTGATCCCAGAAAAACCCTCTTGGAGCGAATTCTACCCTAGAGATATGTAATTTGAATAGATTCCTTCAACATGATATTCCGTGTTCCGTACATGTTACATGCATGACGGATTCGACAAACATGCATTCCTGAGTTGTGAGCATGTGGATTACTGATTTTTCATCCTCTATAAAAGGAATAATTTCATATAGACTCGTGTACACATTTTCACAAGCTTTCCCTAACACAAGTTTCGAATTCGTTCATTTTCCACAGAACAATACTTCTGGAGTGTATTCAACCTAATAGATATATAATTTACATGAATTCCATCAACATGGCATTCCGGGTTCCGTACATGATACATGCATGACGGATTCGAGAAACATGCATTTCTGAGTTGTGAGCATGTGGATTAGTGAACTTTCATCCACCAAAGAAGGCATATATTACACTTTGAAATATTTACTCTGACTTCATAAGTTTTTTGTGTCACCAGGTTCTAAAATCGGACATTTGGCAGTAGAAAACACTCTTTGAGCAAATTCTCACCAATACACATGTAATTTACATTGTTTACATAACCATGGCATTCCGTATTCCGAAGATGTTTCATGCATCACGGATTCCTCAAACATGCATTTCTGAGCTGTGAACATGCGCATGACAGATGTTTCAACCACCAAACAAGTTACTTATGCACTTTGAAATAGTTCCTTGGACTTCGTTGCTTCTCCTATCACCAGTTTCAAGAATCACACTTTGATCCCAGAAAAACCATCTTGGAGCGAATTCCACCCAAGAGATATGTAATTTGAATAGATTCCTTCAACATGATTTTCCGTGTTCCGTACATGTTACATGCATGACGGATTCGACATACATGCATTCCTGAGTTGTGAGCATGTGGATTACTGATTTTTCATCCTCTATAAAAGGAATAATTTCATATAGACTCGTGTACACATTTTCACAAGCTTTCCCTAACACAAGTTTCGAATTCGTTCATTTTTCACAGAAGAATACTTCTGGAGTGTATTCAACCTAATAGATGTATAATTTACATGAATTCCATCAACATGGCATTCCGGGTTCCGTACATGATACATGCATGACGGATTCGAGAAACATGCGTTTCTGTGTTGTGAGCATGTCGATTAGTGAACTTTCATCCACCAAAGAAGGCATATATTACACTTTGAAATATTTACTCTGACTTCATAAATTTTTTGTATCACCAGGTTCTAAAATCGGACATTTGGCAGTAGAAAACACTCTTTGAGCGAATTCTCACCAATACACATGTAATTTACATTGTTTACATAACCATGGCATTCCCTATTCCGAACATGTTTCATGCATCACGGATTCCTCAAACATGCATTTCTGAGCTGTGAACATGCGCATGACAGATGTTTCAACCACCAAACAAGTTAATTATGCACTTTGAAATAGTTCCTTGGACTTCGTTGCTTCTCCTATCACCAGTTTCAAGAATCACACTTTGATCCCAGAAAAACCATCTTGGAGCGAATTCCACCCAAGAGATATGTAATTTGAATAGATTCCTTCAACATGATTTTCCGTGTTCCGTACATGTTACATGCATGACGGATTCGACATACATGCATTCCTGAGTTGTGAGCATGTGGATTACTGATTTTTCATCCTCTATAAAAGGAATAATTTCATATAGACTCGTGTACACATTTTCACAAGCTTTCCCTAACACAAGTTTCGAATTCGTTCATTTTTCACAGAAGAATACTTCTGGAGTGTATTCAACCTAATAGATGTATAATTTACATGAATTCCATCAACATGGCATTCCGGGTTCCGTACATGATACATGCATGACGGATTCGAGAAACATGCGTTTCTGTGTTGTGAGCATGTCGATTAGTGAACTTTCATCCACCAAAGAAGGCATATATTACACTTTGAAATATTTACTCTGACTTCATAAATTTTCTGTTTCACCAGGTTCTAAAATCGGACATTTGGCAGTAGAAAACACTCTTTGAGCGAATTCTCACCAATACACATGTAATTTACATTGTTTACATAACCATGGCATTCCGTATTCCGAACATGTTTCATGCATCACGGATTCCTCAAACATGCATTTCTGAGATGTGAACATGCGCATGACAGATGTTTCAACCACCAAACTAGTTACTTATGCACTTTGAAATAGTTCCTTGGACTTCGTTGCTTCTCCTATCACCAGTTTCAAGAATCACACTTTGATCCCAGAAAAACCCTCTTGGAGCGAATTCTACCCTAGAGATATGTAATTTGAATAGATTCCTTCAACATGATATTCCGTGTTCCGTACATGTTACATGCATGACGGATTCGACATACATGCATTCCTGAGTTGTGAACATGTGGATTACTGATTTTTCATCCTCTATCAAAGGAATAATTTCATATAGACTCGTGTACACATTTTCACAAGCTTTCCCTAACACAAGTTTCGAATTCGTTCATTTTTCACAGAAGTATACTTCTGGAGTGTATTCAACTTAATAGATGTATAATTTACATGAATTCCATCAACATGGCATTCCGGGTTCCGTACATGATACATGCATGACGGATTCGAGAAACATGCGTTTCTGAGTTGTGAGCATGTGGATTAGTGAACTTTCATCCACCAAAGAAGGCATATATTACACTTTGAAATATTTACTCTGACTTCATAAGTTTTTTGTATCACCAGGTTCTAAAATCGGACATTTGGCAGTAGAAAACACTCTTTGAGCGAATTCTCACCAATACACATGTAATTTACATTGTTTACATAACCATGGCATTCCGTATTCCGAAGATGTTTCATGCATCACGGATTCCTCAAACATGCATTTCTGAGCTGTGAACATGCGCATGACAGATGTTTCAACCACCAAACAAGTTACTTATGCACTTTGAAATAGTTCCTTGGACTTCGTTGCTTCTCCTATGACCAGTTTCAAGAATCACACTTTGATCCCAGAAAAACCCTCTTGGAGCGAATTCTACCCTAGAGATATGTAATTTGAATAGATTCCTTCAACATGATATTCCGTGTTCCGTACATGTTACATGCATGACGGATTCGACAAACATGCATTCCTGAGTTGTGAGCATGTGGATTACTGATTTTTCATCCTCTATAAAAGGAATAATTTCATATAGACTCGTGTACACATTTTCACAAGCTTTCCCTAACACAAGTTTCGAATTCGTTCATTTTTCACAGAACAATACTTCTGGAGTGTATTCAACCTAATAGATATATAATTTACATGAATTCCATCAACATGGCATTCCGGGTTCCGTACATGATACATGCATGACGGATTCGAGAAACATGCGTTTCTGAGTTGTGAGCATGTGGATTAGTGAACTTTCATCCACCAAAGTAGGCATATATTGCACTTTGAAATATTTACTCTGACTTCATAAGTTTTTTGTATCACCAGGTTCTAAAATCGGACATTTGGCAGTGGAAAACACTCTTTGAGCGAATTCTCACCAATACACATGTAATTTACATTGTTTACATAACCAAGGCATTCCGTATTCCGAACATGTTTCATGCATCACGGATTCCTCAAACATGCATTTCTGAGCTGTGAACATGCGCATGACAGATGTTTCAACCACCAAACAAGTTACTTATGCACTTTGAAATAGTTCCTTTGACTTCGTTGCTTCTCCTATCACCAGTTTCAAGAATCACACTTTGATCCCAGAAAAACCCTCTTGGAGCGAATTCTACCCTAGAGATATGTAATTTGAATAGATTCCTTCAACATGATATTCCGTGTTCCGTACATGTTACATGCATGACGGATTCGACATACATGCATTCCTGAGTTGTGAGCATGTGGATTACTGATTTTTCATCCTCTATAAAAGGAATAATTTCATATAGACTCGTGTACACATTTTCACAAGCTTTCCCTAACACAAGTTTTGAATTCGTGCTTTTTTCACAGAACAATACTTCTGGAGTGTATTCAACCTAATAGATGTATAATTTACATGAATTCCATCAACATGGCATTCCGGGTTCCGTACATGATACATGCATGACGGATTCGAGAAACATGCGTTTCTGAGTTGTGAGCATGTGGATTAGTGAACTTTCATCCACCAAAGAAGGCATATATTACACTTTGAAATATTTACTCTGACTTCATAAATTTTTTGTATCACCAGGTTCTAAAATCGGACATTTGGCAGTAGAAAACACTCTTTGAGCGAATTCTCACCAATACACATGTAATTTACATTGTTTACATAACCATGGCATTCCGTATTCCGAACATGTTTCATGCATCACGGATTCCTCAAACATGCATTTCTGAGCTGTGAACATGCGCATGACAGATGTTTCAACCACCAAACAAGTTACTTATGCACCTTGAAATAGTTCCTTGGACTTCGTTGCTTCTCCTATCACCAGTTTCAAGAATCACACTTTGATCCCAGAAAAACCCTCTTGGAGCGAATTCTACCCTAGAGATATGTAATTTGAATAGATTCCTTCAACATGATATTCCGTGTTCCGTACATGTTACATGCATGACGGATTCGACATACATGCATTCCTGAGTTGTGACCATGTGGATAACTGATTTTTCATCCTCTATAAAAGGAATAATTTCATATAGACTCGTGTACACATTTTCACAAGCTTTCCCTAACACAAGTTTCGAATTCGTTCATTTTTCACAGAAGAATACTTCTGGAGTGTATTCAACCTAATAGATGTATAATTTACATGAATTCCATCAACATGGCATTCCGGGTTCCGTACATGATACATGCATGACGGATTCGAGAAACATGCGTTTCTGAGTTGTGAGCATGTCGATTAGTGAACTTTCATCCACCAAAGAAGGCATATATTGCACTTTGAAATATTTACTCTGACTTCATAAGTTTTTTATATCACCAGGTTCTAAAATCGGACATTTGGCAGTAGAAAACACTCTTTGAGCGAATTCTCACCAATACACATGTAATTTACATTGTTTACATAACCATGGCATTCCGTATTCCGAACATGTTTCATGCATCACGGATTCCTCAAACATGCATTTCTGAGCTGTGAACATGCGCATGACAGATGTTTCAACCACCAAACAAGTTACTTATGCACTTTGAAATAGTTCCTTGGACTTCGTTGCTTCTCCTATCACCAGTTTCAAGAATCACACTTTGATCCCAGAAAAACCATCTTGGAGCGAATTCCACCCAAGAGATATGTAATTTGAATAGATTCCTTCAACATGATTTTCCGTGTTCCGTACATGTTACATGCATGACGGATTCGACATACATGCATTCCTGAGTTGTGAGCATGTGGATTACTGATTTTTCATCCTCTATAAAAGGAATAATTTCATATAGACTCGTGTACACATTTTCACAAGCTTTCCCTAACACAAGGTTCGAATTCGTTCATTTTTCACAGAAGAATACTTCTGGAGTGTATTCAACCTAATAGATGTATAATTTACATGAATTCCATCAACATGGCATTCCGGGTTCCGTACATGATACATGCATGACGGATTCGAGAAACATGCGTTTCTGTGTTGTGAGCATGTCGATTAGTGAACTTTCATCCACCAAAGAAGGCATATATTACACTTTGAAATATTTACTCTGACTTCATAAATTTTTTGTATCACCAGGTTCTAAAATCGGACATTTGGCAGTAGAAAACACTCTTTGAGCGAATTCTCACCAATACACATGTAATTTACATTGTTTACATAACCATGGCATTCCCTATTCCGAACATGTTTCATGCATCACGGATTCCTCAAACATGCATTTCTGAGCTGTGAACATGCGCATGACAGATGTTTCAACCACCAAACAAGTTACTTATGCACTTTGAAATAGTTCCTTGGACTTCGTTGCTTCTCCTATCACCAGTTTCAAGAATCACACTTTGATCCCAGAAAAACCCTCTTGGAGCGAATTCTACCCTAGAGATATGTAATTTGAATAGATTCCTTCAACATGATATTCCGTGTTCCGTACATGTTACATGCATGACGGATTCGACAAACATGCATTCCTGAGTTGTGAGCATGTGGATTACTGATTTTTCATCCTCTATAAAAGGAATAATTTCATATAGACTCGTGTACACATTTTCACAAGCTTTCCCTAACACAAGTTTCGAATTCGTGCTTTTTTCACAGAACAATACTTCTGGAGTGTATTCAACCTAATAGATATATAATTTACATGAATTCCATCAACATGGCATTCCGGGTTCCGTACATGATACATGCATGACGGATTCGAGAAACATGCGTTTCTGAGTTGTGAGCATGTGGATTAGTGAACTTTCATCCACCAAAGAAGGCATATATTGCACTTTGAAATATTTACTCTGACTTCATAAGTTTTTTGTATCACCAGGTTCTAAAATCGGACATTTGGCAGTAGAAAACACTCTTTGAGCGAATTCTCACCAATACACATGTAATTTACATTGTTTACATAACCATGGCATTCCGTATTCCGAACATGTTTCATGCATCACGGATTCCTCAAACATGAATTTCTGAGCTGTGAACATGCGCATGACAGATGTTTCAACCACCAAACAAGTTACTTATGCACTTTGAAATAGTTCCTTGGACTTCGTTGCTTCTCCTATCACCAGTTTCAAGAATCACACTTTGATCCCAGAAAAACCATCTTGGAGCGAATTCCACCCAAGAGATATGTAATTTGAATAGATTCCTTCAACATGATTTTCCGTGTTCCGTACATGTTACATGCATGACGGATTCGACATACATGCATTCCTGAGTTGTGAGCATGTGGATTACTGATTTTTCATCCTCTATAAAAGGAATAATTTCATATAGACTCGTGTACACATTTTCACAAGCTTTCCCTAACACAAGTTTCGAATTCGTTCATTTTTCACAGAAGAATACTTCTGGAGTGTATTCAACCTAATAGATGTATAATTTACATGAATTCCATCAACATGGCATTCCGGGTTCCGTACATGATACATGCATGACGGATTCGAGAAACATGCGTTTCTGTGTTGTGAGCATGTCGATTAGTGAACTTTCATCCACCAAAGAAGGCATATATTACACTTTGAAATATTTACTCTGACTTCATAAATTTTCTGTATCACCAGGTTCTAAAATCGGACATTTGGCAGTAGAAAACACTCTTTGAGCGAATTCTCACCAATACACATGTAATTTACATTGTTTACATAACCATGGCATTCCGTATTCCGAAGATGTTTCATGCATCACGGATTCCTCAAACATGCATTTCTGAGCTGTGAACATGCGCATGACAGATGTTTCAACCACCAAACAAGTTACTTATGCACTTTGAAATAGTTCGTTGGACTTCGTTGCTTCTCCTATCACCAGTTTCAAGAATCACACTTTGATCCCAGAAAAACCCTCTTGGAGCGAATTCTACCCTAGAGATATGTAATTTGAATAGATTCCTTCAACATGATATTCCGTGTTCCGTACATGTTACATGCATGACGGATTCGACAAACATGCATTCCTGAGTTGTGAGCATGTGGATTACTGATTTTTCATCCTCTATAAAAGGAATAATTTCATATAGACTCGTGTACACATTTTCACAAGCTTTCCCTAACACAAGTTTCGAATTCGTTCATTTTTCACAGAACAATACTTCTGGAGTGTATTCAACCTAATAGATATATAATTTACATGAATTCCATCAACATGGCATTCCGGGTTCCGTACATGATACATGCATGACGGATTCGAGAAACATGCGTTTCTGAGTTGTGAGCATGTGGATTAGTGAACTTTCATCCACCAAAGAAGGCATATATTGCACTTTGAAATATTTACTCTGACTTCATAAGTTTTTTGTATCACCAGGTTCTAAAATCGGACATTTGGCAGTAGAAAACACTCTTTGAGCGAATTCTCACCAATACACATGTAATTTACATTGTTTACATAACCAAGGCATTCCGTATTCCGAACATGTTTCATGCATCACGGATTCCTCAAACATGCATTTCTGAGCTGTGAACATGCGCATGACAGATGTTTCAACCACCAAACAAGTTACTTATGCACTTTGAAATAGTTCCTTGGACTTCGTTGCTTCTCCTATCACCAGTTTCAAGAATCATACTTTGATCCCAGAAAAACCATCTTGGAGCGAATTCCACCCAAGAGATATGTAATTTGAATAGATTCCTTCAACATGATTTTCCGTGTTCCGTACATGTTACATGTATGACGGATTCGACATACATGCATTCCTGAGTTGTGAGCATGTGGATTACTGATTTTTCATCCTCTATAAAAGGAATAATTTCATATAGACTCGTGTACACATTTTCACAAGCTTTCCCTAACACAAGTTTCGAATTCGTTCATTTTTCACAGAAGAATACTTCTGGAGTGTATTCAACTTAATAGATGTATAATTTACATGAATTCCATCAACATGGCATTCCGGGTTCCGTACATGATACATGCATGACGGATTCGAGAAACATGCGTTTCTGAGTTGTGAGCATGTGGATTAGTGAACTTTCATCCACCAAAGAAGGCATATATTACACTTTGAAATATTTACTCTGACTTCATAAGTTTTTTGTATCACCAGGTTCTAAAATCGGACATTTGGCAGTAGAAAACACTCTTTGAGCGAATTCTCACCAATACACATGTAATTTACATTGTTTACATAACCATGGCATTCCGTATTCCGAACATGTTTCATGCATCACGGATTCCTCAAACATGCATTTCTGAGCTGTGAACATGCGCATGACAGATGTTTCAACCACCAAACAAGTTACTTATGCACTTTGAAATAGTTCCTTGGACTTCGTTGCTTCTCCTATCACCAGTTTCAAGAATCACACTTTGATCCCAGAAAAACCCTCTTGGAGCGAATTCTACCCTAGAGATATGTAATTTGAATAGATTCCTTCAACATGATATTCCGTGTTCCGTACATGTTACATGCATGACGGATTCGACAAACATGCATTCCTGAGTTGTGAGCATGTGGATTACTGATTTTTCATCCTCTATAAAAGGAATAATTTCATATAGACTCGTGTACACATTTTCACAAGCTTTCCCTAACACAAGTTTCGAATTCGTTCATTTTTCACAGAACAATACTTCTGGAGTGTATTCAACCTAATAGATATATAATTTACATGAATTCCATCAACATGGCATTCCGGGTTCCGTACATGATACATGCATGACGGATTCGAGAAACATGCGTTTCTGAGTTGTGAGCATGTGGATTAGTGAACTTTCATCCACCAAAGAAGGCATATATTGCACTTTGAAATATTTACTCTGACTTCATAAGTTTTTTGTATCACCAGGTTCTAAAATCGGACATTTGGCAGTAGAAAACACTCTTTGAGCGAATTCTCACCAATACACATGTAATTTACATTGTTTACATAACCAAGGCATTCCGTATTCCGAACATGTTTCATGCATCACGGATTCCTCAAACATGCATTTCTGAGCTGTGAACATGCGCATGACAGATGTTTCAACCACCAAACATGTTACTTATGCACTTTGAAATAGTTCCTTGGACTTCGTTGCTTCTCCTATCACCAGTTTCAAGAATCACACTTTGATCCCAGAAAAACCATCTTGGAGCGAATTCCACCCAAGAGATATGTAATTTGAATAGATTCCTTCAACATGATTTTCCGTGTTCCGTACATGTTACATGCATGACGGATTCGACATACATGCATTCCTGAGTTGTGAGCATGTGGATTACTGATTTTTCATCCTCTATAAAAGGAATAATTTCATATAGACTCGTGTACACATTTTCACAAGCTTTCCCTAACACAAGTTTCGAATTCGTTCATTTTTCACAGAACAATACTTCTGGAGTGTATTCAACCTAATAGATATATAATTTACATGAATTCCATCAACATGGCATTCCGGGTTCCGTACATGATACATGCATGACGGATTCGAGAAACATGCGTTTCTGAGTTGTGAGCATGTGGATTAGTGAACTTTCATCCACCAAAGAAGGCATATATTGCACTTTGAAATATTTACTCTGACTTCATAAGTTTTTTGTATCACCAGGTTCTAAAATCGGACATTTGGCAGTAGAAAACACTCTTTGAGCGAATTCTCACCAATACACATGTAATTTACATTGTTTACATAACCAAGGCATTCCGTATTCCGAACATGTTTCATGCATCACGGATTCCTCAAACATGCATTTCTGAGCTGTGAACATGCGCATGACAGATGTTTCAACCACCAAACAAGTTACTTATGCACTTTGAAATAGTTCCTTGGACTTCGTTGCTTCTCCTATCACCAGTTTCAAGAATCACACTTTGATCCCAGAAAAACCATCTTGGAGCGAATTCCACCCAAGAGATATGTAATTTGAATAGATTCCTTCAACATGATTTTCCGTGTTCCGTACATGTTACATGCATGACGGATTCGACATACATGCATTCCTGAGTTGTGAGCATGTGGATTACTGATTTTTCATCCTCTATAAAAGGAATAATTTCATATAGACTCGTGTACACATTTTCACAAGCTTTCCCTAACACAAGTTTCGAATTCGTTCATTTTTCACAGAAGAATACTTCTGGAGTGTATTCAACCTAATAGATGTATAATTTACATGAATTCCATCAACATGGCATTCCGGGTTCCGTACATGATACATGCATGACGGATTCGAGAAACATGCGTTTCTGTGTTGTGAGCATGTCGATTAGTGAACTTTCATCCACCAAAGAAGGCATATATTACACTTTGAAATATTTACTCTGACTTCATAAATTTTTTGTATCACCAGGTTCTAAAATCGGACATTTGGCAGTAGAAAACACTCTTTGAGCGAATTCTCACCAATACACATGTAATTTACATTGTTTACATAACCATGGCATTCCGTATTCCGAAGATGTTTCATGCATCACGGATTCCTCAAACATGCATTTCTGAGCTGTGAACATGCGCATGACAGATGTTTCAACCACCAAACAAGTTACTTATGCACTTTGAAATAGTTCCTTGGACTTCGTTGCTTCTCCTATCACCAGTTTCAAGAATCACACTTTGATCCCAGAAAAACCATCTTGGAGCGAATTCCACCCAAGAGATATGTAATTTGAATAGATTCCTTCAACATGATTTTCCGTGTTCCGTACATGTTACATGCATGACGGATTCGACATACATGCATTCCTGAGTTGTGAGCATGTGGATTACTGATTTTTCATCCTCTATAAAAGGAATAATTTCATATAGACTCGTGTACACATTTTCACAAGCTTTCCCTAACACAAGTTTCGAATTCGTTCATTTTTCACAGAAGAATACTTCTGGAGTGTATTCAACCTAATAGATGTATAATTTACATGAATTCCATCAACATGGCATTCCGGGTTCCGTACATGATACATGCATGACGGATTCGAGAAACATGCGTTTCTGTGTTGTGAGCATGTCGATTAGTGAACTTTCATCCACCAAAGAAGGCATATATTACACTTTGAAATATTTACTCTGACTTCATAAATTTTTTGTATCACCAGGTTCTAAAATCGGACATTTGGCAGTAGAAAACACTCTTTGAGCGAATTCTCACCAATACACATGTAATTTACATTGTTTACATAACCATGGCATTCCGTATTCCGAACATGTTTCATGCATCACGGATTCCTCAAACATGCATTTCTGAGCTGTGAACATGCGCATGACAGATGTTTCAACCACCAAACAAGTTACTTATGCACTTTGAAATAGTTCCTTGGACTTCGTTGCTTCTCCTATCACCAGTTTCAAGAATCACACTTTGATCCCAGAAAAACCCTCTTGGAGCGAATTCTACCCTAGAGATATGTAATTTGAATAGATTCCTTCAACATGATATTCCGTGTTCCGTACATGTTACATGCATGACGGATTCGACATACATGCATTCCTGAGTTGTGAACATGTGGATTACTGATTTTTCATCCTCTATCAAAGGAATAATTTCATATAGACTCGTGTACACATTTTCACAAGCTTTCCCTAACACAAGTTTCGAATTCGTTCATTTTTCACAGAAGTATACTTCTGGAGTGTATTCAACTTAATAGATGTATAATTTACATGAATTCCATCAACATGGCATTCCGGGTTCCGTACATGATACATGCATGACGGATTCGAGAAACATGCGTTTCTGAGTTGTGAGCATGTGGATTAGTGAACTTTCATCCACCAAAGAAGGCATATATTACACTTTGAAATATTTACTCTGACTTCATAAGTTTTTTGTATCACCAGGTTCTAAAATCGGACATTTGGCAGTAGAAAACACTCTTTGAGCGAATTCTCACCAATACACATGTAATTTACATTGTTTACATAACCATGGCATTCCGTATTCCGAAGATGTTTCATGCATCACGGATTCCTCAAACATGCATTTCTGAGCTGTGAACATGCGCATGACAGATGTTTCAACCACCAAACAAGTTACTTATGCACTTTGAAATAGTTCCTTGGACTTCGTTTCTTCTCCTATCACCAGTTTCAAGAATCACACTTTGATCCCAGAAAAACCCTCTTGGAGCGAATTCTACCCTAGAGATATGTAATTTGAATAGATTCCTTCAACATGATATTCCGTGTTCCGTACATGTTACATGCATGACGGATTCGACAAACATGCATTCCTGAGTTGTGAGCATGTGGATTACTGATTTTTCATCCTCTATAAAAGGAATAATTTCATATAGACTCGTGTACACATTTTCACAAGCTTTCCCTAACACAAGTTTCGAATTCGTTCATTTTTCACAGAACAATACTTCTGGAGTGTATTCAACCTAATAGATATATAATTTACATGAATTCCATCAACATGGCATTCCGGGTTCCGTACATGATACATGCATGACGGATTCGAGAAACATGCGTTTCTGAGTTGTGAGCATGTGGATTAGTGAACTTTCATCCACCAAAGAAGGCATATATTACACTTTGAAATATTTACTCTGACTTCATAAGTTTTTTGTGTCACCAGGTTCTAAAATCGGACATTTGGCAGTAGAAAACACTCTTTGAGCAAATTCTCACCAATACACATGTAATTTACATTGTTTACATAACCATGGCATTCCGTATTCCGAAGATGTTTCATGCATCACGGATTCCTCAAACATGCATTTCTGAGCTGTGAACATGCGCATGACAGATGTTTCAACCACCAAACAAGTTACTTATGCACTTTGAAATAGTTCCTTGGACTTCGTTGCTTCTCCTATCACCAGTTTCAAGAATCACACTTTGATCCCAGAAAAACCATCTTGGAGCGAATTCCACCCAAGAGATATGTAAATTGAATAGATTCCTTCAACATGATTTTCCGTGTTCCGTACATGTTACATGCATGACGGATTCGACATACATGCATTCCTGAGTTGTGAGCATGTGGATTACTGATTTTTCATCCTCTGTAAAAGGAATAATTTCATATAGACTCGTGTACACATTTTCACAAGCTTTCCCTAACACAAGTTTCGAATTCGTTCATTTTTCACAGAAGAATACTTCTGGAGTGTATTCAACCTAATAGATGTATAATTTACATGAATTCCATCAACATGGCATTCCGGGTTCCGTACATGATACATGCATGACGGATTCGAGAAACATGCGTTTCTGTGTTGTGAGCATGTCGATTAGTGAACTTTCATCCACCAAAGAAGGCATATATTACACTTTGAAATATTTACTCTGACTTCATAAATTTTTTGTATCACCAGGTTCTAAAATCGGACATTTGGCAGTAGAAAACACTCTTTGAGCGAATTCTCACCAATACACATGTAATTTACATTGTTTACATAACCATGGCATTCCGTATTCCGAACATGTTTCATGCATCACGGATTCCTCAAACATGCATTTCTGAGCTGTGAACATGCGCATGACAGATGTTTCAACCACCAAACAAGTTAATTATGCACTTTGAAATAGTTCCTTGGACTTCGTTGCTTCTCCTATCACCAGTTTCAAGAATCACACTTTGATCCCAGAAAAACCATCTTGGAGCGAATTCCACCCAAGAGATATGTAATTTGAATAGATTCCTTCAACATGATTTTCCGTGTTCCGTACATGTTACATGCATGACGGATTCGACATACATGCATTCCTGAGTTGTGAGCATGTGGATTACTGATTTTTCATCCTCTATAAAAGGAATAATTTCATATAGACTCGTGTACACATTTTCACAAGCTTTCCCTAACACAAGTTTCGAATTCGTTCATTTTTCACAGAAGAATACTTCTGGAGTGTATTCAACCTAATAGATGTATAATTTACATGAATTCCATCAACATGGCATTCCGGGTTCCGTACATGATACATGCATGACGGATTCGAGAAACATGCGTTTCTGTGTTGTGAGCATGTCGATTAGTGAACTTTCATCCACCAAAGAAGGCATATATTACACTTTGAAATATTTACTCTGACTTCATAAATTTTCTGTTTCACCAGGTTCTAAAATCGGACATTTGGCAGTAGAAAACACTCTTTGAGCGAATTCTCACCAATACACATGTAATTTACATTGTTTACATAACCATGGCATTCCGTATTCCGAACATGTTTCATGCATCACGGATTCCTCAAACATGCATTTCTGAGCTGTGAACATGCGCATGACAGATGTTTCAACCACCAAACAAGTTACTTATGCACTTTGAAATAGTTCCTTGGACTTCGTTGCTTCTCCTATCACCAGTTTCAAGAATCACACTTTGATCCCAGAAAAACCCTCTTGGAGCGAATTCTACCCTAGAGATATGTAATTTGAATAGATTCCTTCAACATGATATTCCGTGTTCCGTACATGTTACATGCATGACGGATTCGACATACATGCATTCCTGAGTTGTGAACATGTGGATTACTGATTTTTCATCCTCTATCAAAGGAATAATTTCATATAGACTCGTGTACACATTTTCACAAGCTTTCCCTAACACAAGTTTCGAATTCGTTCATTTTTCACAGAAGTATACTTCTGGAGTGTATTCAACTTAATAGATGTATAATTTACATGAATTCCATCAACATGGCATTCCGGGTTCCGTACATGATACATGCATGACGGATTCGAGAAACATGCGTTTCTGAGTTGTGAGCATGTGGATTAGTGAACTTTCATCCACCAAAGAAGGCATATATTACACTTTGAAATATTTACTCTGACTTCATAAGTTTTTTGTATCACCAGGTTCTAAAATCGGACATTTGGCAGTAGAAAACACTCTTTGAGCGAATTCTCACCAATACACATGTAATTTACATTGTTTACATAACCATGGCATTCCGTATTCCGAAGATGTTTCATGCATCACGGATTCCTCAAACATGCATTTCTGAGCTGTGAACATGCGCATGACAGATGTTTCAACCACCAAACAAGTTACTTATGCACTTTGAAATAGTTCCTTGGACTTCGTTGCTTCTCCTATCACCAGTTTCAAGAATCACACTTTGATCCCAGAAAAACCCTCTTGGAGCGAATTCTACCCTAGAGATATGTAATTTGAATAGATTCCTTCAACATGATATTCCGTGTTCCGTACATGTTACATGCATGACGGATTCGACAAACATGCATTCCTGAGTTGTGAGCATGTGGATTACTGATTTTTCATCCTCTATAAAAGGAATAATTTCATATAGACTCGTGTACACATTTTCACAAGCTTTCCCTAACACAAGTTTCGAATTCGTTCATTTTTCACAGAACAATACTTCTGGAGTGTATTCAACCTAATAGATATATAATTTACATGAATTCCATCAACATGGCATTCCGGGTTCCGTACATGATACATGCATGACGGATTCGAGAAACATGCGTTTCTGAGTTGTGAGCATGTGGATTAGTGAACTTTCATCCACCAAAGTAGGCATATATTGCACTTTGAAATATTTACTCTGACTTCATAAGTTTTTTGTATCACCAGGTTCTAAAATCGGACATTTGGCAGTGGAAAACACTCTTTGAGCGAATTCTCACCAATACACATGTAATTTACATTGTTTACATAACCAAGGCATTCCGTATTCCGAACATGTTTCATGCATCACGGATTCCTCAAACATGCATTTCTGAGCTGTGAACATGCGCATGACAGATGTTTCAACCACCAAACAAGTTACTTATGCACTTTGAAATAGTTCCTTTGACTTCGTTGCTTCTCCTATCACCAGTTTCAAGAATCACACTTTGATCCCAGAAAAACCCTCTTGGAGCGAATTCTACCCTAGAGATATGTAATTTGAATAGATTCCTTCAACATGATATTCCGTGTTCCGTACATGTTACATGCATGACGGATTCGACATACATGCATTCCTGAGTTGTGAGCATGTGGATTACTGATTTTTCATCCTCTATAAAAGGAATAATTTCATATAGACTCGTGTACACATTTTCACAAGCTTTCCCTAACACAAGTTTTGAATTCGTGCTTTTTTCACAGAACAATACTTCTGGAGTGTATTCAACCTAATAGATGTATAATTTACATGAATTCCATCAACATGGCATTCCGGGTTCCGTACATGATACATGCATGACGGATTCGAGAAACATGCGTTTCTGAGTTGTGAGCATGTGGATTAGTGAACTTTCATCCACCAAAGAAGGCATATATTACACTTTGAAATATTTACTCTGACTTCATAAATTTTTTGTATCACCAGGTTCTAAAATCGGACATTTGGCAGTAGAAAACACTCTTTGAGCGAATTCTCACCAATACACATGTAATTTACATTGTTTACATAACCATGGCATTCCGTATTCCGAACATGTTTCATGCATCACGGATTCCTCAAACATGCATTTCTGAGCTGTGAACATGCGCATGACAGATGTTTCAACCACCAAACAAGTTACTTATGCACCTTGAAATAGTTCCTTGGACTTCGTTGCTTCTCCTATCACCAGTTTCAAGAATCACACTTTGATCCCAGAAAAACCCTCTTGGAGCGAATTCTACCCTAGAGATATGTAATTTGAATAGATTCCTTCAACATGATATTCCGTGTTCCGTACATGTTACATGCATGACGGATTCGACATACATGCATTCCTGAGTTGTGACCATGTGGATAACTGATTTTTCATCCTCTATAAAAGGAATAATTTCATATAGACTCGTGTACACATTTTCACAAGCTTTCCCTAACACAAGTTTCGAATTCGTTCATTTTTCACAGAAGAATACTTCTGGAGTGTATTCAACCTAATAGATGTATAATTTACATGAATTCCATCAACATGGCATTCCGGGTTCCGTA
The DNA here is from genome assembly GCF_048564905.1 of Vicugna pacos. Classification (NCBI taxonomy): domain Eukaryota; kingdom Metazoa; phylum Chordata; class Mammalia; order Artiodactyla; family Camelidae; genus Vicugna; species Vicugna pacos. The sequence continues at coordinate 45,896,042 of NW_027328740.1, read as the reverse complement.
CATGATACATGCATGACGGATTCGAGAAACATGCGTTTCTGAGTTGTGAGCATGTCGATTAGTGAACTTTCATCCACCAAAGAAGGCATATATTGCACTTTGAAATATTTACTCTGACTTCATAAGTTTTTTGTATCACCAGGTTCTAAAATCGGACATTTGGCAGTAGAAAACACTCTTTGAGCGAATTCTCACCAATACACATGTAATTTACATTGTTTACATAACCATGGCATTCCGTATTCCGAACATGTTTCATGCATCACGGATTCCTCAAACATGCATTTCTGAGCTGTGAACATGCGCATGACAGATGTTTCAACCACCAAACAAGTTACTTATGCACTTTGAAATAGTTCCTTGGACTTCGTTGCTTCTCCTATCACCAGTTTCAAGAATCACACTTTGATCCCAGAAAAACCATCTTGGAGCGAATTCCACCCAAGAGATATGTAATTTGAATAGATTCCTTCAACATGATTTTCCGTGTTCCGTACATGTTACATGCATGACGGATTCGACATACATGCATTCCTGAGTTGTGAGCATGTGGATTACTGATTTTTCATCCTCTATAAAAGGAATAATTTCATATAGACTCGTGTACACATTTTCACAAGCTTTCCCTAACACAAGTTTCGAATTCGTTCATTTTTCACAGAAGAATACTTCTGGAGTGTATTCAACCTAATAGATGTATAATTTACATGAATTCCATCAACATGGCATTCCGGGTTCCGTACATGATACATGCATGACGGATTCGAGAAACATGCGTTTCTGTGTTGTGAGCATGTCGATTAGTGAACTTTCATCCACCAAAGAAGGCATATATTACACTTTGAAATATTTACTCTGACTTCATAAATTTTTTGTATCACCAGGTTCTAAAATCGGACATTTGGCAGTAGAAAACACTCTTTGAGCGAATTCTCACCAATACACATGTAATTTACATTGTTTACATAACCATGGCATTCCCTATTCCGAACATGTTTCATGCATCACGGATTCCTCAAACATGCATTTCTGAGCTGCGAACATGCGCATGACAGATGTTTCAACCACCAAACAAGTTACTTATGCACTTTGAAATAGTTCCTTGGACTTCGTTGCTTCTCCTATCACCAGTTTCAAGAATCACACTTTGATCCCAGAAAAACCCTCTTGGAGCGAATTCTACCCTAGAGATATGTAATTTGAATAGATTCCTTCAACATGATATTCCGTGTTCCGTACATGTTACATGCATGACGGATTCGACATACATGCATTCCTGAGTTGTGAACATGTGGATTACTGATTTTTCATCCTCTATCAAAGGAATAATTTCATATAGACTCGTGTACACATTTTCACAAGCTTTCCCTAACACAAGTTTCGAATTCGTTCATTTTTCACCGAAGTATACTTCTGGAGTGTATTCAACTTAATAGATGTATAATTTAGATGAATTCCATCAACATGGCATTCCGGGTTCCGTACATGATACATGCATGACGGATTCGAGAAACATGCGTTTCTGAGTTGTGAGCATGTGGATTAGTGAACTTTCATCCACCAAAGAAGGCATATATTACACTTTGAAATATTTACTTTGACTTCATAAGTTTTTTGTATCACCAGGTTCTAAAATCGGACATTTGGCAGTAGAAAACACTCTTTGAGCGAATTCTCACCAATACACATGTAATTTACATTGTTTACATAACCATGGCATTCCGTATTCCGAAGATGTTTCATGCATCACGGATTCCTCAAACATGCATTTCTGAGCTGTGAACATGCGCATGACAGATGTTTCAACCACCAAACAAGTTACTTATGCACTTTGAAATAGTTCCTTGGACTTCGTTGCTTCTCCTATCACCAGTTTCAAGAATCACACTTTGATCCCAGAAAAACCCTCTTGGAGCGAATTCTACCCTAGAGATATGTAATTTGAATAGATTCCTTCAACATGATATTCCGTGTTCCGTACATGTTACATGCATGACGGATTCGACAAACATGCATTCCTGAGTTGTGACCATGTGGATTACTGATTTTTCATCCTCTATAAAAGGAATAATTTCATATAGACTCGTGTACACATTTTCACAAGCTTTCCCTAACACAAGTTTCGAATTCGTGCTTTTTTCACAGAACAATACTTCTGGAGTGTATTCAACCTAATAGATATATAATTTACATGAATTCCATCAACATGGCATTCCGGGTTCCGTACATGATACATGCATGACGGATTCGAGAAACATGCGTTTCTGAGTTGTGAGCATGTGGATTAGTGAACTTTCATCCACCAAAGAAGGCATATATTGCACTTTGAAATATTTACTCTGACTTCATAAGTTTTTTGTATCACCAGGTTCTAAAATCGGACATTTGGCAGTAGAAAACACTCTTTGAGCGAATTCTCACCAATACACATGTAATTTACATTGTTTACATAACCATGGCATTCCGTATTCCGAACATGTTTCATGCATCACGGATTCCTCAAACATGCATTTCTGAGCTGTGAACATGCGCATGACAGATGTTTCAACCACCAAACAAGTTACTTATGCACTTTGAAATAGTTCCTTGGACTTCGTTGCTTCTCCTATCACCAGTTTCAAGAATCACACTTTGATCCCAGAAAAACCATCTTGGAGCGAATTCCACCCAAGAGATATGTAATTTGAATAGATTCCTTCAACATGAAATTCCGTGTTCCGTACATGTTACATGCATGACGGATTCGACATACATGCATTCCTGAGTTGTGAGCATGTGGATTACTGATTTTTCATCCTCTATAAAAGGAATAATTTCATATAGACTCGTGTACACATTTTCACAAGCTTTCCCTAACACAAGTTTCGAATTCGTTCATTTTTCACAGAAGAATACTTCTGGAGTGTATTCAACCTAATAGATGTATAATTTACATGAATTCCATCAACATGGCATTCCGGGTTCCGTACATGATACATGCATGACGGATTCGAGAAACATGCGTTTCTGTGTTGTGAGCATGTCGATTAGTGAACTTTCATCCACCAAAGAAGGCATATATTACACTTTGAAATATTTACTCTGACTTCATAAATTTTCTGTATCACCAGGTTCTAAAATCGGACATTTGGCAGTAGAAAACACTCTTTGAGCGAATTCTCACCAATACACATGTAATTTACATTGTTTACATAACCATGGCATTCCGTATTCCGAACATGTTTCATGCATCACGGATTCCTCAAACATGCATTTCTGAGCTGTGAACATGCGCATGACAGATGTTTCAACCACCAAACAAGTTACTTATGCACTTTGAAATAGTTCCTTGGACTTCGTTGCTTCTCCTATCACCAGTTTCAAGAATCACACTTTGATCCCAGAAAAACCCTCTTGGAGCGAATTCTACCCTAGAGATATGTAATTTGAATAGATTCCTTCAACATGATATTCCGTGTTCCGTACATGTTACATGCATGACGGATTCGACATACATGCATTCCTGAGTTGTGAACATGTGGATTACTGATTTTTCATCCTCTATAAAAGGAATAATTTCATATAGACTCGTGTACACATTTTCACAAGCTTTCCCTAACACAAGTTTCGAATTCGTTCATTTTTCACAGAAGAATACTTCTGGAGTGTATTCAACTTAATAGATGTATAATTTACATGAATTCCATCAACATGGCATTCCGGGTTCCGTACATGATACATGCATGACGGATTCGAGAAACATGCGTTTCTGAGTTGTGAGCATGTGGATTAGTGAACTTTCATCCACCAAAGAAGGCATATATTACACTTTGAAATATTTACTCTGACTTCATAAGTTTTTTGTATCACCAGGTTCTAAAATCGGACATTTGGCAGTAGAAAACACTCTTTGAGCGAATTCTCACCAATACACATGTAATTTACATTGTTTACATAACCATGGCATTCCGTATTCCGAAGATGTTTCATGCATCACGGATTCCTCAAACATGCATTTCTGAGCTGTGAACATGCGCATGACAGATGTTTCAACCACCAAACAAGTTACTTATGCACTTTGAAATAGTTCCTTGGACTTCGTTGCTTCTCCTATCACCAGTTTCAAGAATCACACTTTGATCCCAGAAAAACCCTCTTGGAGCGAATTCTACCCTAGAGATATGTAATTTGAATAGATTCCTTCAACATGATATTCCGTGTTCCGTACATGTTACATGCATGACGGATTCGACAAACATGCATTCCTGAGTTGTGAGCATGTGGATTACTGATTTTTCATCCTCTATAAAAGGAATAATTTCATATAGACTCGTGTACACATTTTCACAAGCTTTCCCTAACACAAGTTTCGAATTCGTTCATTTTTCACAGAACAATACTTCTGGAGTGTATTCAACCTAATAGATATATAATTTACATGAATTCCATCAACATGGCATTCCGGGTTCCGTACATGATACATGCATGACGGATTCGAGAAACATGCGTTTCTGAGTTGTGAGCATGTGGATTAGTGAACTTTCATCCACCAAAGAAGGCATATATTGCACTTTGAAATATTTACTCTGACTTCATAAGTTTTTTGTATCACCAGGTTCTAAAATCGGACATTTGGCAGTAGAAAACACTCTTTGAGCGAATTCTCACCAATACACATGTAATTTACATTGTTTACATAACCAAGGCATTCCGTATTCCGAACATGTTTCATGCATCACGGATTCCTCAAACATGCATTTCTGAGCTGTGAACATGCGCATGACAGATGTTTCAACCACCAAACAAGTTACTTATGCACTTTGAAATAGTTCCTTTGACTTCGTTGCTTCTCCTATGACCAGTTTCAAGAATCACACTTTGATCCCAGAAAAACCCTCTTGGAGCGAATTCTACCCTAGAGATATGTAATTTGAATAGATTCCTTCAACATGATATTCCGTGTTCCGTACATGTTACATGCATGACGGATTCGACATACATGCATTCCTGAGTTGTGAGCATGTGGATTACTGATTTTTCATCCTCTATAAAAGGAATAATTTCATATAGACTCGTGTACACATTTTCACAAGCTTTCCCTAACACAAGTTTTGAATTCGTGCTTTTTTCACAGAACAATACTTCTGGAGTGTATTCAACCTAATAGATATATAATTTACATGAATTCCATCAACATGGCATTCCGGGTTCCGTACATGATACATGCATGACGGATTCGAGAAACATGCGTTTCTGAGTTGTGAGCATGTGGATTAGTGAACTTTCATCCACCAAAGAAGGCATATATTACACTTTGAAATATTTACTCTGACTTCATAAGTTTTTTGTATCACCAGGTTCTAAAATCGGACATTTGGCAGTAGAAAACACTCTTTGAGCGAATTCTCACCAATACACATGTAATTTACATTGTTTACATAACCATGGCATTCCGTATTCCGAACATGTTTCATGCATCACGGATTCCTCAAACATGCATTTCTGAGCTGTGAACATGCGCATGACAGATGTTTCAACCACCAAACAAGTTACTTATGCACCTTGAAATAGTTCCTTGGACTTCGTTGCTTCTCCTATCACCAGTTTCAAGAATCACACTTTGATCCCAGAAAAACCCTCTTGGAGCGAATTCTACCCTAGAGATATGTAATTTGAATAGATTCCTTCAACATGATATTCCGTGTTCCGTACATGTTACATGCATGACGGATTCGACATACATGCATTCCTGAGTTGTGACCATGTGGATAACTGATTTTTCATCCTCTATAAAAGGAATAATTTCATATAGACTCGTGTACACATTTTCACAAGCTTTCCCTAACACAAGTTTCCAATTCGTTCATTTTTCACAGAAGAATACTTCTGGAGTGTATTCAACCTAATAGATGTATAATTTACATGAATTCCATCAACATGGCATTCCGGGTTCCGTACATGATACATGCATGACGGATTCGAGAAACATGCGTTTCTGAGTTGTGAGCATGTGGATTAGTGAACTTTCATCCACCAAAGAAGGCATATATTGCACTTTGAAATATTTACTCTGACTTCATAAGTTTTTTGTATCACCAGGTTCTAAAATCGGACATTTGGCAGTAGAAAACACTCTTTGAGCGAATTCTCACCAATACACATGTAATTTACATTGTTTACATAACCATGGCATTCCGTATTCCGAACATGTTTCATGCATCACGGATTCCTCAAACATGCATTTCTGAGCTGTGAACATGCGCATGACAGATGTTTCAACCACCAAACAAGTTACTTATGCACTTTGAAATAGTTCCTTGGACTTCGTTGCTTCTCCTATCACCAGTTTCAAGAATCACACTTTGATCCCAGGAAAACCCTCTTGGAGCGAATTCTACCCTAGAGATATGTAATTTGAATAGATTCCTTCAACATGATATTCCGTGTTCCGTACATGTTACATGCATGACGGATTCGACAAACATGCATTCCTGAGTTGTGACCATGTGGATTACTGATTTTTCATCCTCTATAAAAGGAATAATTTCATATAGACTCGTGTACACATTTTCACAAGCTTTCCCTAACACAAGTTTCGAATTCGTTCATTTTTCACAGAACAATACTTCTGGAGTGTATTCAACCTAATAGATGTATAATTTACATGAATTCCATCAACATAGCATTCCGGGTTCCGTACATGATACATGCATGACGGATTCGAGAAACATGCGTTTCTGAGTTGTGAGCATGTGGATTAGTGAACTTTCATCCACCAAAGAAGGCATATATTGCACTTTGAAATATTTACTCTGACTTCATAAGTTTTTTGTATCACCAGGTTCTAAAATCGGACATTTGGCAGTAGAAAACACTCTTTGAGCGAATTCTCACCAATACACATGTAATTTACATTGTTTACATAACCATGGCATTCCGTATTCCGAACATGTTTCATGCATCACGGATTCCTCAAACATGCATTTCTGAGCTGTGAACATGCGCATGACAGATGTTTCAACCACCAAACAAGTTACTTATGCACTTTGAAATAGTTCCTTGGACTTCGTTGCTTCTCCTATCACCAGTTTCAAGAATCACACTTTGATCCCAGAAAAACCCTCTTGGAGCGAATTCTACCCTAGAGATATGTAATTTGAATAGATTCCTTCAACATGATATTCCGTGTTCCGTACATGTTACATGCATGACGGATTCGACAAACATGCATTCCTGAGTTGTGAGCATGTGGATTACTGAGTTTTCATCCTCTATAAAAGGAATAATTTCATATAGACTCGTGTACACATTTTCACAAGCTTTCCCTAACACAAGTTTCGAATTCGTTCATTTTTCACAGAACAATACTTCTGGAGTGTATTCAACCTAATAGATATATAATTTACATGAATTCCATCAACATGGCATTCCGGTTTCCGTACATGATACATGCATGACAGATTCGAGAAACATGCGTTTCTGAGTTGTGAGCATGTGGATTAGTGAACTTTCATCCACCAAAGAAGGCATATATTGCACTTTGAAATATTTACTCTGACTTCATAAGTTTTTTGTATCACCAGGTTCTAAAATCGGACATTTGGCAGTAGAAAACACTCTTTGAGCGAATTCTCACCAATACACATGTAATTTACATTGTTTACATAACCATGGCATTCCGTATTCCGAACATGTTTCATGCATCACGGATTCCTCAAACATGCATTTCTGAGCTGTGAACATGCGCATGACAGATGTTTCAACCACCAAACAAGTTACTTATGCACTTTGAAATAGTTCCTTGGACTTCGTTGCTTCTCCTATCACCAGTTTCAAGAATCACACTTTGATCCCAGAAAAACCCTCTTGGAGCGAATTCTACCCTAGAGATATGTAATTTGAATAGATTCCTTCAACATGATATTCCGTGTTCCGTACATGTTACATGCATGACGGATTCGACATACATGCATTCCTGAGTTGTGAGCATGTGGATTACTGATTTTTCATCCTCTATAAAAGGAATAATTTCATATAGACTCGTGTACACATTTTCACAAGCTTTCCCTAACACAAGTTTCGAATTCGTGCTTTTTTCACAGAACAATACTTCTGGAGTGTATTCAACCTAATAGATATATAATTTACATGAATTCCATCAACATGGCATTCCGGGTTCCGTACATGATACATGCATGACGGATTCGAGAAACATGCGTTTCTGAGTTGTGAGCATGTGGATTAGTGAACTTTCATCCACCAAAGAAGGCATATATTGCACTTTGAAATATTTACTCTGACTTCATAAGTTTTTTGTATCACCAGGTTCTAAAATCGGACATTTGGCAGTAGAAAACACTCTTTGAGCGAATTCTCACCAATACACATGTAATTTACATTGTTTACATAACCATGGCATTCCGTATTCCGAACATGTTTCATGCATCACGGATTCCTCAAACATGAATTTCTGAGCTGTGAACATGCGCATGACAGATGTTTCAACCACCAAACAAGTTACTTATGCACTTTGAAATAGTTCCTTGGACTTCGTTGCTTCTCCTATCACCAGTTTCAAGAATCACACTTTGATCCCAGAAAAACCCTCTTGGAGCGAATTCTACCCTAGAGATATGTAATTTGAATAGATTCCTTCAACATGATATTCCGTGTTCCGTACATGTTACATGCATGACGGATTCGACATACATGCATTCCTGAGTTGTGAGCATGTGGATTACTGATTTTTCATCCTCTATAAAAGGAATAATTTCATATAGACTCGTGTACACATTTTCACAAGCTTTCCCTAACACAAGTTTCGAATTCGTTCATTTTTCACAGAAGAATACTTCTGGAGTGTATTCAACCTAATAGATATATAATTTACATGAATTCCATCAACATGGCATTCCGGGTTCCATACATGATACATGCATGACAGATTCGAGAAACATGCGTTTCTGAGTTGTGAGCATGTGGATTAGTGAACTTTCATCCACCAAAGAAGGCATATATTGCACTTTGAAATATTTACTCTGACTTCATAAGTTTTTTGTATCACCAGGTTCTAAAATCGGACATTTGGCAGTAGAAAACACTCTTTGAGCGAATTCTCACCAATACACATGTAATTTACATTGTTTACATAACCAAGGCATTCCGTATTCTAAACATGTTTCATGCATCACGGATTCCTCAAACATGCATTTCTGAGCTGTGAACATTCGCATGACAGATGTTTCAACCACCAAACAAATTACTTATGCACTTTGAAATAGTTCCTTGGACTTCGTTGCTTCTCCTATCACCAGTTTCAAGAATCACACTTTGATCCCAGAAAAACCCTCTTGGAGCGAATTCTACCCTAGAGATATGTAATTTGAATAGATTCCTTCAACATGATATTCCGTGTTCCGTACATGTTACATGCATGACGGATTCGACAAACATGCATTCCTGAGTTGTGAGCATGTGGATTACTGAGCTTTCATCCTCTATAAAAGGAATAATTTCATATAGACTCGTGTACACATTTTCACAAGCTTTCCCTAACACAAGTTTCGAATTCGTTCATTTTTCACACAACAATACTTCTGGAGTGTATTAAACCTAATAGATATATAATTTACATGAATTCCATCAACATGGCATTCCGGGTTCCGTACATGATACATGCATGACAGATTCGAGAAACATGCGTTTCTGAGTTGTGAGCATGTGGATTAGTGAACTTTCATCCACCAAAGAAGGCATATATTGCACTTTGAAATATTTACTCTGACTTCATAAGTTTTTTGTATCACCAGGTTCTAAAATCGGACATTTGGCAGTAGAAAACACTCTTTGAGCGAATTCTCACCAATACACATGTAATTTACATTGTTTACATAACCATGGCATTCCCTATTCCGAACATGTTTCATGCATCACGGATTCCTCAAACATGCATTTCTGAGCTGTGAACATGCGCATGACAGATGTTTCAACCACCAAACAAGTTACTTATGCACTTTGAAATAGTTCCTTGGACTTCGTTGCTTCTCCTATCACCAGTTTCAAGAATCACACTTTGATCCCAGAAAAACCCTCTTGGAGCGAATTCTACCCTAGAGATATGTAATTTGAATAGATTCCTTCAACATGATATTCCGTGTTCCGTACATGTTACATGCATGACGGATTCGACATACATGCATTCCTGAGTTGTGAGCATGTGGATTACTGATTTTTCATCCTCTATAAAAGGAATAATTTCATATAGACTCGTGTACACATTTTCACAAGCTTTCCCTAACACAAGTTTCGAATTCGTTCATTTTTCACAGAAGAATACTTCTGGAGTGTATTCAACCTAATAGATATATAATTTACATGAATTCCATCAACATGGCATTCCGGGTTCCGTTCATGATACATGCATGACGGATTCGAGAAACATGCGTTTCTGAGTTGTGAGCATGTGGATTAGTGAACTTTCATCCACCAAAGAAGGCATATATTGCACTTTGAAATATTTACTCTGACTTCATAAGTTTTTTGTATCACCAGGTTCTAAAATCGGACATTTGGCAGTAGAAAACACTCTTTGAGCGAATTCTCACCAATACACATGTAATTTACATTGTTTACATAACCATGGCATTCCGTATTCCGAACATGTTTCATGCATCACGGATTCCTCAAACATGCATTTCTGAGCTGTGAACATGCGCATGACAGATGTTTCAACCACCAAACAAGTTACTTATGCACTTTGAAATAGTTCCTTGGACTTCGTTGCTTCTCCTATCACCAGTTTCAAGAATCACACTTTGATCCCAGAAAAACCCTCTTGGAGCGAATTCTACCCTAGAGATATGTAATTTGAATAGATTCCTTCAACATGATATTCCGTGTTCCGTACATGTTACATGAATGACGGATTCGACATACATGCATTCCTGAGTTGTGAGCATGTGGATTACTGAGTTTTCATCCTCTATAAAAGGAATAATTTCATATAGACTCGTGTACACATTTTCACAAGCTTTCCCTAACACAAGTTTCGAATTCGTGCTTTTTTCACAGAACAATACTTCTGGAGTGTATTCAACCTAATAGATATATAATTTACATGAATTCCATCAACATGGCATTCCGGGTTCCGTACATGATACATGCATGACGGATTCGAGAAACATGCGTTTCTGAGTTGTGAGCATGTGGATTAGTGAACTTTCATCCACCAAAGAAGGCATATATTACACTTTGAAATATTTACTCTGACTTCATAAGTTTTTTGTATCACCAGGTTCTAAAATCGGACATTTGGCAGTAGAAAACACTCTTTGAGCGAATTCTCACCAATACACATGTAATTTACATTGTTTACATAACCATGGCATTCCGTATTCCGAACATGTTTCATGCATCACGGATTCCTCAAACATGCATTTCTGAGCTGTGAACATGCGCATGACAGATGTTTCAACCACCAAACAAGTTACTTATGCACTTTGAAATAGTTCCTTGGACTTCGATGCTTCTCCTATCACCAGTTTCAAGAATCACACTTTGATCCCAGAAAAACCCTCTTGGAGCGAATTCTACCCTAGAGATATGTAATTTGAATAGATTCCTTCAACATGATATTCCGTGTTCCGTACATGTTACATGCATGACGGATTCGACATACATGCATTCCTGAGTTGTGAACATGTGGATTACTGATTTTTCATCCTCTATAAAAGGAATAATTTCATATAGACTCGTGTACACATTTTCACAAGCTTTCCCTAACACAAGTTTCGAATTCGTTCATTTTTCACAGAACAATACTTCTGGAGTGTATTCAACCTAATAGATATGTAATTTACATGAATTCCATTAACATGGCATTCCGGGTTCCGTACATGATACATGCATGATAGATTCGAGAAACATGTGTTTCTGAGTTGTGAGCATGTGGATTAGTGAAGTTTCATCCACCAAAGAAGGCATATATTACACTTTGAAATATTTACTCTGACTTCATAAGTTTTTTGTATCACCAGGTTCTAAAATCGGACATTTGGCAGTAGAAAACACTCTTTGAGCGAATTCTCACCAATACACATGTAATTTACATTGTTTACATAACCATGGCATTCCGTATTCCGAACATGTTTCATGCATCACGGATTCCTCAAACATGCATTTCTGAGCTGTGAACATGCGCATGACAGATGTTTCAACCACCAAACAAGTTACTTATGCACTTTGAAATAGTTCCTTGGACTTCGTTGCTTCTCCTATCACCAGTTTCAAGAATCACACTTTGATCCCAGAAAAACCCTCTTGGAGCGAATTCTACCCTAGAGATATGTAATTTGAATAGATTCCTTCAACATGATATTCCGTGTTCCGTACATGTTACATGCATGACGGATTCGACAAACATGCATTCCTGAGTTGTGAGCATGTGGATTACTGAGCTTTCATCCTCTATAAAAGGAATAATTTCATATAGACTCGTGTACACATTTTCACAAGCTTTCCCTAACACAAGTTTCGAATTCGTTCATTTTTCACAGAACAATACTTCTGGAGTGTATTCAACCTAATAGATATATAATTTACATGAATTCCATCAACATGGCATTCCGGTTTCCGTACATGATACATGCATGACAGATTCGAGAAACATGCGTTTCTGAGTTGTGAGCATGTGGATTAGTGAACTTTCATCCACCAAAGAAGGCATATATTGCACTTTGAAATATTTACTCTGACTTCATAAGTTTTTTGTATCACCAGGTTCTAAAATCGGACATTTGGCAGTAGAAAACACTCTTTGAGCGAATTCTCACCAATACACATGTAATTTACATTGTTTACATAACCATGGCATTCCGTATTCCGAACATGTTTCATGCATCACGGATTCCTCAAACATGCATTTCTGAGCTGTGAACATGCGCATGACAGATGTTTCAACCACCAAACAAGTTACTTATGCACTTTGAAATAGTTCCTTGGACTTCGTTGCTTCTCCTATCACCAGTTTCAAGAATCACACTTTGATCCCAGAAAAACCCTCTTGGAGCGAATTCTACCCTAGAGATATGTAATTTGAATAGATTCCTTCAACATGATATTCCGTGTTCCGTACATGTTACATGCATGACGGATTCGACATACATGCATTCCTGAGTTGTGAGCATGTGGATTACTGATTTTTCATCCTCTATAAAAGGAATAATTTCATATAGACTCGTGTACACATTTTCACAAGCTTTCCCTAACACAAGTTTCGAATTCGTGCTTTTTTCACAGAACAATACTTCTGGAGTGTATTCAACCTAATAGATATATAATTTACATGAATTCCATCAACATGGCATTCCGGGTTCCGTACATGATACATGCATGACGGATTCGAGAAACATGCGTTTCTGAGTTGTGAGCATGTGGATTAGTGAACTTTCATCCACCAAAGAAGGCATATATTGCACTTTGAAATATTTACTCTGACTTCATAAGTTTTTTGTATCACCAGGTTCTAAAATCGGACATTTGGCAGTAGAAAACACTCTTTGAGCGAATTCTCACCAATACACATGTAATTTACATTGTTTACATAACCATGGCATTCCGTATTCCGAACATGTTTCATGCATCACGGATTCCTCAAACATGAATTTCTGAGCTGTGAACATGCGCATGACAGATGTTTCAACCACCAAACAAGTTACTTATGCACTTTGAAATAGTTCCTTGGACTTCGTTGCTTCTCCTATCACCAGTTTCAAGAATCACACTTTGATCCCAGAAAAACCCTCTTGGAGCGAATTCTACCCTAGAGATATGTAATTTGAATAGATTCCTTCAACATGATATTCCGTGTTCCGTACATGTTACATGCATGACGGATTCGACAAACATGCATTCCTGAGTTGTGAGCATGTGGATTACTGAGCTTTCATCCTCTATAAAAGGAATAATTTCATATAGACTCGTGTACACATTTTCACAAGCTTTCCCTAACACAAGTTTCGAATTCGTTCATTTTTCACACAACAATACTTCTGGAGTGTATTCAACCTAATAGATATATAATTTACATGAATTCCATCAACATGGCATTCCGGGTTCCGTACATGATACATGCATGACAGATTCGAGAAACATGCGTTTCTGAGTTGTGAGCATGTGGATTAGTGAACTTTCATCCACCAAAGAAGGCATATATTGCACTTTGAAATATTTACTCTGACTTCATAAGTTTTTTGTATCACCAGGTTCTAAAATCGGACATTTGGCAGTAGAAAACACTCTTTGAGCGAATTCTCACCAATACACATGTAATTTACATTGTTTACATAACCATGGCATTCCCTATTCCGAACATGTTTCATGCATCACGGATTCCTCAAACATGCATTTCTGAGCTGTGAACATGCGCATGACAGATGTTTCAACCACCAAACAAGTTACTTATGCACTTTGAAATAGTTCCTTGGACTTCGTTGCTTCTCCTATCACCAGTTTCAAGAATCACACTTTGATCCCAGAAAAACCCTCTTGGAGCGAATTCTACCCTAGAGATATGTAATTTGAATAGATTCCTTCAACATGATATTCCGTGTTCCGTACATGTTACATGCATGACGGATTCGACATACATGCATTCCTGAGTTGTGAGCATGTGGATTACTGATTTTTCATCCTCTATAAAAGGAATAATTTCATATAGACTCGTGTACACATTTTCACAAGCTTTCCCTAACACAAGTTTCGAATTCGTTCATTTTTCACAGAAGAATACTTCTGGAGTGTATTCAACCTAATAGATATATAATTTACATGAATTCCATCAACATGGCATTCCGGGTTCCGTTCATGATACATGCATGACGGATTCGAGAAACATGCGTTTCTGAGTTGTGAGCATGTGGATTAGTGAACTTTCATCCACCAAAGAAGGCATATATTGCACTTTGAAATATTTACTCTGACTTCATAAGTTTTTTGTATCACCAGGTTCTAAAATCGGACATTTGGCAGTAGAAAACACTCTTTGAGCGAATTCTCACCAATACACATGTAATTTACATTGTTTACATAACCATGGCATTCCGTATTCCGAACATGTTTCATGCATCACGGATTCCTCAAACATGCATTTCTGAGCTGTGAACATGCGCATGACAGATGTTTCAACCACCAAACAAGTTACTTATGCACTTTGAAATAGTTCCTTGGACTTCGTTGCTTCTCCTATCACCAGTTTCAAGAATCACACTTTGATCCCAGAAAAACCCTCTTGGAGCGAATTCTACCCTAGAGATATGTAATTTGAATAGATTCCTTCAACATGATATTCCGTGTTCCGTACATGTTACATGAATGACGGATTCGACATACATGCATTCCTGAGTTGTGAGCATGTGGATTACTGATTTTTCATCCTCTATAAAAGGAATAATTTCATATAGACTCGTGTACACATTTTCACAAGCTTTCCCTAACACAAGTTTCGAATTCGTGCTTTTTTCACAGAACAATACTTCTGGAGTGTATTCAACCTAATAGATATATAATTTACATGAATTCCATCAACATGGCATTCCGGGTTCCGTACATGATACATGCATGACGGATTCGAGAAACATGCGTTTCTGAGTTGTGAGCATGTGGATTAGTGAACTTTCATCCACCAAAGAAGGCATATATTACACTTTGAAATATTTACTCTGACTTCATAAGTTTTTTGTATCACCAGGTTCTAAAATCGGACATTTGGCAGTAGAAAACACTCTTTGAGCGAATTCTCACCAATACACATGTAATTTACATTGTTTACATAACCATGGCATTCCGTATTCCGAACATGTTTCATGCATCACGGATTCCTCAAACATGCATTTCTGAGCTGTGAACATGCGCATGACAGATGTTTCAACCACCAAACAAGTTACTTATGCACTTTGAAATAGTTCCTTGGACTTCGATGCTTCTCCTATCACCAGTTTCAAGAATCACACTTTGATCCCAGAAAAACCCTCTTGGAGCGAATTCTACCCTAGAGATATGTAATTTGAATAGATTCCTTCAACATGATATTCCGTGTTCCGTACATGTTACATGCATGACGGATTCGACATACATGCATTCCTGAGTTGTGAACATGTGGATTACTGATTTTTCATCCTCTATAAAAGGAATAATTTCATATAGACTCGTGTACACATTTTCACAAGCTTTCCCTAACACAAGTTTCGAATTCGTTCATTTTTCACAGAACAATACTTCTGGAGTGTATTCAACCTAATAGATATGTAATTTACATGAATTCCATTAACATGGCATTCCGGGTTCCGTACATGATACATGCATGATAGATTCGAGAAACATGTGTTTCTGAGTTGTGAGCATGTGGATTAGTGAAGTTTCATCCACCAAAGAAGGCATATATTACACTTTGAAATATTTACTCTGACTTCATAAGTTTTTTGTATCACCAGGTTCTAAAATCGGACATTTGGCAGTAGAAAACACTCTTTGAGCGAATTCTCACCAATACACATGTAATTTACATTGTTTACATAACCATGGCATTCCGTATTCCGAACATGTTTCATGCATCACGGATTCCTCAAACATGAATTTCTGAGCTGTGAACATGCGCATGACAGATGTTTCAACCACCAAACAAGTTACTTATGCACTTTGAAATAGTTCCTTGGACTTCGTTGCTTCTCCTATCACCAGTTTCAAGAATCACACTTTGATCCCAGAAAAACCCTCTTGGAGCGAATTCTACCCTAGAGATATGTAATTTGAATAGATTCCTTCAACATGATATTCCATGTTCCGTACATGTTACATGCATGACGGATTCGACATACATGCATTCCTGAGTTGTGAGCATGTGGATTACTGATTTTTCATCCTCTATAAAAGGAATAATTTCATATAGACTCGTGTACACATTTTCACAAGCTTTCCCTAACACAAGTTTCGAATTCGTGCTTTTTTCACAGAAGAATACTTCTGGAGTGTATTCAACCTAATAGATATATAATTTACATGAATTCCATCAACATGGCATTCCGGGTTCCGTACATGATACATGCATGACGGATTCGAGAAACATGCGTTTCTGAGTTGTGAGCATGTGGATTAGTGAACTTTCATCCACCAAAGAAGGCATATATTACACTTTGAAATATTTACTCTGACTTCATAAGTTTTTTGTATCACCAGGTTCTAAAATCGGACATTTGGCAGTAGAAAACACTCTTTGAGCGAATTCTCACCAATACACATGTAATTTACATTGTTTACATAACCATGGCATTCCGTATTCCGAACATGTTTCATGCATCACGGATTCCTCAAACATGCATTTCTGAGTTGTGAACATGCGCATGACAGATGTTTCAACCACCAAACAAGTTACTTATGCACTTTGAAATAGTTCCTTGGACTTCGTTGCTTCTCCTATCACCAGTTTCAAGAATCACACTTTGATCCCAGAAAAACCCTCTTGGAGCGAATTCTACCCTAGAGATATGTAATTTGAATAGATTCCTTCAACATGATATTCCGTGTTCCGTACATGTTACATGCATGACGGATTCGACATACATGCATTCCTGAGTTGTGACCATGTGGATTACTGATTTTTCATCCTCTATAAAAGGAATAATTTCATATAGACTCGTGTACACATTTTCACAAGCTTTCCCAAACACAAGTTTCGAATTCGTTCATTTTTCACAGAAGAATACTTCTGGAGTGTATTCAACCTAATAGATATATAATTTACATGAATTCCATCAACATGGCATTCCGGGTTCCGTACATGATACATGCATGACGGATTCGAGAAACATGCGTTTCTGAGTTGTGAGCATGTGGATTAGGGAACTTTCATCCACCAAAGAAGGCATATATTGCACTTTGAAATATTTACTCTGACTTCATAAGTTTTTTGTATCACCAGGTTCTAAAATCGGACATTTGGCAGTAGAAAACACTCTTTGAGCGAATTCTCACCAATACACATGTAATTTACATTGTTTACATAACCATGGCATTCCGTATTCCGAACATGTTTCATGCATCACGGATTCCTCAAACATGCATTTCTGAGCTGTGAACATGCGCATGACAGATGTTTCAACCACCAAACAAGTTACTTATGCACTTTGAAATAGTTCCTTGGACTTCGTTGCTTCTCCTATCACCAGTTTCAAGAATCACACTTTGATCCCAGAAAAACCCTCTTGGAGCGAATTCTACCCTAGAGATATGTAATTTGAATAGATTCCTTCAACATGATATTCCGTGTTCCGTACATGTTACATGCATGACGGATTCGACATACATGCATTCCTGAGTTGTGAGCATGTGGGTTACTGATTTTTTATCCTCTACAAAAGGAATAATTTCATATAGACTCGTGTACACATTTTCACAAGCTTTCCCTAACACAAGTTTCGAATTCGTTCATTTTTCACAGAAGAATACTTCTGGAGTGTATTCAACCTAATAGATATATAATTTACATGAATTCCATCAACATGGCATTCCGGGTTCCGTACATGATACATGCATGACAGATTCGAGAAACATGCGTTTCTGAGTTGTGAGCATGTGGATTAGTGAACTTTCATCCACCAAAGAAGGCATATATTACACTTTGAAATATTTACTCTGACTTCATAAGTTTTTTGTATCACCAGGTTCTAAAATCGGACATTTGGCAGTAGAAAACACTCTTTGAGCGAATTCTCACCAATACACATGTAATTTACATTGTTTACATAACCATGGCATTCCGTATTCCGAACATGTTTCATGCATCACGGATTCCTCAAACATGCATTTCTGAGCTGTGAACATGCGCATGACAGATGTTTCAACCACTAAACAAGTTACTTATGCACTTTGAAATAGTTCCTTGGACTTCGTTGCTTCTCCTATCACCAGTTTCAAGAATCACACTTTGATCCCAGAAAAACCCTCTTGGAGCGAATTCTACCCTAGAGATATGTAATTTGAATAGATTCCTTCAACATGATATTCCATGTTCCGTACATGTTACATGCATGACGGATTCGACAAACATGCATTCCTGAGTTGTGAGCATGTGGATTACTGAGTTTTCATCCTGTATAAAAGGAATAATTTCATATAGACTCGTGTACACATTTTCACAAGCTTTCCCTAACACAAGTTTCGAATTCGTTCATTTTTCACAGAACAATACTTCTGGAGTGTATTCAACCTAATAGATATATAATTTACATGAATTCCATCAACATGGCATTCCGGGTTCCGTACATGATACATGCATGACAGATTCGAGAAACATGCGTTTCTGAGTTGTGAGCATGTGGATTAGTGAACTTTCATCCACCAAAGAAGGCATATATTGCACTTTGAAATATTTACTATGACTTCATAAGTTTTTTGTATCACCAGGTTCTAAAATCGGACATTTGGCAGTAGAAAACACTCTTTGAGCGAATTCTCACCAATACACATGTAATTTACATTGTTTACATAACCATGGCATTCCCTATTCCGAACATGTTTCATGCATCACGGATTCCTCAAACATGCATTTCTGAGCTGTGAACATGCGCATGACAGATGTTTCAACCACCAAACAAGTTACTTATGCACTTTGAAATAGTTCCTTGGACTTCGTTGCTTCTCCTATCACCAGTTTCAAGAATCACACTTTGATCCCAGAAAAACCCTCTTGGAGCGAATTCTACCCTAGAGATATGTAATTTGAATAGATTCCTTCAACATGATATTCCGTGTTCCGTACATGTTACATGCATGACGGATTCGACATACATGCATTCCTGAGTTGTGAGCATGTGGATTACTGATTTTTCATCCTCTATAAAAGGAATAATTTCATATAGACTCGTGTACACATTTTCACAAGCTTTCCCTAACACAAGTTTCGAATTCGTTCATTTTTCACAGAAGAATACTTCTGGAGTGTATTCAACCTAATAGATATATAATTTACATGAATTCCATCAACATGGCGTTCCGGGTTCCGTTCATGATACATGCATGACGGATTCGAGAAACATGCGTTTCTGAGTTGTGAGCATGTGGATTAGTGAACTTTCATCCACCAAAGAAGGCATATATTGCACTTTGAAATATTTACTCTGACTTCATAATTTTTTTGTATCACCAGGTTCTAAAATCGGACATTTGGCAGTAGAAAACACTCTTTGAGCGAATTCTCACCAATACACATGTAATTTACATTGTTTACATAACCATGGCATTCCGTATTCCGAACATGTTTCATGCATCACGGATTCCTCAAACATGCATTTCTGAGCTGTGAACATGCGCATGACAGATGTTTCAACCACCAAACATGTTACTTATGCACTTTGAAATAGTTCCTTGGACTTCGTTGCTTCTCCTATCACCAGTTTCAAGAATCACACTTTGATCCCAGAAAAACCCTCTTGGAGCGAATTCTACCCTAGAGATATGTAATTTGAATAGATTCCTTCAACATGTTATTCCGTGTTCCGTACATGTTACATGCATGACGGATTCGACATACATGCATTCCTGAGTTGTGACCATGTGGATTACTGATTTTTCATCCTCTATAAAAGGAATAATTTCATATAGACTCGTGTACACATTTTCACAAGCTTTCCCTAAGACAAGTTTCGAATTCGTTCATTTTTCACAGAAGAATACTTCTGGAGTGTATTCAACCTAATAGATATATAATTTACATGAATTCCATCAACATGGCATTCCGGGTTCCGTACATGATACATGCATGACAGATTCGAGAAACATGCGTTTCTGAGTTGTGAGCATGTGGATTAGTGAACTTTCATCCACCAAAGAAGGCATATATTACACTTTGAAATATTTACTCTGACTTCATAAGTTTTTTGTATCACCAGGTTCTAAAATCGGACATTTGGCAGTAGAAAACACTCTTTGAGCGAATTCTCACCAATACACATGTAATTTACATTGTTTACATAACCATGGCATTCCGTATTCCGAACATGTTTCATGCATCACGGATTCCTCAAACATGCATTTCTGAGCTGTGAACATGCGCATGACAGATGTTTCAACCACCAAACAAGTTACTTATGCACTTTGAAATAGTTCCTTGGACTTCGTTGCTTCTCCTATCACCAGTTTCAAGAATCACACTTTGATCCCAGAAAAACCCTCTTGGAGCGAATTCTACCCTAGAGATATGTAATTTGAATAGATTCCTTCAACATGATATTCCGTGTTCCGTACATGTTACATGCATGACGGATTCGACATACATGCATTCCTGAGTTGTGAGCATGTGGGTTACTGATTTTTCATCCTCTACAAAAGGAATAATTTCATATAGACTCGTGTGCACATTTTCACAAGCTTTCCCTAAGACAAGTTTCGAATTCGTTCATTTTTCACAGAAGAATACTTCTGGAGTGTATTCAACCTAATAGATATATAATTTACATGAATTCCATCAACATGGCATTCCGGGTTCCGTACATGATACATGCATGACGGATTCGAGAAACATGCGTTTCTGAGTTGTGAGCATGTGGATTAGTGAACTTTCATCCACCAAAGAAGGCATATATTACACTTTGAAATATTTACTCTGACTTCATAAGTTTTTTTTTTCACCAGGTTCTAAAATCGGACATTTGGCAGTAGAAAACACTCTTTGAGCGAATTCTCACCAATACACATGTAATTTACATTGTTTACATAACCATGGCATTCCGTATTCCGAACATGTTTCATGCATCACGGATTCCTCAAACATGCATTTCTGAGCTGTGAACATGCGCATGACAGATGTTTCAACCACCAAACAAGTTACTTATGCACTTTGAAATAGTTCCTTGGACTTCGATGCTTCTCCTATCACCAGTTTCAAGAATCACACTTTGATCCCAGAAAAACCCTCTTGGAGGGAATTCTACCCTAGAGATATGTAATTTGAATAGATTCCTTCAACATGATATTCCGTGTTCCGTACATGTTACATGCATGACGGATTCGACATACATGCATTCCTGAGTTGTGACCATGTGGATTACTGATTTTTCATCCTCTACAAAAGGAATAATTTCATATAGACTCGTGTACACATTTTCACAAGCTTTCCCAAACACAAGTTTCGAATTCGTTCATTTTTCACAGAAGAATACTTCTGGAGTGTATTCAACCTAATAGATATATAATTTACATGAATTCCATCAACATGGCATTCCGGGTTCCGTACATGATACATGCATGACGGATTCGAGAAACATGCGTTTCTGAGTTGTGAGCATGTGGATTAGTTAACTTTCATCCACCAAAGAAGGCATATATTGCACTTTGAAATATTTACTCTGACTTCATAAGTTTTTTGTATCACCAGGTTCTAAAATCGGACATTTGGCAGTAGAAAACACTCTTTGAGCGAATTCTCACCAATACACATGTAATTTACATTGTTTACATAACCATGGCATTCCGTATTCCGAACATGTTTCATGCATCACGGATTCCTCAATCATGCATTTCTGAGCTGTGAACATGCGCATGACAGATGTTTCAACCACCAAACAAGTTACTTATGCACTTTGAAATAGTTCCTTGGACTTCGTTGCTTCTCCTATCACCAGTTTCAAGAATCACACTTTGATCCCAGAAAAACCCTCTTGGAGCGAATTCTACCCTAGAGATATGTAATTTGAATAGATTCCTTCAACATGATATTCCGTGTTCCGTACATGTTACATGCATGACGGATTCGACATACATGCATTCCTGAGTTGTGAGCATGTGGGTTACTGATTTTTTATCCTCTACAAAAGGAATAATTTCATATAGACTCGTGTACACATTTTCACAAGCTTTCCCTAACACAAGTTTCGAATTCGTTCATTTTTCACAGAAGAATACTTCTGGAGTGTATTCAACCTAATAGATATATAATTTACATGAATTCCATCAACATGGCATTCCGGGTTCCGTACATGATACATGCATGACAGATTCGAGAAACATGCGTTTCTGAGTTGTGAGCATGTGGATTAGTGAACTTTCATCCACCAAAGAAGGCATATATTACACTTTGAAATATTTACTCTGACTTCATAAGTTTTTTGTATCACCAGGTTCTAAAATCGGACATTTGGCAGTAGAAAACACTCTTTGAGCGAATTCTCACCAATACACATGTAATTTACATTGTTTACATAACCATGGCATTCCGTATTCCGAACATGTTTCATGCATCACGGATTCCTCAAACATGCATTTCTGAGCTGTGAACATGCGCATGACAGATGTTTCAACCACTAAACAAGTTACTTATGCACTTTGAAATAGTTCCTTGGACTTCGTTGCTTCTCCTATCACCAGTTTCAAGAATCACACTTTGATCCCAGAAAAACCCTCTTGGAGCGAATTCTACCCTAGAGATATGTAATTTGAATAGATTCCTTCAACATGATATTCCATGTTCCGTACATGTTACATGCATGACGGATTCGACAAACATGCATTCCTGAGTTGTGAGCATGTGGATTACTGAGTTTTCATCCTCTATAAAAGGAATAATTTCATATAGACTCGTGTACACATTTTCACAAGCTTTCCCTAACACAAGTTTCGAATTCGTTCATTTTTCACAGAACAATACTTCTGGAGTGTATTCAACCTAATAGATATATAATTTACATGAATTCCATCAACATGGCATTCCGGGTTCCGTACATGATACATGCATGACAGATTCGAGAAACATGCGTTTCTGAGTTGTGAGCATGTGGATTAGTGAACTTTCATCCACCAAAGAAGGCATATATTGCACTTTGAAATATTTACTATGACTTCATAAGTTTTTTGTATCACCAGGTTCTAAAATCGGACATTTGGCAGTAGAAAACACTCTTTGAGCGAATTCTCACCAATACACATGTAATTTACATTGTTTACATAACCATGGCATTCCCTATTCCGAACATGTTTCATGCATCACGGATTCCTCAAACATGCATTTCTGAGCTGTGAACATGCGCATGACAGATGTTTCAACCACCAAACAAGTTACTTATGCACTTTGAAATAGTTCCTTGGACTTCGTTGCTTCTCCTATCACCAGTTTCAAGAATCACACTTTGATCCCAGAAAAACCCTCTTGGAGCGAATTCTACCCTAGAGATATGTAATTTGAATAGATTCCTTCAACATGATATTCCGTGTTCCGTACATGTTACATGCATGACGGATTCGACATACATGCATTCCTGAGTTGTGAGCATGTGGATTACTGATTTTTCATCCTCTATAAAAGGAATAATTTCATATAGACTCGTGTACACATTTTCACAAGCTTTCCCTAACACAAGTTTCGAATTCGTTCATTTTTCACAGAAGAATACTTCTGGAGTGTATTCAACCTAATAGATATATAATTTACATGAATTCCATCAACATGGCGTTCCGGGTTCCGTTCATGATACATGCATGACGGATTCGAGAAACATGCGTTTCTGAGTTGTGAGCATGTGGATTAGTGAA
This sequence comes from Vicugna pacos, assembly GCF_048564905.1. Lineage (NCBI taxonomy): Eukaryota > Metazoa > Chordata > Mammalia > Artiodactyla > Camelidae > Vicugna > Vicugna pacos. Next base: position 45,871,490 of record NW_027328740.1, on the reverse strand, counting down.
CTTTCATCCACCAAAGAAGGCATATATTGCACTTTGAAATATTTACTCTGACTTCATAATTTTTTTGTATCACCAGGTTCTAAAATCGGACATTTGGCAGTAGAAAACACTCTTTGAGCGAATTCTCACCAATACACATGTAATTTACATTGTTTACATAACCATGGCATTCCGTATTCCGAACATGTTTCATGCATCACGGATTCCTCAAACATGCATTTCTGAGCTGTGAACATGCGCATGACAGATGTTTCAACCACCAAACATGTTACTTATGCACTTTGAAATAGTTCCTTGGACTTCGTTGCTTCTCCTATCACCAGTTTCAAGAATCACACTTTGATCCCAGAAAAACCCTCTTGGAGCGAATTCTACCCTAGAGATATGTAATTTGAATAGATTCCTTCAACATGTTATTCCGTGTTCCGTACATGTTACATGCATGACGGATTCGACATACATGCATTCCTGAGTTGTGACCATGTGGATTACTGATTTTTCATCCTCTATAAAAGGAATAATTTCATATAGACTCGTGTACACATTTTCACAAGCTTTCCCTAAGACAAGTTTCGAATTCGTTCATTTTTCACAGAAGAATACTTCTGGAGTGTATTCAACCTAATAGATATATAATTTACATGAATTCCATCAACATGGCATTCCGGGTTCCGTACATGATACATGCATGACAGATTCGAGAAACATGCGTTTCTGAGTTGTGAGCATGTGGATTAGTGAACTTTCATCCACCAAAGAAGGCATATATTACACTTTGAAATATTTACTCTGACTTCATAAGTTTTTTGTATCACCAGGTTCTAAAATCGGACATTTGGCAGTAGAAAACACTCTTTGAGCGAATTCTCACCAATACACATGTAATTTACATTGTTTACATAACCATGGCATTCCGTATTCCGAACATGTTTCATGCATCACGGATTCCTCAAACATGCATTTCTGAGCTGTGAACATGCGCATGACAGATGTTTCAACCACCAAACAAGTTACTTATGCACTTTGAAATAGTTCCTTGGACTTCGTTGCTTCTCCTATCACCAGTTTCAAGAATCACACTTTGATCCCAGAAAAACCCTCTTGGAGCGAATTCTACCCTAGAGATATGTAATTTGAATAGATTCCTTCAACATGATATTCCGTGTTCCGTACATGTTACATGCATGACGGATTCGACATACATGCATTCCTGAGTTGTGAGCATGTGGGTTACTGATTTTTCATCCTCTACAAAAGGAATAATTTCATATAGACTCGTGTGCACATTTTCACAAGCTTTCCCTAAGACAAGTTTCGAATTCGTTCATTTTTCACAGAAGAATACTTCTGGAGTGTATTCAACCTAATAGATATATAATTTACATGAATTCCATCAACATGGCATTCCGGGTTCCGTACATGATACATGCATGACGGATTCGAGAAACATGCGTTTCTGAGTTGTGAGCATGTGGATTAGTGAACTTTCATCCACCAAAGAAGGCATATATTACACTTTGAAATATTTACTCTGACTTCATAAGTTTTTTTTTTCACCAGGTTCTAAAATCGGACATTTGGCAGTAGAAAACACTCTTTGAGCGAATTCTCACCAATACACATGTAATTTACATTGTTTACATAACCATGGCATTCCGTATTCCGAACATGTTTCATGCATCACGGATTCCTCAAACATGCATTTCTGAGCTGTGAACATGCGCATGACAGATGTTTCAACCACCAAACAAGTTACTTATGCACTTTGAAATAGTTCCTTGGACTTCGATGCTTCTCCTATCACCAGTTTCAAGAATCACACTTTGATCCCAGAAAAACCCTCTTGGAGCGAATTCTACCCTAGAGATATGTAATTTGAATAGATTCCTTCAACATGATATTCCGTGTTCCGTACATGTTACATGCATGACGGATTCGACATACATGCATTCCTGAGTTGTGACCATGTGGATTACTGATTTTTCATCCTCTACAAAAGGAATAATTTCATATAGACTCGTGTACACATTTTCACAAGCTTTCCCAAACACAAGTTTCGAATTCGTTCATTTTTCACAGAAGAATACTTCTGGAGTGTATTCAACCTAATAGATATATAATTTACATGAATTCCATCAACATGGCATTCCGGGTTCCGTACATGATACATGCATGACGGATTCGAGAAACATGCGTTTCTGAGTTGTGAGCATGTGGATTAGTTAACTTTCATCCACCAAAGAAGGCATATATTGCACTTTGAAATATTTACTCTGACTTCATAAGTTTTTTGTATCACCAGGTTCTAAAATCGGACATTTGGCAGTAGAAAACACTCTTTGAGCGAATTCTCACCAATACACATGTAATTTACATTGTTTACATAACCATGGCATTCCGTATTCCGAACATGTTTCATGCATCACGGATTCCTCAATCATGCATTTCTGAGCTGTGAACATGCGCATGACAGATGTTTCAACCACCAAACAAGTTACTTATGCACTTTGAAATAGTTCCTTGGACTTCGTTGCTTCTCCTATCACCAGTTTCAAGAATCACACTTTGATCCCAGAAAAACCCTCTTGGAGCGAATTCTACCCTAGAGATATGTAATTTGAATAGATTCCTTCAACATGATATTCCGTGTTCCGTACATGTTACATGCATGACGGATTCGACATACATGCATTCCTGAGTTGTGAGCATGTGGGTTACTGATTTTTCATCCTCTACAAAAGGAATAATTTCATATAGACTCGTGTACACATTTTCACAAGCTTTCCCTAAGACAAGTTTCGAATTCGTTCATTTTTCACAGAAGAATACTTCTGGAGTGTATTCAACCTAATAGATATATAATTTACATGAATTCCATCAACATGGCATTCCGGGTTCCGTACATGATACATGCATGACGGATTCGAGAAACATGCGTTTCTGAGTTGTGAGCATGTGGATTAGTGAACTTTCATCCACCAAAGAAGGCATATATTGCACTTTGAAATATTTACTCTGACTTCATAAGTTTTTTGTATCACCAGGTTCTAAAATCGGACATTTGGCAGTAGAAAACACTCTTTGAGCGAATTCTCACCAATACACATGTAATTTACATTGTTTAAATAACCATGGCATTCCGTATTCCGAACATGTTTCATGCATCACGGATTCCTCAAACATGCATTTCTGAGCTGTGAACATGCGCATGACAGATGTTTCAACCACCAAACAAGTTACTTATGCACTTTGAAATAGTTCCTTGGACTTCGTTGCTTCTCCTATCACCAGTTTCAAGAATCACACTTTGATCCCAGAAAAACCCTCTTGGAGCGAATTCTACCCTAGAGATATGTAATTTGAATAGATTCCTTCAACATGATATTCCGTGTTCCGTACATGTTACATGCATGACGGATTCGACATACATGCATTCCTGAGTTGTGAGCATGTGGATTACTGATTTTTCATCCTCTATCAAAGGAATAATTTCATATAGACTCGTGTACACATTTTCACAAGCTTTCCCTAACACAAGTTTCGAATTCGTTCATTTTTCACAGAAGAATACTTCTGGAGTGTATTCAACCTAATAGATATATAATTTACATGAATTCCATCAACATGGCATTCCGGGTTCCGTACATGATACATGCATGACGGATTCGAGAAACATGCGTTTCTGAGTTGTGAGCATGTGGATTAGTGAACTTTCATCCACCAAAGAAGGCATATATTACACTTTGAAATATTTACTCTGACTTCATAAGTTTTTTGTATCACCAGGTTCTAAAATCGGACATTTGGCAGTAGAAAACACTCTTTGAGCGAATTCTCACCAATACACATGTAATTTACATTGTTTACATAACCATGGCATTCCGTATTCCGAACATGTTTCATGCATCACGGATTCCTCAAACATGCATTTCTGAGCTGTGAACATGCGCATGACAGATGTTTCAACCACCAAACAAGTTACTTATGCACTTTGAAATAGTTCCTTGGACTTCGTTGCTTCTCCTATCACCAGTTTCAAGAATCACACTTTGATCCCAGAAAAACCCTCTTGGAGCGAATTCTACCCTAGAGATATGTAATTTGAATAGATTCCTTCAACATGATATTCCGTGTTCTGTACATGTTACATGCATGACGGATTCGACATACATGCATTCCTGAGTTGTGACCATGTGGATTACTGATTTTTCATCCTCTATAAAAGGAATAATTTCATATAGACTCGTGTACACATTTTCACAAGCTTTCCCAAACACAAGTTTCGAATTCGTTCATTTTTCACAGAAGAATACTTCTGGAGTGTATTCAACCTAATAGATATATAATTTACATGAATTCCATCAACATGGCATTCCGGGTTCCGTACATGATACATGCATGACGGATTCGAGAAACATGCGTTTCTGAGTTGTGAGCATGTGGATTAGTGAACTTTCATCCACCAAAGAAGGCATATATTGCACTTTGAAATATTTACTCTGACTTCATAATTTTTTTGTATCACCAGGTTCTAAAATCGGACATTTGGCAGTAGAAAACACTCTTTGAGCGAATTCTCACCAATACACATGTAATTTACATTGTTTACATAACCATGGCATTCCGTATTCCGAACATGTTTCATGCATCACGGATTCCTCAAACATGCATTTCTGAGCTGTGAACATGCGCATGACAGATGTTTCAACCACCAAACAAGTTAATTATGCACTTTGAAATAGTTCCTTGGACTTCGTTGCTTCTCCTATCACCAGTTTCAAGAATCACACTTTGATCCCAGAAAAACCCTCTTGGAGCGAATTCTACCCTAGAGATATGTAATTTGAATAGATTCCTTCAACATGATATTCCGTGTTCCGTACATGTTACATGCATGACGGATTCGACATACATGCATTCCTGAGTTGTGAGCATGTGGGTTACTGATTTTTCATCCTCTACAAAAGGAATAATTTCATATAGACTCGTGTACACATTTTCACAAGCTTTCCCTAAGACAAGTTTCGAATTCGTTCATTTTTCACAGAAGAATACTTCTGGAGTGTATTCAACCTAATAGATATATAATTTACATGAATTCCATCAACATGGCATTCCGGGTTCCGTACATGATACATGCATGACGGATTCGAGAAACATGCGTTTCTGAGTTGTGAGCATGTGGATTAGTGAACTTTCATCCACCAAAGAAGGCATATATTACACTTTGAAATATTTACTCTGACTTCATAAGTTTTTTGTATCACCAGGTTCTAAAATCGGACATTTGGCAGTAGAAAACACTCTTTGAGCGAATTCTCACCAATACACATGTAATTTTCATTGTTTACATAACCATGGCATTCCGTATTCCGAACATGTTTCATGCATCACGGATTCCTCAAACATGCATTTCTGAGCTGTGAACATGCGCATGACAGATGTTTCAACCACCAAACAAGTTACTTATGCACTTTGAAATAGTTCCTTGGACTTCGTTGCTTCTCCTATCACCAGTTTCAAGAATCACACTTTGATCCCAGAAAAACCCTCTTGGAGCGAATTCTACCCTAGAGATATGTAATTTGAATAGATTCCTTCAACATGATATTCCGTGTTCCGTACATGTTACATGCATGACGGATTCGACATACATGCATTCCTGAGTTGTGAGCATGTGGATTACTGATTTTTCATCCTCTATCAAAGGAATAATTTCATATAGACTCGTGTACACATTTTCACAAGCTTTCCCTAACACAAGTTTCGAATTCGTGCTTTTTTCACAGAAGAATACTTCTGGAGTGTATTCAACCTAATAGATATATAATTTACATGAATTCCATCAACATGGCATTCCGGGTTCCGTACATGATACATGCATGACGGATTCGAGAAACATGCGTTTCTGAGTTGTGAGCATGTGGATTAGTGAACTTTCATCCACCAAAGAAGGCATATATTACACTTTGAAATATTTACTCTGACTTCATAAGTTTTTTGTATCACCAGGTTCTAAAATCGGACATTTGGCAGTAGAAAACACTCTTTGAGCGAATTCTCACCAATACACATGTAATTTACATTGTTTACATAACCATGGCATTCCGTATTCCGAACATGTTTCATGCATCACGGATTCCTCAAACATGCATTTCTGAGCTGTGAACATGCGCATGACAGATGTTTCAACCACCAAACAAGTTACTTATGCACTTTGAAATAGTTCCTTGGACTTCGTTGCTTCTCCTATCACCAGTTTCAAGAATCACACTTTGATCCCAGAAAAACCCTCTTGGAGCGAATTCTACCCTAGAGATATGTAATTTGAATAGATTCCTTCAACATGATATTCCGTGTTCTGTACATGTTACATGCATGACGGATTCGACATACATGCATTCCTGAGTTGTGACCATGTGGATTACTGATTTTTCATCCTCTATAAAAGGAATAATTTCATATAGACTCGTGTACACATTTTCACAAGCTTTCCCAAACACAAGTTTCGAATTCGTTCATTTTTCACAGAAGAATACTTCTGGAGTGTATTCAACCTAATAGATATATAATTTACATGAATTCCATCAACATGGCATTCCGGGTTCCGTACATGATACATGCATGACGGATTCGAGAAACATGCGTTTCTGAGTTGTGAGCATGTGGATTAGTGAACTTTCATCCACCAAAGAAGGCATATATTGCACTTTGAAATATTTACTCTGACTTCATAATTTTTTTGTATCACCAGGTTCTAAAATCGGACATTTGGCAGTAGAAAACACTCTTTGAGCGAATTCTCACCAATACACATGTAATTTACATTGTTTACATAACCATGGCATTCCGTATTCCGAACATGTTTCATGCATCACGGATTCCTCAAACATGCATTTCTGAGCTGTGAACATGCGCATGACAGATGTTTCAACCACCAAACAAGTTAATTATGCACTTTGAAATAGTTCCTTGGACTTCGTTGCTTCTCCTATCACCAGTTTCAAGAATCACACTTTGATCCCAGAAAAACCCTCTTGGAGCGAATTCTACCCTAGAGATATGTAATTTGAATAGATTCCTTCAACATGATATTCCGTGTTCCGTACATGTTACATGCATGACGGATTCGACATACATGCATTCCTGAGTTGTGAGCATGTGGGTTACTGATTTTTCATCCTCTACAAAAGGAATAATTTCATATAGACTCGTGTACACATTTTCACAAGCTTTCCCTAAGACAAGTTTCGAATTCGTTCATTTTTCACAGAAGAATACTTCTGGAGTGTATTCAACCTAATAGATATATAATTTACATGAATTCCATCAACATGGCATTCCGGGTTCCGTACATGATACATGCATGACGGATTCGAGAAACATGCGTTTCTGAGTTGTGAGCATGTGGATTAGTGAACTTTCATCCACCAAAGAAGGCATATATTACACTTTGAAATATTTACTCTGACTTCATAAGTTTTTTGTATCACCAGGTTCTAAAATCGGACATTTGGCAGTAGAAAACACTCTTTGAGCGAATTCTCACCAATACACATGTAATTTTCATTGTTTACATAACCATGGCATTCCGTATTCCGAACATGTTTCATGCATCACGGATTCCTCAAACATGCATTTCTGAGCTGTGAACATGCGCATGACAGATGTTTCAACCACCAAACAAGTTACTTATGCACTTTGAAATAGTTCCTTGGACTTCGTTGCTTCTCCTATCACCAGTTTCAAGAATCACACTTTGATCCCAGAAAAACCCTCTTGGAGCGAATTCTACCCTAGAGATATGTAATTTGAATAGATTCCTTCAACATGATATTCCGTGTTCTGTACATGTTACATGCATGACGGATTCGACATACATGCATTCCTGAGTTGTGACCATGTGGATTACTGATTTTTCATCCTCTATAAAAGGAATAATTTCATATAGACTCGTGTACACATTTTCACAAGCTTTCCCAAACACAAGTTTCGAATTCGTTCATTTTTCACAGAAGAATACTTCTGGAGTGTATTCAACCTAATAGATATATAATTTACATGAATTCCATCAACATGGCATTCCGGGTTCCGTACATGATACATGCATGACGGATTCGAGAAACATGCGTTTCTGAGTTGTGAGCATGTGGATTAGTGAACTTTCATCCACCAAAGAAGGCATATATTGCACTTTGAAATATTTACTCTGACTTCATAAGTTTTTTGTATCACCAGGTTCTAAAATCGGACATTTGGCAGTAGAAAACACTCTTTGAGCGAATTCTCACCAATACACATGTAATTTACATTGTTTACATAACCATGGCATTCCGTATTCCGAACATGTTTCATGCATCACGGATTCCTCAAACATGCATTTCTGAGCTGTGAACATGCGCATGACAGATGTTTCAACCAACAAACAAGTTAATTATGCACTTTGAAATAGTTCCTTGGACTTCGTTGCTTCTCCTATCACCAGTTTCAAGAATCACACTTTGATCCCAGAAAAACCCTCTTGGAGCGAATTCTACCCTAGAGATATGTAATTTGAATAGATTCCTTCAACATGATATTCCGTGTTCCGTACATGTTACATGCATGACGGATTCGACATACATGCATTCCTGAGTTGTGAGCATGTGGGTTACTGATTTTTCATCCTCTACAAAAGGAATAATTTCATATAGACTCGTGTACACATTTTCACAAGCTTTCCCTAAGACAAGTTTCGAATTCGTTCATTTTTCACAGAAGAATACTTCTGGAGTGTATTCAACCTAATAGATATATAATTTACATGAATTCCATCAACATGGCATTCCGGGTTCCGTACATGATACATGCATGACGGATTCGAGAAACATGCGTTTCTGAGTTGTGAGCATGTGGATTAGTGAACTTTCATCCACCAAAGAAGGCATATATTACACTTTGAAATATTTACTCTGACTTCATAAGTTTTTTGTATCACCAGGTTCTAAAATCGGACATTTGGCAGTAGAAAACACTCTTTGAGCGAATTCTCACCAATACACATGTAATTTTCATTGTTTACATAACCATGGCATTCCGTATTCCGAACATGTTTCATGCATCACGGATTCCTCAAACATGCATTTCTGAGCTGTGAACATGCGCATGACAGATGTTTCAACCACCAAACAAGTTACTTATGCACTTTGAAATAGTTCCTTGGACTTCGTTGCTTCTCCTATCACCAGTTTCAAGAATCACACTTTGATCCCAGAAAAACCCTCTTGGAGCGAATTCTACCCTAGAGATATGTAATTTGAATAGATTCCTTCAACATGATATTCCGTGTTCTGTACATGTTACATGCATGACGGATTCGACATACATGCATTCCTGAGTTGTGACCATGTGGATTACTGATTTTTCATCCTCTATAAAAGGAATAATTTCATATAGACTCGTGTACACATTTTCACAAGCTTTCCCAAACACAAGTTTCGAATTCGTTCATTTTTCACAGAAGAATACTTCTGGAGTGTATTCAACCTAATAGATATATAATTTACATGAATTCCATCAACATGGCATTCCGGGTTCCGTACATGATACATGCATGACGGATTCGAGAAACATGCGTTTCTGAGTTGTGAGCATGTGGATTAGTGAACTTTCATCCACCAAAGAAGGCATATATTGCACTTTGAAATATTTACTCTGACTTCATAAGTTTTTTGTATCACCAGGTTCTAAAATCGGACATTTGGCAGTAGAAAACACTCTTTGAGCGAATTCTCACCAATACACATGTAATTTACATTGTTTACATAACCATGGCATTCCGTATTCCGAACATGTTTCATGCATCACGGATTCCTCAAACATGCATTTCTGAGCTGTGAACATGCGCATGACAGATGTTTCAACCAACAAACAAGTTAATTATGCACTTTGAAATAGTTCCTTGGACTTCGTTGCTTCTCCTATCACCAGTTTCAAGAATCACACTTTGATCCCAGAAAAACCCTCTTGGAGCGAATTCTACCCTAGAGATATGTAATTTGAATAGATTCCTTCAACATGATATTCCGTGTTCCGTACATGTTACATGCATGACGGATTCGACATACATGCATTCCTGAGTTGTGAGCATGTGGGTTACTGATTTTTCATCCTCTACAAAAGGAATAATTTCATATAGACTCGTGTACACATTTTCACAAGCTTTCCCTAAGACAAGTTTCGAATTCGTTCATTTTTCACAGAAGAATACTTCTGGAGTGTATTCAACCTAATAGATATATAATTTACATGAATTCCATCAACATGGCATTCCGGGTTCCGTACATGATACATGCATGACGGATTCGAGAAACATGCGTTTCTGAGTTGTGAGCATGTGGATTAGTGAACTTTCATCCACCAAAGAAGGCATATATTACACTTTGAAATATTTACTCTGACTTCATAAGTTTTTTGTATCACCAGGTTCTAAAATCGGACATTTGGCAGTAGAAAACACTCTTTGAGCGAATTCTCACCAATACACATGTAATTTTCATTGTTTACATAACCATGGCATTCCGTATTCCGAACATGTTTCATGCATCACGGATTCCTCAAACATGCATTTCTGAGCTGTGAACATGCGCATGACAGATGTTTCAACCACCAAACAAGTTACTTATGCACTTTGAAATAGTTCCTTGGACTTCGTTGCTTCTCCTATCACCAGTTTCAAGAATCACACTTTGATCCCAGAAAAACCCTCTTGGAGCGAATTCTACCCTAGAGATATGTAATTTGAATAGATTCCTTCAACATGATATTCCGTGTTCCGTACATGTTACATGCATGACGGATTCGACATACATGCATTCCTGAGTTGTGACCATGTGGATTACTGATTTTTCATCCTCTATCAAAGGAATAATTTCATATAGACTCGTGTACACATTTTCACAAGCTTTCCCTAACACAAGTTTCGAATTCGTGCTTTTTTCACAGAAGAATACTTCTGGAGTGTATTCAACCTAATAGATATATAATTTACATGAATTCCATCAACATGGCATCCCGGGTTCCGTACATGATACATGCATGACGGATTCGAGAAACATGCGTTTCTGAGTTGTGAGCATGTGGATTAGTGAACTTTCATCCACCAAAGAAGGCATATATTACACTTTGAAATATTTACTCTGACTTCATAAGTTTTTTTTATCACCAGGTTCTAAAATCGGACATTTGGCAGTAGAAAACACTCTTTGAGCGAATTCTCACCAATACACATGTAATTTACATTGTTTACATAACCATGGCATTCCGTATTCCGAACATGTTTCATGCATCACGGATTCCTCAAACATGCATTTCTGAGCTGTGAACATGCGCATGACAGATGTTTCAACCACCAAACAAGTTACTTATGCACTTTGAAATAGTTCCTTGGACTTCGTTGCTTCTCCTATCACCAGTTTCAAGAATCACACTTTGATCCCAGAAAAACCCTCTTGGAGCGAATTCTACCCTAGAGATATGTAATTTGAATAGATTCCTTCAACATGATATTCCGTGTTCCGTACATGTTACATGCATGACAGATTCGACATACATGCATTCCTGAGTTGTGACCATGTGGATTACTGATTTATCATCCTCTATAAAAGGAATAATTTCATATAGTCTCGTGTACACATTTTCAAAAGCTTTCCCTAACACAAGTTTCGAATTCGTTCATTTTTCACAGAAGAATACTTCTGGAGTGTATTCAACCTAATAGATGTATAATTTACATGAATTCCATCAACATGGCATTCCGGGTTCCGTACATGATACATGCATGACGGATTCGAGAAACATGCGTTTCTGAGTTGTGAGCATGTGGATTAGTGAACTTTCATCCACCAAAGAAGGCATATATTACACTTTGAAATATTTACTCTGACTTCATAAGTTTTTTGTATCACCAGGTTCTAAAATCGGACATTTGGCAGTAGAAAACACTCTTTGAGCGAATTCTCACCAATACACATGTAATTTACATTGTTTACATAACCATGGCATTCCGTATTCCGAACATGTTTCATGCATCACGGATTCCTCAAACATGCATTTCTGAGCTGTGAACATGCGCATGACAGATGTTTCAACCACCAAACAAGTTACTTATGCACTTTGAAATAGTTCCTTGGACTTCGTTGCTTCTCCTATCACCAGTTTCAAGAATCACACTTTGATCCCAGAAAAACCCTCTTGGAGCGAATTCTACCCTAGAGATATGTAATTTGAATAGATTCCTTCAACATGATATTCCGTGTTCCGTACATGTTACATGCATGACGGATTCGACATACATGCATTCCTGAGTTGTGACCATGTGGATTACTGATTTTTCATCCTCTATAAAAGGAATAATTTCATATAGACTCGTGTACACATTTTCACAAGCTTTCCCTAACACAAGTTTCGAATTCGTGCTTTTTTCACAGAAGAATACTTCTGGAGTTTATTCAACCTAATAGATGTATAATTTACATGAATTCCATCAACATGGCATTCCGGGTTCCGTACATGATACATGCATGACGGATTCGAGAAACATGCGTTTCTGAGTTGTGAGCATGTGGATTAGTGAACTTTCATCCACCAAAGAAGGCATATATTACACTTTGAAATATTTACTCTGACTTCATAAGTTTTTTGTATCACCAGGTTCTAAAATCGGACATTTGGCAGTAGAAAACACTCTTTGAGCGAATTCTCACCAATACACATGTAATTTACATTGTTTACATAACCATGGCATTCCGTATTCCGAACATGTTTCATGCATCACGGATTCCTCAAACATGCATTTCTGAGCTGTGAACATGCGCATGACAGATGTTTCAACCACCAAACAAGTTACTTATGCACTTTGAAATAGTTCCTTGGACTTCGTTGCTTCTCCTATCACCAGTTTCAAGAATCACACTTTGATCCCAGAAAAACCCTCTTGGAGCGAATTCTACCCTAGAGATATGTAATTTGAATAGATTCCTTCAACATGATATTCCGTGTTCCGTACATGTTACATGCATGACGGATTCGACATACATGCATTCCTGAGTTGTGACCATGTGGATTACTGATTTTTCACCCTCTATAAAAGGAATAATTTCATATAGACTCGTGTACACATTTTCACAAGCTTTCCCTAACACAAGTTTCGAATTCGTTCATTTTTCACAGAAGAATACTTCTGGAGTGTATTCAACCTAATAGATGTATAATTTACATGAATTCCATCAACATGGCATTCCGGGTTCCGTACATGATACATGCATGACGGATTCGAGAAACATGCGTTTCTGAGTTGTGAGCATGTGGATTAGTGAACTTTCATCCACCAAAGAAGGCATATATTCCACTTTGAAATATTTACTCTGACTTCATATGTTTTTTGTATCACCAGGTTCTAAAATCGGACATTTGGCAGTAGAAAACACTCTTTGAGCGAATTCTCACCAATACACATGTAATTTACATTGTTTACATAACCATGGCATTCCGTATTCCGAACATGTTTCATGCATCACGGATTCCTCAAACATGCATTTCTGAGCTGTGAACATGCGCATGACAGATGTTTCAACCACCAAACAAGTTACTTATGCACTTTGAAATAGTTCCTTGGACTTCGTTGCTTCTCCTATCACCAGTTTCAAGAATCACACTTTGATCCCAGAAAAACCCTCTTGGAGCGAATTCTACCCTAGAGATATGTAATTTGAATAGATTCCTTCAACATGATATTCCGTGTTCCGTACATGTTACATGCATGACGGATTCGACATACATGAATTCCTGAGTTGTGACCATGTGGATTACTGATTTTTCATCCTCTATAAAAGGAATAATTTCATATAGACTCGTGTACACATTTTCACAAGCTTTCCTAACACAAGTTTCGAATTCGTTCATTTTTCACAGAACAATACTTCTGGAGTGTATTCAACCTAATAGATATATAATTTACATGAATTCCATCAACATGGCATTCCGGGTTCCGTACATGATACATGCATGACGGATTCGAGAAACATGCGTTTCTGAGTTGTGAGCATGTGGATTAGTGAACTTTCATCCACCAAAGAAGGCATATATTACACTTTGAAATATTTACTCTGACTTCATAAGTTTTTTGTATCACCAGGTTCTAAAATCGGACATTTGGCAGTAGAAAACACTCTTGGAGCGAATTCTCACCAATACACATGTAATTTACATTGTTTACATAACCATGGCATTCCGTATTCCGAACATGTTTCATGCATCACGGATTCCTCAAACATGCATTTCTGAGCTGTGAACATGCGCATGACAGATGTTTCAACCACCAAACAAGTTACTTATGCACTTTGAAATAGTTCCTTGGACTTCGTTGCTTCTCCTATCACCAGTTTCAAGAATCACACTTTGATCCCAGAAAAACCCTCTTGGAGCGAATTCTACCGTAGAGATATGTAATTTGAATAGATTCCTTCAACATGAAATTCCGTGTTCCGTACATGTTACATGCATGACGGATTCGACATACATGAATTCCTGAGTTGTGACCATGTGGATTACTGATTTTTCATCCTCTATAAAAGGAATAATTTCATATAGACTCGTGTACACATTTTCACAAGCTTTCCCTAACACAAGTTTCGAATTCGTTCATTTTTCACAGAAGAATACTTCTGGAGGGTATTCAACCTAATAGATGTATAATTTACATGAATTCCATCAACATGGCATTCCGGGTTCCGTACATGATACATGCATGACGGATTCGAGAAACATGCGTTTCTGAGTTGTGAGCATGTGGATTAGTGAACTTTCATCCACCAAAGAAGGCATATATTACACTTTGAAATAGTTACTCTGACTTCATAAGTTTTTTGTATCACCAGGTTCTAAAATCGGACATTTGGCAGTAGAAAACACTCTTTGAGCGAATTCTCACCAATACACATGTAATTTACATTGTTTACATAACCATGGCCTTCCGTATTCCGAACATGTTTCATGCATCACGGATTCCTCAAACATGCATTTCTGAGCTGTGAACATGCGCATGACAGATGTTTCAACCACCAAACAAGTTACTTATGCACTTTGAAATAGTTCCTTGGACTTCGTTGCTTCTCCTATCACCAATTTCAAGAATCACACTTTGATCCCAGAAAAACCCTCTTGGAGCGAATTCTACCCTAGAGATATGTAATTTGAATAGATTCCTTCAACATGATATTCCGTGTTCCGTACATGTTACATGCATGACGGATTCGACATACATGAATTCCTGAGTTGTGACCATGTGGATTACTGATTTTTCATCCTCTATAAAAGGAATAATTTCATATAGACTCGTGTACACATTTTCACAAGCTTTCCTAACACAAGTTTCGAATTCGTTCATTTTTCACAGAAGAATACTTCTGGAGTGTATTCAACCTAATAGATGTATAATTTACATGAATTCCATCAACATGGCATTCCGGGTTCCGTACATGATACATGCATGACGGATTCGAGAAACATGCGTTTCTGAGTTGTGAGCATGTGGATTAGTGAACTTTCATCCACCAAAGAAGGCATATATTACACTTTGAAATATTTACTCTGACTTCATAAGTTTTTTGTATCACCAGGTTCTAAAATCGGACATTTGGCAGTAGAAAACACTCTTTGAGCGAATTCTCACCAATACACATGTAATTTACATTGTTTACATAACCATGGCCTTCCGTATTCCGAACATGTTTCATGCATCACGGATTCCTCAAACATGCATTTCTGAGCTGTGAACATGCGCATGACAGATGTTTCAACCACCAAACAACTTACTTATGCACTTTGAAATAGTTCCTTGGACTTCGTTGCTTCTCCTATCACCAATTTCAAGAATCACACTTTGATCCCAGAAAAACCCTCTTGGAGCGAATTCTACCCTAGAGATATGTAATTTGAATAGATTCCTTCAACATGATATTCCGTGTTCCGTACATGTTACATGCATGACGGATTCGACAAACATGGATTAATGAGTTGTCAGCATGTGGATTACTGATTTTTCATCCTCTATAAAAGGAATAATTTCATATAGACTCGTGTACACATTTTCACAAGCTTTCCCTAACACAAGTTTCGAATTCGTTCATTTTTCACAGAAGAATACTTCTGGAGTGTATTCAACCTAATAGATGTATAATTTACATGAATTCCATCAACATGGCATTCCGGGTTCCGTACATGATACATGCATGACGGATTCGAGAAACATGCGTTTCTGAGTTGTGAGCATGTGGATTAGTGAACTTTCATCCACCAAATAAGGCATATATTACACTCTGAAATATTTACTCTGACTTCATAAGTTTTTTGTATCACCAGGTTCTAAAATCGGACATTTGGCAGTAGAAAACACTCTTTGAGCGAATTCTCACCAATACACATGTAATTTACATTGTTTACATAACCATGGCATTCCGTATTCCGAACATGTTTCATGCATCACGGAT
The DNA here is from genome assembly GCF_048564905.1 of Vicugna pacos. Classification (NCBI taxonomy): domain Eukaryota; kingdom Metazoa; phylum Chordata; class Mammalia; order Artiodactyla; family Camelidae; genus Vicugna; species Vicugna pacos. The sequence continues at coordinate 45,854,964 of NW_027328740.1, read as the reverse complement.
TCCTCAAACATGCATTTCTGAGCTGTGAACATGCGCATGACAGATGTTTCAACCACCAAACAAGTTACTTATGCACTTTGAAATAGTTCCTTGGACTTCGTTGCTTCTCCTATCACCAGTTTCAAGAATCACACTTTGATCCCAGAAAAACCCTCTTGGAGCGAATTCTACCCTAGAGATATGTAATTTGAATAGATTCCTTCAACATGATATTCCGTGTTCCGTACATGTTACATGCATGACGGATTCGACAAACATGCATTCCTGAGTTGTGAGCATGTGGATTACTGATTTTTCATCCTCTATAAAAGGAATAATTTCATATAGACGCGTGTTCACATTTTCACAAGCTTTCCCTAACACAAGTTTCGAATTCGTTCATTTTTAACAGAAGAATACTTCTGGAGTGTATTCAACCTAATAGATATATAATTTACATGAATTCCATCAATATGACATTCCAGGTTCCGTACATGATACATGCATGACGGATTCGAGAAACATGCGTTTCTGAGTTGTGAGCATGTGGATTAGTGAACTTTCATCCACCAAAGAAGGCATATATTGCACTTTGAAATATTTACTCTGACTTCATAAGTTTTTTGTATCACCAGGTTCTAAAATCGGACATTTGGCAGTAGAAAACACTCTTTGAGCGAATTCTCACCAATACACATGTAATTTACATTGTTTACATAACCATGGCCTTCCGTATTCCGAACATGTTTCATGCATCACGGATTCCTCAAACATGCATTTCTGAGCTGTGAACATGCGCATGACAGATGTTTCAACCACCAAACAAGTTACTTATGCACTTTGAAATAGTTCCTTGGACTTCGTTGCTTCTCCTATCACCAGTTTCAAGAATCACACTTTGATCCCAGAAAAACCCTCTTGGAGCGAATTCTACCCTAGAGATATGTAATTTGAATAGATTCCTTCAACATGATATTCCGTGTTCCGTACATGTTACATGCATGACGGATTCGACATACATGCATTCCTGAGTTGTGACCATGTGGATTACTGATTTTTCATCCTCTATCAAAGGAATAATTTCATATAGACTCGTGTACACATTTTCACAAGCTTTCCCTAACACAAGTTTCGAATTCGTGCTTTTTTCACAGAAGAATACTTCTGGAGTCTATTCAACCTAATAGATATATAATTTACATGAATTCCATCAACATGGCATTCCGGGTTCCGTACATGATACATGCATGACGGATTCGAGAATCATGCGTTTCTGAGTTTTGAGCATGTGGATTAGTGAACTTTCATCCACCAAAGAAGGCATATATTACACTTTGAAATATTTACTCTGACTTCATAAGTTTTTTGTATCACCAGGTTCTAAAATCGGACATTTGGCAGTAGAAAACACTCTTTGAGCGAATTCTCACCAATACACATGTAATTTACATTGTTTACATAACCATGGCATTCCGTATTCCGAACATGTTTCATGCATCACGGATTCCTCAAACATGCATTTCTGAGCTGTGAACATGCGCCTGACAGATGTTTCAACCACCAAACAATTTACTTATGCACTTTGAAATAGTTCCTTGGACTTCGTTGCTTCTCCTATCACCAGTTTCAAGAATCACACTTTGATCCCAGAAAAACCCTCTTGGAGCGAATTCTACCCTAGAGATATGTAATTTGAATAGATACCTTCAACATGATATTCCGTGTTCCGTACATGTTACATGCATGACGGATTCGACATACATGCATTCCTGAGTTGTGAGCATGTGGATTACTGATTTTTCATCCTCTATAAAAGGAATAATTTCATATAGACTCGTGTACACATTTTCACAAGCTTTCCCTAACACAAGTTTCGAATTCGTTCATTTTTCACAGAAGAATACTTCTGGAGTGTATTCAACCTAATAGATATATAATTTACATGAATTCCATCAACATGGAATTCCGGGTTCCGTACATGATACATGCATGACGGATTCGAGAAACATGCGTTTCTGAGTTGTGAGCATGTGGATTAGTGAACTTTCATCCACCAAAGAAGGCATATATTGCACTTTGAAATATTTACTCTGACTTCATAAGTTTTTTGTATCACCAGGTTCTAAAATCGGATATTTGGCAGTAGAAAACACTCTTTGAGCGAATTCTCACCAATACACATGTAATTTACATTGTTTACATAACCATGGCATTCCGTATTCCGAACATGTTTCATGCATCACGGATTCCTCAAACATGCATTTCTGAGCTGTGAACATGCGCCTCACAGATGTTTCAACCACCAAACAATTTACTTATGCACTTTGAAATAGTTCCTTGGACTTCGTTGCTTCTCCTATCACCAGTTTCAAGAATCACACTTTGATCCCAGAAAAACCCTCTTGGAGCGAATTCTACCCTAGAGATATGTAATTTGAATAGATTCCTTCAACATGATATTCCGTGTTCCATACATGTTACATGCATGACGTATTCGACATACATGCATTCCTGAGTTGTGAGCATGTGGATTACTGATTTTTCATCCTCTATCAAAGGAATAATTTCATATAAACTCGTGTACACATTTTCACAAGCTTTCCCTAACACAAGTTTCGAATTAGTTCATTTTTCACAGAAGAATACTTCTGGAGTGTATTCAACCTAATAGATATATAATTTACATGAATTCCATCAACATGGCATTCCGGGTTCCGTACATGATACATGCATGACGGATTCGAGAATCATGCGTTTCTGAGTTGTGAGCATGTGGATTAGTGAACTTTCATCCACCAAAGAAGGCATATATTACACTTTGAAATATTTACTCTGACTTCATAAGTTTTTTGTATCACCAGGTTCTAAAATCGGACATTTGGCAGTAGAAAACACTCTTTGAGCGAATTCTCACCAATACACATGTAATTTACATTGTTTACATAACCATGGCATTCCGTATTCCGAACATGTTTCATGCATCATGGATTCCTCAAACATGCATTTCTGAGCTGTGAACATGCGCATGACAGATGTTTCAACCACCAAACAAGTTACTTATGCACTTTGAAATAGTTCCTTGGACTTCGTTGCTTCTCCTATCACCAGTTTCAAGAATCACACTTTGATCCCAGAAAAACCCTCATGGAGCGAATTCTACCCTAGAGATATGTAATTTGAATAGATTCCTTCAACATGATATTCCGTGTTCCGTACATGTTACATGCATGACGGATTCGACATACATGCATTCCTGAGTTGTGAGCATGTGGATTACTGATTTTTCATCCTCTATAAAAGGAATAATTTCATATAGACTCGTGTACACATTTTCACAAGCTTTCCCTAACACAAGTTTCGAATTCGTTCATTTTTCACAGAAGAATACTTCTGGAGTGTATTCAACCTAATAGATATATAATTTACATGAATTACATCAACATGGCATTCCGGGTTCCGTACATGATACATGCATGACGGATTCGAGAAACATGCGTTTCTGAGTTGTGAGCATGTGGATTAGTGAACTTTCATCCACCAAAGAAGGCATATATTACACTTTGAAATATTTACTCTGACTTCATAAGTTTTTTGTATCACCAGGTTCTAAAATCGGACATTTGGCAGTAGAAAACACTCTTTGAGCGAATTCCACCAATACACATGTAATTTACATTGTTTACATAACCATGGCATTCCGTATTCCGAACATGTTTCATGCATCACGGATTCCTCAAACATGCATTTCTGAGCTGTGAACATGCGCATGACAGATGTTTCAACCACCAAACAAGTTACTTATGCACTTTGAAATAGTTCCTTGGACTTCGTTGTTTCTCCTATCACCAGTTTCAAGAATCACACTTTGATCCCAGAAAAACCCTCTTGGAGCGAATTCTACCCTAGAGATATGTAATTTGTATAGATTCCTTCAACATGATATTCCGTGTTCCGTACATGTTACATGCATTACGCATTCGACATACATGCATTCCTGAGTTGTGAGCATGTGGATTACTGATTTTTCATCCTCTATCAAAGGAATAATTTCATATAGACTCGTGTACACATTTTCAATAGCTTTCCCTAACACAAGTTTCGAATTCGTTCATTTTTCACAGAAGAATACTTCTGGAGTGTATTCAACCTAATAGATATATAATTTACATGAATTCCATCAACATGGCATTCCGGGTTCCGTACATGATACATGCACGACGGATTCGAGAAACATGCGTTTCTGAGTTGTGAGCATGTGGATTAGTGAACTTTCATCCACCAAAGAAGGCATATATTACACTTTGAAATATTTACTCTGACTTCATAAGTTTTTTGTATCACCAGGTTCTAAAATCGGACATTTGGCAGTAGAAAACACTCTTTGAGCGAATTCTCACCAATACACATGTAATTTACATTGTTTACATAACCATGGCCTTCCGTATTCCGAACATGTTTCATGCATCACGGATTACTCAAACATGCATTTCTGAGCTGTGAACATGTGCATGACAGATGTTTCAACCACCAAACAAGTTACTTATGCACTTTGAAATAGTTCCTTGGACTTCGTTGCTTCTCCTATCACCAGTTTCAAGAATCACACTTTGATCCCAGAACAACCCTCTTGGAGCGAATTCTACCCTAGAGATATGTAATTTGAATAGATTCATTCAACATGATATTCCGTGTTCCGTACATGTTACATGCATGACGGATTCGACATACATGCATTCCTGAGTTGTGACCATGTGGATTACTGATTTTTCATCCTCTATAAAAGGAATAATTTCATATAGACTCGTGTACACATTTTCACAAGCTTTCCCTAACACAAGTTTCGAATTCGTTCATTTTTCACAGAAGAATACTTCTGGAGTTTATTCAACCTAATAGATATATAATTTACATGAATTCCATCAACATGGCATTCCGGGTTCCGTACATGATACATGCATGACGGATTCGAGAAACATGCGTTTCTGAGTTGTGAGCATGTGGATTATTGAACTTTCATCCACCAAAGAAGGCATATATTACACTTTGAAATATTTACTCTGACTTCATAAGTTTTTTGTATCACCAGGTTCTAAAATCGGACATTTGGCAGTAGAAAACACTCTTTGAGCGAATTCTCACCAATACACATGTAATTTACATTGTTTACATAACCATGGCATTCCGTATTCCGAACATGTTTCATGCATCACGGATTCCTCAAACATGCATTTCTGAGCTGTGAACATGCGCATGACAGATGTTTCAACCACCAAACAAGTTACTTATGCACTTTGAAATAGTTCCTTGGACTTCGTTGCTTCTCCTATCACCAGTTTCAAGAATCACACTTTGATCCCAGAAAAACCCTCTTGGAGCGAATTCTACCCTAGAGATATGTAATTTGTATAGATTCCTTCAACATGATATTCCGTGTTCCGTACATGTTACATGCATGACGGATTCGACATACATGCATTCCTGAGTTGTGAGCATGTGGATTACTGATTTTTCATCCTCTATCAAAGGAATAATTTCATATAGACTCGTGTACACATTTTCACAAGCTTTCCCTAACACAAGTTTCGAATTCGTTCATTTTTCACAGAAGAATACTTCTGGAGTGTATTCAACCTAATAGATATATAATTTACATGAATTCCATCAACATGGCATTCCGGGTTCCGTACATGATACATGCATGACGGATTCGAGAAACATGCGTTTCTGAGTTGTGAGCATGTGGATTAGTGAACTTTCATCCACCAAAGAAGGCATATATTACACTTTGAAATATTTACTCTGACTTCATAAGTTTTTTGTATCACCAGGTTCTAAAATCGGACATTTGGCAGTAGAAAACACTCTTTGAGCGAATTCTCACCAATACACATGTAATTTACATTGTTTACATAACCATGGCCTTCCGTATTCCGAACATGTTTCATGCATCACGGATTCCTCAAACATGCATTTCTGAGCTGTGAACATGTGCATGACAGATGTTTCAACCACCAAACAAGTTACTTATGCACTTTGAAATAGTTCCTTGGACTTCGTTGCTTCTCCTATCACCAGTTTCAAGAATCACACTTTGATCCCAGAAAAACCCTCTTGGAGCGAATTCTACCCTAGAGATATGTAATTTGAATAGATTCCTTCAACATGATATTCCGTGTTCCATACATGTTACATGCATGACGTATTCGACATACATGCATTCCTGAGTTGTGAGCATGTGGATTACTGATTTTTCATCCTCTATCAAAGGAATAATTTCATATAGACTCGTGTACACATTTTCACAAGCTTTCCCTAACACAAGTTTCGAATTCGTTCATTTTTCACAGAAGAATACTTCTGGAGTGTATTCAACCTAATAGATATATAATTTACATGAATTCCATCAACATGGCATTCCGGGTTCCGTACATGATACATGCATGACGGATTCGAGAATCATGCGTTTCTGAGTTGTGAGCATGTGGATTAGTGAACTTTCATCCACCAAAGAAGGCATATATTACACTTTGAAATATTTACTCTGACTTCATAAGTTTTTTGTATCACCAGGTTCTAAAATCGGACATTTGGCAGTAGAAAACACTCTTGGAGCGAATTCTCACCAATACACATGTAATTTACATTGTTTACATAACCATGGCCTTCCGTATTCCGAACATGTTTCATGCATCACGGATTCCTCAAACATGCATTTCTGAGCTGTGAACATGTGCATGACAGATGTTTCAACCACCAAACAAGTTACTTATGCACTTTGAAATAGTTCCTTGGACTTCGTTGCTTCTCCTATCACCAGTTTCAAGAATCACACTTTGATCCCAGAAAAACCCTCTTGGAGCGAATTCTACCCTAGAGATATGTAATTTGAATAGATTCCTTCAACATGATATTCCGTGTTCCATACATGTTACATGCATGACGTATTCGACATACATGCATTCCTGAGTTGTGAGCATGTGGATTACTGATTTTTCATCCTCTATCAAAGGAATAATTTCATATAGACTCGTGTACACATTTTCACAAGCTTTCCCTAACACAAGTTTCGAATTCGTTCATTTTTCACAGAAGAATACTTCTGGAGTGTATTCAACCTAATAGATATATAATTTACATGAATTCCATCAACATGGCATTCCGGGTTCCGTACATGATACATGCATGACGGATTCGAGAATCATGCGTTTCTGAGTTGTGAGCATGTGGATTAGTGAACTTTCATCCACCAAAGAAGGCATATATTACACTTTGAAATATTTACTCTGACTTCATAAGTTTTTTGTATCACCAGGTTCTAAAATCGGACATTTGGCAGTAGAAAACACTCTTTGAGCGAATTCTCACCAATACACATGTAATTTACATTGTTTACATAACCATGGCATTCCGTATTCCGAACATGTTTCATGCATCACGGATTCCTCAAACATGCATTTCTGAGCTGTGAACATGCGCATGACAGATGTTTCAACCACCAAACAAGTTACTTATGCACTTTGAAATAGTTCCTTGGACTTCGTTGCTTCTCCTATCACCAGTTTCAAGAATCACACTTTGATCCCAGAAAAACCCTCTTGGAGCGAATTCTACCCTAGAGATATGTAATTTGAATAGATTCCTTCAACATGATATTCCGTGTTCCGTACATGTTACATGCATGACGGATTCGACATACATGCATTCCTGAGTTGTGACCATGTGGATTACTGATTTTTCATCCTCTATCAAAGGAATAATTTCATATAGACTCGTGTACACATTTTCACAAGCTTTCCCTTACACAAGTTTCGAATTCGTGCTTTTTTCACAGAAGAATACTTCTGGAGTGTATTCAACCTAATAGATATATAATTTACATGAATTCCATCAACATGGCATTCCGGGTTCCGTACATGATACATGCATGACGGATTCGAGAAACATGCGTTTCTGAGTTGTGAGCATGTGGATTAGTGAACTTTCATCCACCAAAGAAGGCATATATTGCACTTTGAAATATTTACTCTGACTTCATAAGTTTTTTGTATCACCAGGTTCTAAAATCGGACATTTGGCAGTAGAAAACACTCTTTGAGCGAATTCTCACCAATACACATGTAATTTACATTGTTTGCATAACCATGGCATTCCGTATTCCGAACATGTTTCATGCATCACGGATTCCTCAAACATGCATTTCTGAGCTGTGAACATGCGCATGACAGATGTTTCAACCACCAAACAAGTTACTTATGCACTTTGAAATAGTTCCTTGGACTTCGTTGCTTCTCCTATCACCAGTTTCAAGAATCACACTTTGATCCCAGAAAAACCCTCTTGGAGCGAATTCTACCCTAGAGATATGTAATTTGAATAGATTCCTTCAACATGATATTCCGTGTTCCGTACATGTTACATGCATGACGGATTCGACATACATGCATTCCTGAGTTGTGACCATGTGGATTACTGATTTTTCATCCTCTATCAAAGGAATAATTTCATATAGACTCGTGTACACATTTTCACAAGCTTTCCCTAACACAAGTTTCGAATTCGTGCTTTTTTCACAGAAGAATACTTCTGGAGTGTATTCAACCTAATAGATATATAATTTACATGAATTCCATCAACATGGCATTCCGGGTTCCGTACATGATACATGCATGACGGATTCGAGAAACATGCGTTTCTGAGTTGTGAGCATGTGGATTAGTGACCTTTCATCCACCAAAGAAGGCATATATTACACTTTGAAATATTTACTCTGACTTCATAAGTTTTTTGTATCACCAGGTTCTAAAATCGGACATTTGGCAGTAGAAAACACTCTTTGAGCGAATTCTCACCAATACACATGTAATTTACATTGTTTACATAACCATGGCATTCCGTATTCCGAACATGTTTCATGCATCACGGATTCCTCAAACATGCATTTCTGAGCTGTGAACATGCGCATGACAGATGTTTCAACCACCAAACAAGTTACTTATGCACTTTGAAATAGTTCCTTGGACTTCGTTGCTTCTCCTATCACCAGTTTCAAGAATCACACTTTGATCCCAGAAAAACCCTCTTGGAGCGAATTCTACCCTAGAGATATGTAATTTGAATAGATTCCTTCAACATGATATTCCGTGTTCCGTACATGTTACATGCATGACGGATTCGACATACATGCATTCCTGAGTTGTGACCATGTGGATTACTGATTTTTCATCCTCTATAAAAGGAATAATTTCATATAGACTCGTGTACACATTTTCACAAGCTTTCCCTAACACAAGTTTCGAATTCGTTCATTTTTCACAGAAGAATACTTCTGGAGTGTATTCAACCTAATAGATATATAATTTACATGAATTCCATCAACATGGCATTCCGGGTTCCGTACATTATACATGCATGACGGATTCGAGAAACATGCGTTTCTGAGTTGTGAGCATGTGGATTAGTGAACTTTCATCCACCAAAGAAGGCATATATTACACTTTGAAATATTTACTCTGACTTCATAAGTTTTTTGTATCACCAGGTTCTAAAATCGGACATTTGGCAGTAGAAAACACTCTTTGAGCGAATTCTCACCAATACACATGTAATTTACATTGTTTACATAACCATGGCATTCCGTATTCCGAACATGTTTCATGCATCACGGATTCCTCAAACATGCATTTCTGAGCTGTGAACATGCGCATGACAGATGTTTCAACCACCAAACAAGTTACTTATGCACTTTGAAATAGTTCCTTGGACTTCGTTGCTTCTCCTATCACCAGTTTCAAGAATCACACTTTGATCCCAGAAAAACCCTCTTGGAGCGAATTCTACCCTAGAGATATGTAATTTGAATAGATTCCTTCAACATGATATTCCGTGTTCCGTACATGTTACATGCATGACGGATTCGACATACATGCATTCCTGAGTTGTGACCATGTGGATTACTGATTTTTCATCCTCTATCAAAGGAATAATTTCATATAGACTCGTGTACACATTTTCACAAGCTTTCCCTAACACAAGTTTCGAATTCGTGCTTTTTTCACAGAACAATACTTCTGGAGTGTATTCAACCTAATAGATATATAATTTACATGAATTCCATCAACATGGCATTCCGGGTTCCGTACATGATACATGCATGACGGATTCGAGAAACATGCGTTTCTGAGTTGTGAGCATGTGGATTAGTGAACTTTCATCCACCAAAGAAGGCATATATTACAGTTTGAAATATTTACTCTGACTTCATAAGTTTTTTGTATCACCAGGTTCTAAAATCGGACATTTGGCAGTAGAAAACACTCTTTGAGCGAATTCTCACCAATACACATGTAATTTACATTGTTTACATAACCATGGCATTCCGTATTCCGAACATGTTTCATGCATCACGGATTCCTCAAACATGCATTTCTGAGCTGTGAACATGCGCATGACAGATGTTTCAACCACCAAACAAGTTACTTATGCACTTTGAAATAGTTCCTTGGACTTCGTTGCTTCTCCTATCACCAGTTTCAAGAATCACAATTTGATCCCAGAAAAACCCTCTTGGAGCGAATTCTACCCTAGAGATATGTAATTTGAATAGATTCCTTCAACATGATATTCCGTGTTCCGTACATGTTACATGCATGACGGATTCGACATACATGCATTCCTGAGTTGTGACCATGTGGATTACTGATTTTTCATCCTCTATAAAAGGAATAATTTCATATAGACTCGTGTACACATTTTCACAAGCTTTCCCTAACACAAGTTTCGAATTCGTGCTTTTTTCACAGAAGAATACTTCTGGAGTGTATTCAACCTAATAGATAAATAATTTACATGAATAACATCAACATGGCATTCCGGGTTCCGTACATGATACATGCATGACGGATTCGAGAAACATGCGTTTCTGAGTGGTGAGCATGTGGATTAGTGAACTTTCATCCACCAAAGAAGGCATATATTACACTTTGAAATATTTACTCTGACTTCATAAGTTTTTTGTATCACCAGGTTCTAAAATCGGACATTTGGCAGTAGAAAACACTCTTTGAGCGAATTCTCACCAATACACATGTAATTTTCATTGTTTACATAACCATGGCATTCCGTATTCCGAACATGTTTCATGCATCACGGATTCCTCAAACATGCATTTCTGAGCTGTGAACATGCGCATGACAGATGTTTCAACCACCAAACAAGTTACTTATGCACTTTGAAATAGTTCCTTGGACTTCGTTGCTTCTCCTATCACCAGTTTCAAGAATCACACTTTTATCCCAGAAAAACACTCTTGGAGCGAATTCTACCCTAGAGATATGTAATTTGAATAGATTCCTTCAACATGATATTCCGTGTTCCGTACATGTTACATGCATGACGGATTCGACATACATGTATTCCTGAGTTGTGACCATGTGGATTACTGATTTTTCATCCTCTATGAAAGGAATAATTTCATATAGACTCGTGTACACATTTTCACAATCTCTCCCTAACACAAGTTTCGAATTCGTTCATTTTTCACAGAAGAATACTTCTGGAGTGTATTCAATCTAATAGATATATAATTTACATGAATTCCATCAACATGGCATTCCGGGTTCCGTACATGATACATGCATGACGGATTCGAGAAACATGCGTTTCTGAGTTGTGAGCATGTGGATTAGTGAACTTTCATCCACCAAAGAAGGCATATATTACACTTTGAAATATTTACTCTGACTTCATAAGTTTTTTGTATCACCAGGTTCTAAAATTGGACATTTGGCAGTGGAAAACACTCTTTGAGCGAATTCTCACCAATACACATGTAATTTACATTGTTTACATAACCATGGCATTCCGTATTCCGAACATGTTTCATGCATCACGGATTCCTCAAACATGCATTTCTGAGCTGTGAACATGCGCATGACAGATGTTTCAACCACCAAACAAGTTACTTACGCACTTTGAAATAGTTCCTTGGACTTCGTTGCTTCTCCTATCACCAGTTTCAAGAATCACACTTTGATCCCAGAAAAACCCTCTTGGAGCGAATTCTACCCTAGAGATATGTAATTTGAATAGATTCCTTCAACATGATATTCCGTGTTCCGTACATGTTACATGCATGACGGATTCGACATACATGCATTCCTGAGTTGTGACCATGTGGATTACTGATTTTTCATCCTCTATAAAAGGAATAATTTCATATAGACTCGTGTACACATTTTCACAAGCTTTCCCTAACACAAGTTTCGAATTCGTGCTTTTTTCACAGAAGAATACTTCTGGAGTGTATTCAACCTAATAGATAAATAATTTACATGAATTCCATCAACATGGCATTCCGGGTTCCGTACATGATACATGCATGACGGATTCGAGAAACATGCGTTTCTGAGTTGTGAGCATGTGGATTAGTGAACTTTCATCCACCAAAGAAGGCATATATTACACTTTGAAATATTTACTCTGACTTCATAAGTTTTTTGTATCACCAGGTTCTAAAATCGGACATTTGGCAGTAGAAAACACTCTTTGAGCGAATTCTCACCAATACACATGTAATTTACATTGTTTACATAACCATGGCATTCCGTATTCCGAACATGTTTCATGCATCACGGATTCCTCAAACATGCATTTCTGAGCTGTGAACATGCGCATGACAGATGTTTCAACCACCAAAAATGTTACTTACGCACTTTGAAATAGTTCCTTGGACTTCGTTGCTTCTCCTATCACCAGTTTCAAGAATCACACTTTGATCCCAGAAAAACCCTCTTGGAGCGAATTCTACCCTAGAGATATGTAATTTGAATAGATTCCTTCAACATGATATTCCGTGTTCCGTACATGTTACATGCATGACGGATTCGACATACATGCATTCCTGAGTTGTGACCATGTGGATTACTGATTTTTCATCCTCTATAAAAGGAATAATTTCATATAGACTCGTGTACACATTTTCACAAGCTTTCCCTAACACAAGTTTCGAATTCGTTCATTTTTCACAGAAGAATACTTCTGGAGTGTATTCAACCTAATAGATATATAATTTACATGAATTCCATCAACATGGCATTCCGGGTTACGTACATGATACATGCATGACGGATTCGAGAAACATGCGTTTCTGAGTTGTGAGCATGTGGATTAGTGAACTTTCATCCACCAAAGAAGGCATATATTACACTTTGAAATATTTACTCTGACTTCATAAGTTTTTTGTATCACCAGGTTCTAAAATCGGACATTTGGCAGTAGAAAACACTCTTTGAGCGAATTCTCACCAATACACATGTAATTTACATTGTTTACATAACCATGGCCTTCCGTATTCCGAACATGTTTCATGCATCACGGATTCCTCAAACATGCATTTCTGAGCTGTGAACATGTGCATGACAAATGTTTCAACCAACAAACAAGTTACTTATGCACTTTGAAATAGTTCCTTGGACTTCGTTGCTTCTCCTATCACCAGTTTCAAGAATCACACTTTGATCCCAGAAAAACCCTCTTGGAGCGAATTCTACCCTAGAGATATGTAATTTGAATAGATTCCTTCAACTTGATATTCCGTGTTCCATACATGTTACATGCATGACGTATTCGACATACATGCATTCCTGAGTTGTGAGCATGTGGATTACTGATTTTTCATCCTCTATCAAAGGAATAATTTCATATAGACTCGTGTACACATTTTCACAAGCTTTCCCTAACACAAGTTTCGAATTCGTTCATTTTTCACAGAAGAATACTTCTGGAGTGTATTCAACCTAATAGATATATAATTTACATGAATTCCATCAACATGGCATTCCGGGTTCCGTACATGATACATGCATGACGGATTCGAGAATCATGCGTTTCTGAGTTGTGAGCATGTATATTAGTGAACTTTCATCCACCAAAGAAGGCATATATTACACTTTGAAATATTTACTCTGACTTCATAAGTTTTTTGTATCACCAGGTTCTAAAATCGGACATTTGGCAGTAGAAAACACTCTTTGAGCGAATTCTCACCAATACACATGTAATTTACATTGTTTACATAACCATGGCATTCCGTATTCCGAACATGTTTCATGCATCACGGATTCCTCAAACATGCATTTCTGAGCTGTGAACATGCGCATGACAGATGTTTCAACCACCAAAAAAGTTACTTACGCACTTTGAAATAGTTCCTTGGACTTCGTTGCTTCTCCTATCACCAGTTTCAAGAATCACACTTTGATCCCAGAAAAACCCTCTTGGAGCGAATTCTACCCTAGAGATATGTAATTTGAATAGATTCCTTCAACATGATATTCCGTGTTCCGTACATGTTACATGCATGACGGATTCGACATACATGCATTCCTGAGTTGTGAGCATGTGGATTACTGATTTTTCATCCTCTATAAAAGGAATAATTTCATATAGACTCGTGTACACATTTTCACAAGCTTTCCCTAACACAAGTTTCGAATTCGTGCTTTTTTCACAGAAGAATACTTCTGGAGTGTATTCAACCTAATAGATATATAATTTACATGAATTCCATCAACATGGCATTCCGGGTTCCGTACATGATACATGCATGACGGATTCGAGAAACATGCGTTTCTGAGTTGTGAGCATGTGGACTAGTGAACTTTCATCCACCAAAGAAGGCATATATTACACTTTGAAATATTTACTCTGACTTCATAAGTTTTTTGTATCACCAGGTTCTAAAATCGGACATTTGGCAGTAGAAAACACTCTTTGAGTGAATTCTCACCAATACACATGTAATTTACATTGTTTACATAACCATGGCATTCCGTATTCCGAACATGTTTCATGCATCACGGATTCCTCAAACATGCATTTCTGAGCTGTGAACATGCGCATGACAGATGTTTCAACCACCAAACAAGTTACTTATGCACTTTGAAATAGTTCCTTGGACTTCGTTGCTTCTCCTATCACCAGTTTCAAGAATCACACTTTGATCCCAGAAAAACCCTCTTGGAGCGAATTCTGCCCTAGAGATATGTAATTTGTATAGATTCCTTCAACATGATATTCCGTGTTCCGTACATGTTACATGCATGACGGATTCGACATACATGCATTCCTGAGTTGTGACCATGTGGATTACTGATTTTTCATCCTCTATCAAAGGAATAATTTCATATAGACTCGTGTACACATTTTCACAAGCTTTCCCTTACACAAGTTTCGAATTCGTGCTTTTTTCACAGAAGAATACTTCTGGAGTGTATTCAACCTAATAGATATATAATTTACATGAATTCCATCAACATGGCATTCTGGGTTCCGTACATGATACATGCATGACGGATTCGAGAAACATGCGTTTCTGAGTTGTGAGCATGTGGATTAGTGAACTTTCATCCACCAAAGAAGGCATATATTGCACTTTGAAATATTTACTCTGACTTCATAAGTTTTTTGTATCACCAGGTTCTAAAATCGGACATTTGGCAGTAGAAAACACTCTTTGAGCGAATTCTCACCAATACACATGTAATTTACATTGTTTACATAACCATGGCATTCCGTATTCCGAACATGTTTCATGCATCACGGATTCCTCAAACATGCATTTCTGAGCTGTGAACATGCGCATGACAGATGTTTCAACCACCAAACAAGTTACTTATGCACTTTGAAATAGTTCCTTGGACTTCGTTGCTTCTCCTATCACCAGTTTCAAGAATCACACTTTGATCCCAGAAAAACCCTCTTGGAGCGAATTCTACCCTAGAGATATGTAATTTGAATAGATTCCTTCAACATGATATTCCGTGTTCCGTACATGTTACATGCATGACGGATACGACATACATGCATTCCTGAGTTGTGACCATGTGGATTACTGATTTTTCATCCTCTATCAAAGGAATAATTTCATATAGACTCGTGTACACATTTTCACAAGCTTTCCCTAACACAAGTTTCGAATTCGTGCTTTTTTCACAGAAGAATACTTCTGGAGTGTATTCAACCTAATAGATATATAATTTACATGAATTCCATCAACATGGCATTCCGGGTTCCGTACATGATACATGCATGACGGATTCGAGAAACATGCGTTTCTGAGTTGTGAGCATGTGGATTAGTGAACTTTCATCCACCAAAGAAGGCATATATTACACTTTGAAATATTTACTCTGACTTCATAAGTTTTTTGTATCACCAGGTTCTAAAATCGGACATTTGGCAGTAGAAAACCCTCTTTGAGCGAATTCTCACCAATACACATGTAATTTACATTGTTTACATAACCATGGCATTCCGTATTCCGAACATGTTTCATGCATCACGGATTCCTCAAACATGCATTTCTGAGCTGTGAACATGCGCATGACAGATGTTTCAACCACCAAACATGTTACTTATGCACTTTGAAATAGTTCCTTGGACTTCGTTGCTTCTCCTATCACCAGTTTCAAGAATCACACTTTGATCCCAGAAAAACCCTCTTGGAGCGAATTCTACCCTAGAGATATGTAATTTGAATAGATTCCTTCAACATGATATTCCGTGTTCCGTACATGTTACATGCATGACAGATTCGACAAACATGCATTCCTGAGTTGTGACCATGTGGATTACTGATTTTTCATCCTCTATAAAAGGAATAATTTCATATAGACTCGTGTACACATTTTCACAAGCTTTCCCTAACACAAGTTTCGAATTCGTTCATTTTTCACAGAAGAATACTTCTGGAGTGTATTCAACCTAATAGATATATAATTTACATGAATTCCATCAACATGGCATTCCGGGTTCCGTACATGATACATGCATGACGGATTCGAGAAACATGCGTTTCTGAGTTGTGAGCATGTGGATTAGTGAACTTTCATCCACCAAAGAAGGCATATATTACACTTTGAAATATTTACTCTGACTTCATAAGTTTTTTGTATCACCAGGTTCTAAAATCGGACATTTGGCAGTAGAAAACACTCTTTGAGCGAATTCTCACCAATACACATGTAATTTACATTGTTTACATAACCATGGCCTTCCGTATTCCGAACATGTTTCATGCATCACGGATTCCTCAAACATGTATTTCTGAGCTGTGAACATGCGCATGACAGATGTTTCAACCACCAAACAAGTTACTTATGCACTTTGAAATAGTTCCTTGGACTTCGTTGCTTCTCCTATCACCAGTTTCAAGAATCACACTTTGATCCCAGAAAAACCCTCTTGGAGCGAATTCTACCCTAGAGATATGTAATTTGAATAGATTCCTTCAACATGATATTCCGTGTTCCGTACATGTTACATGCATGACGGATTCGACATACATGCATTCCTGAGTTGTGACCATGTGGATTACTGATTTTTCATCCTCTATCAAAGGAATAATTTCATATAGACTCGTGTACACATTTTCACAAGCTTTCCCTAACACAAGTTTCGAATTCGTGCTTTTTTCACAGAACAATACGTCTGGAGTGTATTCAACCTAATAGATATATAAATTACATGAATTCCATCAACATGGCATTCCGGGTTACGTACATGATACATGCATGACGGATTCGAGAAACATGCGTTTCTGAGTTGTGAGCATGTGGATTAGTGAACTTTCATCCACCAAAGAAGGCATATATTACACTTTGAAATATTTACTCTGACTTCATAAGTTTTTTGTATCACCAGGTTCTAAAATCGGACATTTGGCAGTAGAAAACACTCTTTGAGCGAATTCTCACCAATACACATGTAATTTACATTGTTTACATAACCATGGCATTCCGTATTCCGAACATGTTTCATGCATCACGGATTCCTCAAACATGCATTTCTGAGCTGTGAACATGCGCATGACAGATGTTTCAACCACCAAAAAAGTTACTTATGCACTTTGAAATAGTTCCTTGGACTTCGTTGCTTCTCCTATCACCAGTTTCAAGAATCACAATTTGATCCCAGAAAAACCCTCTTGGAGCGAATTCTACCCTAGAGATATGTAATTTGAATAGATTCCTTCAACATGATATTCCGTGTTCCGTACATGTTACATGCATGACGGATTCGACATACATGTATTCCTGAGTTGTGACCATGTGGATTACTGATTTTTCATCCTCTATGAAAGGAATAATTTCATATAGACTCGTGTACACATTTTCACAATCTCTCCCTAACACAAGTTTCGAATTCGTTCATTTTTCACAGAAGAATACTTCTGGAGTGTATTCAATCTAATAGATATATAATTTACATGAATTCCATCAACATGGCATTCCGGGTTCCGTACATGATGCATGCATGACGGATTCGAGAAACATGCGTTTCTGAGTTGTGAGCATGTGGATTAGTGAACTTTCATCCACCAAAGAAGGCATATATTACACTTTGAAATATTTACTCTGACTTCATAAGTTTTTTGTATCACCAGGTTCTAAAATCGGACATTTGGCAGTAGAAAACACTCTTTGAGCGAATTCTCACCAATACACATGTAATTTACATTGTTTACATAACCATGGCATTCCGTATTCCGAACATGTTTCATGCATCACGGATTCCTAAAACATGCATTTCTGAGCTGTGAACATGCGCATGACAGATGTTTCAACCACCAAAAAAGTTACTTACGCACTTTGAAATAGTTCCTTGGACTTCGTTGCTTCTCCTATCACCAGTTTCAAGAATCACACTTTGATCCCAGAAAAACCCTCTTGGAGCGAATTCTACCCTAGAGATATGTAATTTGAATAGATTCCTTCAACATGATATTCCGTGTTCCGTACATGTTACATGCATGACGGATTCGACATACATGCATTCCTGAGTTGTGACCATGTGGATTACTGATTTTTCATCCTCTATAAAAGGAATAATTTCATATAGACTCGTGTACACATTTTCACAAGCTTTCCCTAACACAAGTTTCGAATTCGTTCATTTTTCACAGAAGAATACTTCTGGAGTGTATTCAACCTAATAGATATATAATTTACATGAATTCCATCAACATGGCATTCCGGGTTACGTACATGATACATGCATGACGGATTCGAGAAACATGCGTTTCTGAGTTGTGAGCATGTGGATTAGTGAACTTTCATCCACCAAAGAAGGCATATATTACACTTTGAAATATTTACTCTGACTTCATAAGTTTTTTGTATCACCAGGTTCTAAAATCGGACATTTGGCAGTAGAAAACACTCTTTGAGCGAATTCTCACCAATACACATGTAATTTACATTGTTTACATAACCATGGCCTTCCGTATTCCGAACATGTTTCATGCATCACGGATTCCTCAAACATGCATTTCTGAGCTGTGAACATGTGCATGACAAATGTTTCAACCAACAAACAAGTTACTTATGCACTTTGAAATAGTTCCTTGGACTTCGTTGCTTCTCCTATCACCAGTTTCAAGAATCACACTTTGATCCCAGAAAAACCCTCTTGGAGCGAATTCTACCCTAGAGATATGTAATTTGAATAGATTCCTTCAACTTGATATTCCGTGTTCCATACATGTTACATGCATGACGTATTCGACATACATGCATTCCTGAGTTGTGAGCATGTGGATTACTGATTTTTCATCCTCTATCAAAGGAATAATTTCATATAGACTCGTGTACACATTTTCACAAGCTTTCCCTAACACAAGTTTCGAATTCGTTCATTTTTCACAGAAGAATACTTCTGGAGTGTATTCAACCTAATAGATATATAATTTACATGAATTCCATCAACATGGCATTCCGGGTTCCGTACATGATACATGCATGACGGATTCGAGAATCATGCGTTTCTGAGTTGTGAGCATGTATATTAGTGAACTTTCATCCACCAAAGAAGGCATATATTACACTTTGAAATATTTACTCTGACTTCATAAGTTTTTTGTATCACCAGGTTCTAAAATCGGACATTTGGCAGTAGAAAACACTCTTTGAGCGAATTCTCACCAATACACATGTAATTTACATTGTTTACATAACCATGGCATTCCGTAATCCCAACATGTTTCATGCATCCGGATTCCTCAAACATGCATTTCTGAGCTGTGAACATGCGCATGACAGATGTTTCAACCACCAAACAAGTTACTTATGCACTTTGAAATAGTTCCTTGGACTTCGTTGCTTCTCCTATCACCAGTTTCAAGAATCACACTTTGATCCCAGAAAATCCCTCTTGGAGCGAATTCTACCCTAGAGATATGTAATTTGAATAGATTCCTTCAACATGATATTCCGTGTTCCGTACATGTTACATGCATGACGGATTCGACATACATGCATTCCTGAGTTGTGACCATGTGGATTACTGATTTTTCATCCTCTATAAAAGGAATAATTTCATATAGACTCGTGTACACATTTTCACAAGCTTTCCCTAACACAAGTTTCGAATTCGTTCATTTTTCACAGAAGAATACTTCTGGAGTGTATTCAACCTAATAGATATATAATTTACATGAATTCCATCAACATGGCATTCCGGGTTCCATACATGATACATGCATGACGGATTCGAGAAACATGCGTTTCTGAGTTGTGAGCATGTGGATTAGTGACCTTTCATCCACCAAAGAAGGCATATATTACACTTTGAAATATTTACTCTGACTTCATAAGTTTTTTGTATCACCAGGTTCTAAAATCAGACATTTGGCAGTAGAAAACACTCTTTGAGCGAATTCTCACCAATACACATGTAATTTACATTGTTTACATAACCATGGCATTCCGTATTCCGAACATGTTTCATGCATCACGGATTCCTCAAACATGCATTTCTGAGCTGTGAACATGCGCATGACAGATGTTTCAACCACCAAACAAGTTACTTATGCACTTTGAAATAGTTCCTTGGACTTCGTTGCTTCTCCTATCACCAGTTTCAAGAATCACACTTTGATCCCAGAAAAACCCTCTTGGAGCGAATTCTACCCTAGAGATATGTAATTTGAATAGATTCCTTCAAAATGATATTCCGTGTTCCGTACATGTTACATGCATGACGGATTCGACATACATGCATTCCTGAGTTGTGACCATGTGGATTACTGATTTTTCATCCTCTATAAAAGGAATAATTTCATATAGACTCGTGTACACATTTTCACAAGCTTTCCCTAACACAAGTTTCGAATTCGTGCTTTTTTCACAGAAGAATACTTCTGGAGTGTATTCAACCTAATAGATAAATAATTTACATGAATTCCATCAACATGGCATTCCGGGTTCCGTACATGATACATGCATGACGGATTCGAGAAACATGCGTTTCTGAGTTGTGAGCATGTGGATTAGTGAACTTTCATCCACCAAAGAAGGCATATATTACACTTTGAAATATTTACTCTGACTTCATAAGTTTTTTGTATCACCAGGTTCTAAAATCGGACATTTGGCAGTAGAAAACACTCTTTGAGCGAATTCTCACCAATACACATGTAATTTACATTGTTTACATAACCATGGCATTCCGTATTCCGAACATGTTTCATGCATCACGGATTCCTCAAACATGCATTTCTGAGCTGTGAACATGCGCATGACAGATGTTTCAACCACCAAAAAAGTTACTTATGCACTTTGAAATAGTTCCTTGGACTTCGTTGCTTCTCCTATCACCAGTTTCAAGAATCACACTTTGATCCCAGAAAAACCCTCTTGGAGCGAATTCTACCCTAGAGATATGTAATTTGAATAGATTCCTTCAATATGATATTCCGTGTTCCGTACATGTTACATGCATGACGGATTCGACATACATGCATTCCTGAGTTGTGACCATGTGGATTACTGATTTTTCATCCTCTATAAAAGGAATAATTTCATATAGACTCGTGTACACATTTTCACAAGCTTTCCCTTACACAAGTTTCGAATTCGTTCATTTTTCACAGAAGAATACTTCTGGAGTGTATTCAACCTAATAGATATATAATTTACATGAATTCCATCAACATGGCATTCCGGGTTACGTACATGATACATGCATGACGGATTCGAGAAACATGCGTTTCTGAGTTGTGAGCATGTGGATTAGTGAACTTTCATCCACCAAAGAAGGCATATATTACACTTTGAAATATTTACTCTGACTTCATAAGTTTTTTGTATCACCAGGTTCTAAAATCGGACATTTGGCAGTAGAAAACACTCTTTGAGCGAATTCTCACCAATACACATGTAATTTACATTGTTTACATAACCATGGCCTTCCGTATTCCGAACATGTTTCATGCATCACGGATTCCTCAAACATGCATTTCTGAGCTGTGAACATGTGCATGACAAATGTTTCAACCAACAAACAAGTTACTTATGCACTTTGAAATAGTTCCTTGGACTTCGTTGCTTCTCCTATCACCAGTTTCAAGAATCACACTTTGATCCCAGAAAAACCCTCTTGGAGCGAATTCTACCCTAGAGATATGTAATTTGAATAGATTCCTTCAACTTGATATTCCGTGTTCCATACATGTTACATGCATGACGTATTCGACATACATGCATTCCTGAGTTGTGAGCATGTGGATTACTGATTTTTCATCCTCTATCAAAGGAATAATTTCATATAGACTCGTGTACACATTTTCACAAGCTTTCCCTAACACAAGTTTCGAATTCGTTCATTTTTCACAGAAGAATACTTCTGGAGTGTATTCAACCTAATAGATATATAATTTACATGAATTCCATCAACATGGCATTCCGGGTTCCGTACATGATACATGCATGACGGATTCGAGAAACATGCGTTTCTGAGTTGTGAGCATGTGGATTAGTGACCTTTCATCCACCAAAGAAGGCATATATTACACTTTGAAATATTTACTCTGACTTCATAAGTTTTTTGTATCACCAGGTTCTAAAATCAGACATTTGGCAGTAGAAAACACTCTTTGAGCGAATTCTCACCAATACACATGTAATTTACATTGTTTACATAACCATGGCATTCCGTATTCCGAACATGTTTCATGCATCACGGATTCCTCAAACATGCATTTCTGAGCTGTGAACATGCGCATGACAGATGTTTCAACCACCAAACAAGTTACTTATGCACTTTGAAATAGTTCCTTGGACTTCGTTGTTTCTCCTATCACCAGTTTCAAGAATCACACTTTGATCCCAGAAAAACCCTCTTGGAGCGAATTCTACCCTAGAGATATGTAATTTGAATAGATTCCTTCAACATGATATTCCGTGTTCCGTACATGTTACATGCATGACGGATTCGACATACATGCATTCCTGAGTTGTGAGCATGTGGATTACTGATTTTTCATCCTTTATAAAAGGAATAATTTCATATAGACTCGTGTACACATTTTCACAAGCTTTCCCTAACACAAGTTTCGAATTCGTTCATTTTTCACAGAAGAATACTTCTGGAGTGTATTCAACCTAATAGATATATAATTTACATGAATTCCATCAACATGGCATTCCGGGTTCCGTACATGATACATGCATGACGGATTCGAGAAACATGCGTTTCTGAGTTGTGAGCATGTGGACTAGTGAACTTTCATCCACCAAAGAAGGCATATATTACACTTTGAAATATTTACTCTGACTTCATAAGTTTTTTGTATCACCAGGTTCTAAAATCGGACATTTGGCAGTAGAAAACATTCTTTGAGCGAATTCTCACCAATACACATGTAATTTACATTGTTTACATAACCATGGCATTCCGTATTCCGAACATGTTTCATGCATCACGGATTCCTCAAACATGCATTTCTGAGCTGTGAACATGCGCATGACAGATGTTTCAACCACCAAACAAGTTACTTATGCACTTTGAAATAGTTCCTTGGACTTCGTTGCTTCTCCTATCACCAGTTTCAAGAATCACACTTTGATCCCAGAAAAACCCTCTTGGAGCGAATTCTGCCCTAGAGATATGTAATTTGAATAGATTCCTTCAACATGATATTCCGTGTTCCGTACATGTTACATGCATGACGGATTCGACATACATGCATTCCTGAGTTGTGACCATGTGGATTACTGATTTTTCATCCTCTATCAAAGGAATAATTTCATATAGACTCGTGTACACATTTTCACAAGCTTTCCCTAACACAAGTTTCGAATTCGTTCATTTTTCACAGAAGAATACTTCTGGAGTGTATTCAACCTAATAGATATATAATTTACATGAATTCCATCAACATGGCATTCCGGGTTCCGTACATGATACATGCATGACGGATTCGAGAATCATGCGTTTCTGAGTTGTGAGCATGTATATTAGTGAACTTTCATCCACCAAAGAAGGCATATATTACACTTTGAAATATTTACTCTGACTTCATAAGTTTTTTGTATCACCAGGTTCTAAAATCGGACATTTGGCAGTAGAAAACACTCTTTGAGCGAATTCTCACCAATACACATGTAATTTACATTGTTTACATAACCATGGCATTCCGTAATCCCAACATGTTTCATGCATCACGGATTCCTCAAACATGCATTTCTGAGCTGTGAACATGCGCATGACAGATGTTTCAACCACCAAACAAGTTACTTATGCACTTTGAAATAGTTCCTTGGACTTCGTTGCTTCTCCTATCACCAGTTTCAAGAATCACACTTTGATCCCAGAAAAACCCTCTTGGAGCGAATTCTACCCTAGAGATATGTAATTTGAATAGATTCCTTCAACATGATATTCCGTGTTCCGTACATGTTACATGCATGACGGATTCGACATACATGCATTCCTGAGTTGTGACCATGTGGATTACTGATTTTTCATCCTCTATAAAAGGAATAATTTCATATAGACTCGTGTACACATTTTCACAAGCTTTCCCTAACACAAGTTTCGAATTCGTTCATTTTTCACAGAAGAATACTTCTGGAGTGTATTCAACCTAATAGATATATAATTTACATGAATTCCATCAACATGGCATTCCGGGTTCCGTACATGATACATGCATGACGGATTCGAGAAACATGCGTTTCTGAGTTGTGAGCATGTGGATTAGTGACCTTTCATCCACCAAAGAAGGC
Source organism: Vicugna pacos (assembly GCF_048564905.1). Classification (NCBI taxonomy): domain Eukaryota; kingdom Metazoa; phylum Chordata; class Mammalia; order Artiodactyla; family Camelidae; genus Vicugna; species Vicugna pacos. Next base: position 45,829,921 of record NW_027328740.1, on the reverse strand, counting down.
ATATATTACACTTTGAAATATTTACTCTGACTTCATAAGTTTTTTGTATCACCAGGTTCTAAAATCAGACATTTGGCAGTAGAAAACACTCTTTGAGCGAATTCTCACCAATACACATGTAATTTACATTGTTTACATAACCATGGCATTCCGTATTCCGAACATGTTTCATGCATCACGGATTCCTCAAACATGCATTTCTGAGCTGTGAACATGCGCATGACAGATGTTTCAACCACCAAACAAGTTACTTATGCACTTTGAAATAGTTCCTTGGACTTCGTTGCTTCTCCTATCACCAGTTTCAAGAATCACACTTTGATCCCAGAAAAACCCTCTTGGAGCGAATTCTACCCTAGAGATATGTAATTTGAATAGATTCCTTCAACATGATATTCCGTGTTCCGTACATGTTACATGCATGACGGATTCGACATACATGCATTCCTGAGTTGTGACCATGTGGATTACTGATTTTTCATCCTCTATAAAAGGAATAATTTCATATAGACTCGTGTACACATTTTCACAAGCTTTCCCTAACACAAGTTTCGAATTCGTGCTTTTTTCACAGAAGAATACTTCTGGAGTGTATTCAACCTAATAGATAAATAATTTACATGAATTCCATCAACATGGCATTCCGGGTTCCGTACATGATACATGCATGACGGATTCGAGAAACATGCGTTTCTGAGTGGTGAGCATGTGGATTAGTGAACTTTCATCCACCAAAGAAGGCATATATTACACTTTGAAATATTTACTCTGACTTCATAAGTTTTTTGTATCACCAGGTTCTAAAATCGGACATTTGGCAGTAGAAAACACTCTTTGAGCGAATTCTCACCAATACACATGTAATTTACATTGTTTACATAACCATGGCCTTCCGTATTCCGAACATGTTTCATGCATCACGGATTCCTCAAACATGCATTTCTGAGCTGTGAACATGTGCATGACAAATGTTTCAACCAACAAACAAGTTACTTATGCACTTTGAAATAGTTCCTTGGACTTCGTTGCTTCTCCTATCACCAGTTTCAAGAATCACACTTTGATCCCAGAAAAACCCTCTTGGAGCGAATTCTACCCTAGAGATATGTAATTTGAATAGATTCCTTCAACTTGATATTCCGTGTTCCATACATGTTACATGCATGACGTATTCGACATACATGCATTCCTGAGTTGTGAGCATGTGGATTACTGATTTTTCATCCTCTATCAAAGGAATAATTTCATATAGACTCGTGTACACATTTTCACAAGCTTTCCCTAACACAAGTTTCGAATTCGTTCATTTTTCACAGAAGAATACTTCTGGAGTGTATTCAACCTAATAGATATATAATTTACATGAATTCCATCAACATGGCATTCCGGGTTCCGTACATGATACATGCATGACGGATTCGAGAATCATGCGTTTCTGAGTTGTGAGCATGTATATTAGTGAACTTTCATCCACCAAAGAAGGCATATATTACACTTTGAAATATTTACTCTGACTTCATAAGTTTTTTGTATCACCAGGTTCTAAAATCGGACATTTGGCAGTAGAAAACACTCTTTGAGCGAATTCTCACCAATACACATGTAATTTACATTGTTTACATAACCATGGCATTCCGTATTCCGAACATGTTTCATGCATCACGGATTCCTCAAACATGCATTTCTGAGCTGTGAACATGCGCATGACAGATGTTTCAACCACCAAAAAAGTTACTTACGCACTTTGAAATAGTTCCTTGGACTTCGTTGCTTCTCCTATCACCAGTTTCAAGAATCACACTTTGATCCCAGAAAAACCCTCTTGGAGCGAATTCTACCCTAGAGATATGTAATTTGAATAGATTCCTTCAACATGATATTCCGTGTTCCGTACATGTTACATGCATGACGGATTCGACATACATGCATTCCTGAGTTGTGACCATGTGGATTACTGATTTTTCATCCTCTATAAAAGGAATAATTTCATATAGACTCGTGTACACATTTTCACAAGCTTTCCCTAACACAAGTTTCGAATTCGTTCATTTTTCACAGAAGAATACTTCTGGAGTGTATTCAACCTAATAGATATATAATTTACATGAATTCCATCAACATGGCATTCCGGGTTCCGTACATGATACATGCATGACGGATTCGAGAAACATGCGTTTCTGAGTTGTGAGCATGTGGATTAGTGACCTTTCATCCACCAAAGAAGGCATATATTACACTTTGAAATATTTACTCTGACTTCATAAGTTTTTTGTATCACCAGGTTCTAAAATCAGACATTTGGCAGTAGAAAACACTCTTTGAGCGAATTCTCACCAATACACATGTAATTTACATTGTTTACATAACCATGGCATTCCGTATTCCGAACATGTTTCATGCATCACGGATTCCTCAAACATGCATTTCTGAGCTGTGAACATGCGCATGACAGATGTTTCAACCACCAAACAAGTTACTTATGCACTTTGAAATAGTTCCTTGGACTTCGTTGTTTCTCCTATCACCAGTTTCAAGAATCACACTTTGATCCCAGAAAAACCCTCTTGGAGCGAATTCTACCCTAGAGATATGTAATTTGAATAGATTCCTTCAACATGATATTCCGTGTTCCGTACATGTTACATGCATGACGGATTCGACATACATGCATTCCTGAGTTGTGAGCATGTGGATTACTGATTTTTCATCCTTTATAAAAGGAATAATTTCATATAGACTCGTGTACACATTTTCACAAGCTTTCCCTAACACAAGTTTCGAATTCGTTCATTTTTCACAGAAGAATACTTCTGGAGTGTATTCAACCTAATAGATATATAATTTACATGAATTCCATCAACATGGCATTCCGGGTTCCGTACATGATACATGCATGACGGATTCGAGAAACATGCGTTTCTGAGTTGTGAGCATGTGGACTAGTGAACTTTCATCCACCAAAGAAGGCATATATTACACTTTGAAATATTTACTCTGACTTCATAAGTTTTTTGTATCACCAGGTTCTAAAATCGGACATTTGGCAGTAGAAAACATTCTTTGAGCGAATTCTCACCAATACACATGTAATTTACATTGTTTACATAACCATGGCATTCCGTATTCCGAACATGTTTCATGCATCACGGATTCCTCAAACATGCATTTCTGAGCTGTGAACATGCGCATGACAGATGTTTCAACCACCAAACAAGTTACTTATGCACTTTGAAATAGTTCCTTGGACTTCGTTGCTTCTCCTATCACCAGTTTCAAGAATCACACTTTGATCCCAGAAAAACCCTCTTGGAGCGAATTCTACCCTAGAGATATGTAATTTGAATAGATTCCTTCAACATGATATTCCGTGTTCCGTACATGTTACATGCATGACGGATTCGACATACATGCATTCCTGAGTTGTGACCATGTGGATTACTGATTTTTCATCCTCTATAAAAGGAATAATTTCATATAGACTCGTGTACACATTTTCACAAGCTTTCCCTAACACAAGTTTCGAATTCGTGCTTTTTTCACAGAAGAATACTTCTGGAGTGTATTCAACCTAATAGATAAATAATTTACATGAATTCCATCAACATGGCATTCCGGGTTCCGTACATGATACATGCATGACGGATTCGAGAAACATGCGTTTCTGAGTGGTGAGCATGTGGATTAGTGAACTTTCATCCACCAAAGAAGGCATATATTACACTTTGAAATATTTACTCTGACTTCATAAGTTTTTTGTATCACCAGGTTCTAAAATCGGACATTTGGCAGTAGAAAACACTCTTTGAGCGAATTCTCACCAATACACATGTAATTTACATTGTTTACATAACCATGGCCTTCCGTATTCCGAACATGTTTCATGCATCACGGATTCCTCAAACATGCATTTCTGAGCTGTGAACATGTGCATGACAAATGTTTCAACCAACAAACAAGTTACTTATGCACTTTGAAATAGTTCCTTGGACTTCGTTGCTTCTCCTATCACCAGTTTCAAGAATCACACTTTGATCCCAGAAAAACCCTCTTGGAGCGAATTCTACCCTAGAGATATGTAATTTGAATAGATTCCTTCAACTTGATATTCCGTGTTCCATACATGTTACATGCATGACGTATTCGACATACATGCATTCCTGAGTTGTGAGCATGTGGATTACTGATTTTTCATCCTCTATCAAAGGAATAATTTCATATAGACTCGTGTACACATTTTCACAAGCTTTCCCTAACACAAGTTTCGAATTCGTTCATTTTTCACAGAAGAATACTTCTGGAGTGTATTCAACCTAATAGATATATAATTTACATGAATTCCATCAACATGGCATTCCGGGTTCCGTACATGATACATGCATGACGGATTCGAGAATCATGCGTTTCTGAGTTGTGAGCATGTATATTAGTGAACTTTCATCCACCAAAGAAGGCATATATTACACTTTGAAATATTTACTCTGACTTCATAAGTTTTTTGTATCACCAGGTTCTAAAATCGGACATTTGGCAGTAGAAAACACTCTTTGAGCGAATTCTCACCAATACACATGTAATTTACATTGTTTACATAACCATGGCATTCCGTATTCCGAACATGTTTCATGCATCACGGATTCCTCAAACATGCATTTCTGAGCTGTGAACATGCGCATGACAGATGTTTCAACCACCAAAAAAGTTACTTACGCACTTTGAAATAGTTCCTTGGACTTCGTTGCTTCTCCTATCACCAGTTTCAAGAATCACACTTTGATCCCAGAAAAACCCTCTTGGAGCGAATTCTACCCTAGAGATATGTAATTTGAATAGATTCCTTCAACATGATATTCCGTGTTCCGTACATGTTACATGCATGACGGATTCGACATACATGCATTCCTGAGTTGTGACCATGTGGATTACTGATTTTTCATCCTCTATAAAAGGAATAATTTCATATAGACTCGTGTACACATTTTCACAAGCTTTCCCTAACACAAGTTTCGAATTCGTTCATTTTTCACAGAAGAATACTTCTGGAGTGTATTCAACCTAATAGATATATAATTTACATGAATTCCATCAACATGGCATTCCGGGTTCCGTACATGATACATGCATGACGGATTCGAGAAACATGCGTTTCTGAGTTGTGAGCATGTGGATTAGTGACCTTTCATCCACCAAAGAAGGCATATATTACACTTTGAAATATTTACTCTGACTTCATAAGTTTTTTGTATCACCAGGTTCTAAAATCAGACATTTGGCAGTAGAAAACACTCTTTGAGCGAATTCTCACCAATACACATGTAATTTACATTGTTTACATAACCATGGCATTCCGTATTCCGAACATGTTTCATGCATCACGGATTCCTCAAACATGCATTTCTGAGCTGTGAACATGCGCATGACAGATGTTTCAACCACCAAACAAGTTACTTATGCACTTTGAAATAGTTCCTTGGACTTCGTTGCTTCTCCTATCACCAGTTTCAAGAATCACACTTTGATCCCAGAAAAACCCTCTTGGAGCGAATTCTACCCTAGAGATATGTAATTTGAATAGATTCCTTCAACATGATATTCCGTGTTCCGTACATGTTACATGCATGACGGATTCGACATACATGCATTCCTGAGTTGTGACCATGTGGATTACTGATTTTTCATCCTCTATAAAAGGAATAATTTCATATAGACTCGTGTACACATTTTCACAAGCTTTCCCTAACACAAGTTTCGAATTCGTGCTTTTTTCACAGAAGAATACTTCTGGAGTGTATTCAACCTAATAGATAAATAATTTACATGAATTCCATCAACATGGCATTCCGGGTTCCGTACATGATACATGCATGACGGATTCGAGAAACATGCGTTTCTGAGTGGTGAGCATGTGGATTAGTGAACTTTCATCCACCAAAGAAGGCATATATTACACTTTGAAATATTTACTCTGACTTCATAAGTTTTTTGTATCACCAGGTTCTAAAATCGGACATTTGGCAGTAGAAAACACTCTTTGAGCGAATTCTCACCAATACACATGTAATTTACATTGTTTACATAACCATGGCCTTCCGTATTCCGAACATGTTTCATGCATCACGGATTCCTCAAACATGCATTTCTGAGCTGTGAACATGTGCATGACAAATGTTTCAACCAACAAACAAGTTACTTATGCACTTTGAAATAGTTCCTTGGACTTCGTTGCTTCTCCTATCACCAGTTTCAAGAATCACACTTTGATCCCAGAAAAACCCTCTTGGAGCGAATTCTACCCTAGAGATATGTAATTTGAATAGATTCCTTCAACTTGATATTCCGTGTTCCATACATGTTACATGCATGACGTATTCGACATACATGCATTCCTGAGTTGTGAGCATGTGGATTACTGATTTTTCATCCTCTATCAAAGGAATAATTTCATATAGACTCGTGTACACATTTTCACAAGCTTTCCCTAACACAAGTTTCGAATTCGTTCATTTTTCACAGAAGAATACTTCTGGAGTGTATTCAACCTAATAGATATATAATTTACATGAATTCCATCAACATGGCATTCCGGGTTCCGTACATGATACATGCATGACGGATTCGAGAATCATGCGTTTCTGAGTTGTGAGCATGTATATTAGTGAACTTTCATCCACCAAAGAAGGCATATATTACACTTTGAAATATTTACTCTGACTTCATAAGTTTTTTGTATCACCAGGTTCTAAAATCGGACATTTGGCAGTAGAAAACACTCTTTGAGCGAATTCTCACCAATACACATGTAATTTACATTGTTTACATAACCATGGCATTCCGTATTCCGAACATGTTTCATGCATCACGGATTCCTCAAACATGCATTTCTGAGCTGTGAACATGCGCATGACAGATGTTTCAACCACCAAAAAAGTTACTTACGCACTTTGAAATAGTTCCTTGGACTTCGTTGCTTCTCCTATCACCAGTTTCAAGAATCACACTTTGATCCCAGAAAAACCCTCTTGGAGCGAATTCTACCCTAGAGATATGTAATTTGAATAGATTCCTTCAACATGATATTCCGTGTTCCGTACATGTTACATGCATGACGGATTCGACATACATGCATTCCTGAGTTGTGACCATGTGGATTACTGATTTTTCATCCTCTATAAAAGGAATAATTTCATATAGACTCGTGTACACATTTTCACAAGCTTTCCCTAACACAAGTTTCGAATTCGTTCATTTTTCACAGAAGAATACTTCTGGAGTGTATTCAACCTAATAGATATATAATTTACATGAATTCCATCAACATGGCATTCCGGGTTCCGTACATGATACATGCATGACGGATTCGAGAAACATGCGTTTCTGAGTTGTGAGCATGTGGATTAGTGACCTTTCATCCACCAAAGAAGGCATATATTACACTTTGAAATATTTACTCTGACTTCATAAGTTTTTTGTATCACCAGGTTCTAAAATCAGACATTTGGCAGTAGAAAACACTCTTTGAGCGAATTCTCACCAATACACATGTAATTTACATTGTTTACATAACCATGGCATTCCGTATTCCGAACATGTTTCATGCATCACGGATTCCTCAAACATGCATTTCTGAGCTGTGAACATGCGCATGACAGATGTTTCAACCACCAAACAAGTTACTTATGCACTTTGAAATAGTTCCTTGGACTTCGTTGTTTCTCCTATCACCAGTTTCAAGAATCACACTTTGATCCCAGAAAAACCCTCTTGGAGCGAATTCTACCCTAGAGATATGTAATTTGAATAGATTCCTTCAACATGATATTCCGTGTTCCGTACATGTTACATGCATGACGGATTCGACATACATGCATTCCTGAGTTGTGAGCATGTGGATTACTGATTTTTCATCCTTTATAAAAGGAATAATTTCATATAGACTCGTGTACACATTTTCACAAGCTTTCCCTAACACAAGTTTCGAATTCGTTCATTTTTCACAGAAGAATACTTCTGGAGTGTATTCAACCTAATAGATATATAATTTACATGAATTCCATCAACATGGCATTCCGGGTTCCGTACATGATACATGCATGACGGATTCGAGAAACATGCGTTTCTGAGTTGTGAGCATGTGGACTAGTGAACTTTCATCCACCAAAGAAGGCATATATTACACTTTGAAATATTTACTCTGACTTCATAAGTTTTTTGTATCACCAGGTTCTAAAATCGGACATTTGGCAGTAGAAAACATTCTTTGAGCGAATTCTCACCAATACACATGTAATTTACATTGTTTACATAACCATGGCATTCCGTATTCCGAACATGTTTCATGCATCACGGATTCCTCAAACATGCATTTCTGAGCTGTGAACATGCGCATGACAGATGTTTCAACCACCAAACAAGTTACTTATGCACTTTGAAATAGTTCCTTGGACTTCGTTGCTTCTCCTATCACCAGTTTCAAGAATCACACTTTGATCCCAGAAAAACCCTCTTGGAGCGAATTCTACCCTAGAGATATGTAATTTGAATAGATTCCTTCAACATGATATTCCGTGTTCCGTACATGTTACATGCATGACGGATTCGACATACATGCATTCCTGAGTTGTGACCATGTGGATTACTGATTTTTCATCCTCTATAAAAGGAATAATTTCATATAGACTCGTGTACACATTTTCACAAGCTTTCCCTAACACAAGTTTCGAATTCGTGCTTTTTTCACAGAAGAATACTTCTGGAGTGTATTCAACCTAATAGATAAATAATTTACATGAATTCCATCAACATGGCATTCCGGGTTCCGTACATGATACATGCATGACGGATTCGAGAAACATGCGTTTCTGAGTGGTGAGCATGTGGATTAGTGAACTTTCATCCACCAAAGAAGGCATATATTACACTTTGAAATATTTACTCTGACTTCATAAGTTTTTTGTATCACCAGGTTCTAAAATCGGACATTTGGCAGTAGAAAACACTCTTTGAGCGAATTCTCACCAATACACATGTAATTTACATTGTTTACATAACCATGGCCTTCCGTATTCCGAACATGTTTCATGCATCACGGATTCCTCAAACATGCATTTCTGAGCTGTGAACATGTGCATGACAAATGTTTCAACCAACAAACAAGTTACTTATGCACTTTGAAATAGTTCCTTGGACTTCGTTGCTTCTCCTATCACCAGTTTCAAGAATCACACTTTGATCCCAGAAAAACCCTCTTGGAGCGAATTCTACCCTAGAGATATGTAATTTGAATAGATTCCTTCAACTTGATATTCCGTGTTCCATACATGTTACATGCATGACGTATTCGACATACATGCATTCCTGAGTTGTGAGCATGTGGATTACTGATTTTTCATCCTCTATCAAAGGAATAATTTCATATAGACTCGTGTACACATTTTCACAAGCTTTCCCTAACACAAGTTTCGAATTCGTTCATTTTTCACAGAAGAATACTTCTGGAGTGTATTCAACCTAATAGATATATAATTTACATGAATTCCATCAACATGGCATTCCGGGTTCCGTACATGATACATGCATGACGGATTCGAGAATCATGCGTTTCTGAGTTGTGAGCATGTATATTAGTGAACTTTCATCCACCAAAGAAGGCATATATTACACTTTGAAATATTTACTCTGACTTCATAAGTTTTTTGTATCACCAGGTTCTAAAATCGGACATTTGGCAGTAGAAAACACTCTTTGAGCGAATTCTCACCAATACACATGTAATTTACATTGTTTACATAACCATGGCATTCCGTATTCCGAACATGTTTCATGCATCACGGATTCCTCAAACATGCATTTCTGAGCTGTGAACATGCGCATGACAGATGTTTCAACCACCAAAAAAGTTACTTACGCACTTTGAAATAGTTCCTTGGACTTCGTTGCTTCTCCTATCACCAGTTTCAAGAATCACACTTTGATCCCAGAAAAACCCTCTTGGAGCGAATTCTACCCTAGAGATATGTAATTTGAATAGATTCCTTCAACATGATATTCCGTGTTCCGTACATGTTACATGCATGACGGATTCGACATACATGCATTCCTGAGTTGTGACCATGTGGATTACTGATTTTTCATCCTCTATAAAAGGAATAATTTCATATAGACTCGTGTACACATTTTCACAAGCTTTCCCTAACACAAGTTTCGAATTCGTTCATTTTTCACAGAAGAATACTTCTGGAGTGTATTCAACCTAATAGATATATAATTTACATGAATTCCATCAACATGGCATTCCGGGTTCCGTACATGATACATGCATGACGGATTCGAGAAACATGCGTTTCTGAGTTGTGAGCATGTGGATTAGTGACCTTTCATCCACCAAAGAAGGCATATATTACACTTTGAAATATTTACTCTGACTTCATAAGTTTTTTGTATCACCAGGTTCTAAAATCAGACATTTGGCAGTAGAAAACACTCTTTGAGCGAATTCTCACCAATACACATGTAATTTACATTGTTTACATAACCATGGCATTCCGTATTCCGAACATGTTTCATGCATCACGGATTCCTCAAACATGCATTTCTGAGCTGTGAACATGCGCATGACAGATGTTTCAACCACCAAACATGTTACTTATGCACTTTGAAATAGTTCCTTGGACTTCGTTGCTTCTCCTATCACCAGTTTCAAGAATCACACTTTGATCCCAGAAAAACCCTCTTGGAGCGAATTCTACCCTAGAGATATGTAATTTGAATAGATTCCTTCAACATGATATTCCGTGTTCCGTACATGTTACATGCATGACGGATTCGACATACATGCATTCCTGAGTTGTGAGCATGTGGATTACTGATTTTTCATCCTTTATAAAAGGAATAATTTCATATAGACTCGTGTACACATTTTCACAAGCTTTCCCTAACACAAGTTTCGAATTCGTTCATTTTTCACAGAAGAATACTTCTGGAGTGTATTCAACCTAATAGATATATAATTTACATGAATTCCATCAACATGGCATTCCGGGTTCCGTACATGATACATGCATGACGGATTCGAGAAACATGCGTTTCTGAGTTGTGAGCATGTGGACTAGTGAACTTTCATCCACCAAAGAAGGCATATATTACACTTTGAAATATTTACTCTGACTTCATAAGTTTTTTGTATCACCAGGTTCTAAAATCGGACATTTGGCAGTAGAAAACACTCTTTGAGCGAATTCTCACCAATACACATGTAATTTACATTGTTTACATAACCATGGCATTCCGTATTCCGAACATGTTTCATGCATCACGGATTCCTCAAACATGCATTTCTGAGCTGTGAACATGCGCATGACAGATGTTTCAACCACCAAACAAGTTACTTATGCACTTTGAAATAGTTCCTTGGACTTCGTTGCTTCTCCTATCACCAGTTTCAAGAATCACACTTTGATCCCAGAAAAACCCTCTTGGAGCGAATTCTGCCCTAGAGATATGTAATTTGAATAGATTCCTTCAACATGATATTCCGTGTTCCGTACATGTTACATGCATGACGGATTCGACATACATGCATTCCTGAGTTGTGACCATGTGGATTACTGATTTTTCATCCTCTATCAAAGGAATAATTTCATATAGACTCGTGTACACATTTTCACAAGCTTTCCCTAACACAAGTTTCGAATTCGTTCATTTTTCACAGAAGAATACTTCTGGAGTGTATTCAACCTAATAGATATATAATTTACATGAATTCCATCAACATGGCATTCCGGGTTCCGTACATGATACATGCATGACGGATTCGAGAATCATGCGTTTCTGAGTTGTGAGCATGTATATTAGTGAACTTTCATCCACCAAAGAAGGCATATATTACACTTTGAAATATTTACTCTGACTTCATAAGTTTTTTGTATCACCAGGTTCTAAAATCGGACATTTGGCAGTAGAAAACACTCTTTGAGCGAATTCTCACCAATACACATGTAATTTACATTGTTTACATAACCATGGCATTCCGTAATCCCAACATGTTTCATGCATCACGGATTCCTCAAACATGCATTTCTGAGCTGTGAACATGCGCATGACAGATGTTTCAACCACCAAACAAGTTACTTATGCACTTTGAAATAGTTCCTTGGACTTCGTTGCTTCTCCTATCACCAGTTTCAAGAATCACACTTTGATCCCAGAAAAACCCTCTTGGAGCGAATTCTACCCTAGAGATATGTAATTTGAATAGATTTCTTCAACATGATATTCCGTGTTCCGTACATGTTACATGCATGACGGATTCGACATACATGCATTCCTGAGTTGTGACCATGTGGATTACTGATTTTTCATCCTCTATCAAAGGAATAATTTCATATAGACTCGTGTACACATTTTCACAAGCTTTCCCTAACACAAGTTTCGAATTCGTTCATTTTTCACAGAAGAATACTTCTGGAGTGTATTCAACCTAATAGATATATAATTTACATGAATTCCATCAACATGGCATTCCGGGTTCCGTACGTGATACATGCATGACGGATTCGAGAAACATGCGTTTCTGAGTTGTGAGCATGTGGATTAGTGACCTTTCATCCACCAAAGAAGGCATATATTACACTTTGAAATATTTACTCTGACTTCATAAGTTTTTTGTATCACCAGGTTCTAAAATCAGACATTTGGCAGTAGAAAACACTCTTTGAGCGAATTCTCACCAATACACATGTAATTTACATTGTTTACATAACCATGGCATTCCGTATTCCGAACATGTTTCATGCATCACGGATTCCTCAAACATGCATTTCTGAGCTGTGAACATGCGCATGACAGATGTTTCAACCACCAAACAAGTTACTTATGCACTTTGAAATATTTCCTTGGACTTCGTTGTTTCTCCTATCACCAGTTTCAAGAATCACACTTTGATCCCAGAAAAACCCTCTTGGAGCGAATTCTACCCTAGAGATATGTAATTTGAATAGATTCCTTCAACATGATATTCCGTGTTCCGTACATGTTACATGCATGACGGATTCGACATACATGCATTCCTGAGTTGTGAGCATGTGGATTACTGATTTTTCATCCTCTATAAAAGGAATAATTTCATATAGACTCGTGTACACATTTTCACAAGCTTTCCCTAACACAAGTTTCGAATTCGTGCTTTTTTCACAGAAGAATACTTCTGGAGTGTATTCAACCTAATAGATATATAATTTACATGAATTCCATCAACATGGCATTCCGGGTTCCGTACATGATACATGCATGACGGATTCGAGAAACATGCGTTTCTGAGTTGTGAGCATGTGGACTAGTGAACTTTCATCCACCAAAGAAGGCATATATTACACTTTGAAATATTTACTCTGACTTCATAAGTTTTTTGTATCACCAGGTTCTAAAATCGGACATTTGGCAGTAGAAAACACTCTTTGAGCGAATTCTCACCAATACACATGTAATTTACATTGTTTACATAACCATGGCATTCCGTATTCCGAACATGTTTCATGCATCACGGATTCCTCAAACATGCATTTCTGAGCTGTGAACATGCGCATGACAGATGTTTCAACCACCAAACAAGTTACTTATGCACTTTGAAATAGTTCCTTGGACTTCGTTGCTTCTCCTATCACCAGTTTCAAGAATCACACTTTGATCCCAGAAAAACCCTCTTGGAGCGAATTCTGCCCTAGAGATATGTAATTTGAATAGATTCCTTCAACATGATATTCCGTGTTCCGTACATGTTACATGCATGACGGATTCGACATACATGCATTCCTGAGTTGTGACCATGTGGATTACTGATTTTTCATCCTCTATCAAAGGAATAATTTCATATAGACTCGTGTACACATTTTCACAAGCTTTCCCTTACACAAGTTTCGAATTCGTGCTTTTTTCACAGAAGAATACTTCTGGAGTGTATTCAACCTAATAGATATATAATTTACATGAATTACATCAACATGGCATTCCGGGTTCCGTACATGATACATGCATGACGGATTCGAGAAACATGCGTTTCTGAGTTGTGAGCATGTGGATTAGTGAACTTTCATCCACCAAAGAAGGCATATATTGCACTTTGAAATATTTACTCTGACTTCATAAGTTTTTTGTATCACCAGGTTCTAAAATCGGACATTTGGCAGTAGAAAACACTCTTTGAGCGAATTCTCACCAATACACATGTAATTTACATTGTTTACATAACCATGGCATTCCGTATTCCGAACATGTTTCATGCATCACGGATTCCTCAAACATGCATTTCTGAGCTGTGAACATGCGCATGACAGATGTTTCAACCACCAAACAAGTTACTTATGCACTTTGAAATAGTTCCTTGGACTTCGTTGCTTCTCCTATCACCAGTTTCAAGAATCACACTTTGATCCCAGAAAAACCCTCTTGGAGCGAATTCTACCCTAGAGATATGTAATTTGAATAGATTCCTTCAACATGATATTCCGTGTTCCGTACATGTTACATGCATGACAGATTCGACAAACATGCATTCCTGAGTTGTGACCATGTGGATTACTGATTTTTCATCCTCTATAAAAGGAATAATTTCATATAGACTCGTGTACACATTTTCACAAGCTTTCCCTAACACAAGTTTCGAATTCGTTCATTTTTCACAGAAGAATACTTCTGGAGTGTATTCAACCTAATAGATATATAATTTACATGAATTCCATCAACATGGCATTCCGGGTTCCGTACATGATACATGCATGACGGATTCGAGAAACATGCGTTTCTGAGTTGTGAGCATGTGGATTAGTGAACTTTCATCCACCAAAGAAGGCATATATTACACTTTGAAATATTTACTCTGACTTCATAAGTTTTTTGTATCACCAGGTTCTAAAATCGGACATTTGGCAGTAGAAAACACTCTTTGAGCGAATTCTCACCAATACACATGTAATTTACATTGTTTACATAACCATGGCATTCCGTATTCCGAACATGTTTCATGCATCACGGATTCCTCAAACATGTATTTCTGAGCTGTGAACATGCGCATGACAGATGTTTCAACCACCAAACAAGTTACTTATGCACTTTGAAATAGTTCCTTGGACTTCGTTGCTTCTCCTATCACCAGTTTCAAGAATCACACTTTGATCCCAGAAAAACCCTCTTGGAGCGAATTCTACCCTAGAGATATGTAATTTGAATAGATTCCTTCAACATGATATTCCGTGTTCCGTACATGTTACATGCATGACGGATTCGACATACATGCATTCCTGAGTTGTGACCATGTGGATTACTGATTTTTCATCCTCTATCAAAGGAATAATTTCATATAGACTCGTGTACACATTTTCACAAGCTTTCCCTAACACAAGTTTCGAATTCGTGCTTTTTTCACAGAACAATACGTCTGGAGTGTATTCAACCTAATAGATATATAATTTACATGAATTCCATCAACATGGCATTCCGGGTTACGTACATGATACATGCATGACGGATTCGAGAAACATGCGTTTCTGAGTTGTGAGCATGTGGATTAGTGAACTTTCATCCACCAAAGAAGGCATATATTACACTTTGAAATATTTACTCTGACTTCATAAGTTTTTTGTATCACCAGGTTCTAAAATCGGACATTTGGCAGTAGAAAACACTCTTTGAGCGAATTCTCACCAATACACATGTAATTTACATTGTTTACATAACCATGGCATTCCGTATTCCGAACATGTTTCATGCATCACGGATTCCTCAAACATGCATTTCTGAGCTGTGAACATGCGCATGACAGATGTTTCAACCACCAAACAAGTTACTTATGCACTTTGAAATAGTTCCTTGGACTTCGTTGCTTCTCCTATCACCAGTTTCAAGAATCACAATTTGATCCCAGAAAAACCCTCTTGGAGCGAATTCTACCCTAGAGATATGTAATTTGAATAGATTCCTTCAACATGATATTCCGTGTTCCGTACATGTTACATGCATGACGGATTCGACATACATGTATTCCTGAGTTGTGACCATGTGGATTACTGATTTTTCATCCTCTATGAAAGGAATAATTTCATATAGACTCGTGTACACATTTTCACAATCTCTCCCTAACACAAGTTTCGAATTCGTTCATTTTTCACAGAAGAATACTTCTGGAGTGTATTCAATCTAATAGATATATAATTTACATGAATTCCATCAACATGGCATTCCGGGTTCCGTACATGATGCATGCATGACGGATTCGAGAAACATGCGTTTCTGAGTTGTGAGCATGTGGATTAGTGAACTTTCATCCACCAAAGAAGGCATATATTACACTTTGAAATATTTACTCTGACTTCATAAGTTTTTTGTATCACCAGGTTCTAAAATCGGACATTTGGCAGTAGAAAACACTCTTTGAGCGAATTCTCACCAATACAGATGTAATTTACATTGTTTACATAACCATGGCATTCCGTATTCCGAACATGTTTCATGCATCACGGATTCCTCAAACATGCATTTCTGAGCTGTGAACATGCGCATGACAGATGTTTCAACCACCAAAAAAGTTACTTACGCACTTTGAAATAGTTCCTTGGACTTCGTTGCTTCTCCTATCACCAGTTTCAAGAATCACACTTTGATCCCAGAAAAACCGTCTTGGAGCGAATTCTACCCTAGAGATATGTAATTTGAATAGATTCCTTCAACATGATATTCCGTGTTCCGTACATGTTACATGCATGACGGATTCGACATACATGCATTCCTGAGTTGTGACCATGTGGATTACTGATTTTTCATCCTCTATAAAAGGAATAATTTCATATAGACTCGTGTACACATTTTCACAAGCTTTCCCTAACACAAGTTTCGAATTCGTTCATTTTTCACAGAAGAATACTTCTGGAGTGTATTCAACCTAATAGATATATAATTTACATGAATTCCATCAACATGGCATTCCGGGTTACGTACATGATACATGCATGACGGATTCGAGAAACATGCGTTTCTGAGTTGTGAGCATGTGGATTAGTGAACTTTCATCCACCAAAGAAGGCATATATTACACTTTGAAATATTTACTCTGACTTCATAAGTTTTTTGTATCACCAGGTTCTAAAATCGGACATTTGGCAGTAGAAAACACTCTTTGAGCGAATTCTCACCAATACACATGTAATTTACATTGTTTACATAACCATGGCCTTCCGTATTCCGAACATGTTTCATGCATCACGGATTCCTCAAACATGCATTTCTGAGCTGTGAACATGTGCATGACAAATGTTTCAACCAACAAACAAGTTACTTATGCACTTTGAAATAGTTCCTTGGACTTCGTTGCTTCTCCTATCACCAGTTTCAAGAATCACACTTTGATCCCAGAAAAACCCTCTTGGAGCGAATTCTACCCTAGAGATATGTAATTTGAATAGATTCCTTCAACTTGATATTCCGTGTTCCATACATGTTACATGCATGACGTATTCGACATACATGCATTCCTGAGTTGTGAGCATGTGGATTACTGATTTTTCATCCTCTATCAAAGGAATAATTTCATATAGACTCGTGTACACATTTTCACAAGCTTTCCCTAACACAAGTTTCGAATTCGTTCATTTTTCACAGAAGAATACTTCTGGAGTGTATTCAACCTAATAGATATATAATTTACATGAATTCCATCAACATGGCATTCCGGGTTCCGTACATGATACATGCATGACGGATTCGAGAATCATGCGTTTCTGAGTTGTGAGCATGTATATTAGTGAACTTTCATCCACCAAAGAAGGCATATATTACACTTTGAAATATTTACTCTGACTTCATAAGTTTTTTGTATCACCAGGTTCTAAAATCGGACATTTGGCAGTAGAAAACACTCTTTGAGCGAATTCTCACCAATACACATGTAATTTACATTGTTTACATAACCATGGCATTCCGTAATCCCAACATGTTTCATGCATCACGGATTCCTCAAACATGCATTTCTGAGCTGTGAACATGCGCATGACAGATGTTTCAACCACCAAACAAGTTACTTATGAACTTTGAAATAGTTCCTTGGACTTCGTTGCTTCTCCTATCACCAGTTTCAAGAATCACACTTTGATCCCAGAAAAACCCTCTTGGAGCGAATTCTACCCTAGAGATATGTAATTTGAATAGATTCCTTCAACATGATATTCCGTGTTCCGTACATGTTACATGCATGACGGATTCGACATACATGCATTCCTGAGTTGTGACCATGTGGATTACTGATTTTTCATCCTCTATCAAAGGAATAATTTCATATAGACTCCTGTACACATTTTCACAAGCTTTCCCTAACACAAGTTTCGAATTCGTTCATTTTTCACAGAAGAATACTTCTGGAGTGTATTCAACCTAATAGATATATAATTTACATGAATTCCATCAACATGGCATTCCGGGTTCCGTACATGATACATGCATGACGGATTCGAGAAACATGCGTTTCTGAGTTGTGAGCATGTGGATTAGTGACCTTTCATCCACCAAAGAAGGCATATATTACACTTTGAAATATTTACTCTGACTTCATAAGTTTTTTGTATCACCAGGTTCTAAAATCAGACATTTGGCAGTAGAAAACACTCTTTGAGCGAATTCTCACCAATACACATGTAATTTACATTGTTTACATAACCATGGAATTCCGTATTCCGAACATGTTTCATGCATCACGGATTCCTCAAACATGCATTTCTGAGCTGTGAACATGCGCATGACAGATGTTTCAACCACCAAACAAGTTACTTATGCACTTTGAAATAGTTCCTTGGACTTCGTTGTTTCTCCTATCACCAGTTTCAAGAATCACACTTTGATCCCAGAAAAACCCTCTTGGAGCGAATTCTACCCTAGAGATATGTAATTTGAATAGATTCCTTCAACATGATATTCCGTGTTCCGTACATGTTACATGCATGACGGATTCGACATACATGCATTCCTGAGTTGTGAGCATGTGGATTACTGATTTTTCATCCTCTATAAAAGGAATAATTTCATATAGACTCGTGTACACATTTTCACAAGCTTTCCCTAACACAAGTTTCGAATTCGTTCATTTTTCACAGAAGAATACTTCTGGAGTGTATTCAACCTAATAGATATATAATTTACATGAATTCCATCAACATGGCATTCCGGGTTCCGTACATGATACATGCATGACGGATTCGAGAAACATGCGTTTCTGAGTTGTGAGCATGTGGACTAGTGAACTTTCATCCACCAAAGAAGGCATATATTACACTTTGAAATATTTACTCTGACTTCATAAGTTTTTTGTATCACCAGGTTCTAAAATCGGACATTTGGCAGTAGAAAACACTCTTTGAGCGAATTCTCACCAATACACATGTAATTTACATTGTTTACATAACCATGGCATTCCGTATTCCGAACATGTTTCATGCATCACGGATTCCTCAAACATGCATTTCTGAGCTGTGAACATGCGCATGACAGATGTTTCAACCACCAAACAAGTTACTTATGCACTTTGAAATAGTTCCTTGGACTTCGTTGCTTCTCCTATCACCAGTTTCAAGAATCACACTTTGATCCCAGAAAAACCCTCTTGGAGCGAATTCTGCCCTAGAGATATGTAATTTGAATAGATTCCTTCAACATGATATTCCGTGTTCCGTACATGTTACATGCATGACGGATTCGACAAACATGCATTCCTGAGTTGAGAGCATGTGGATTACTGATTTTTCATCTATAAAAGGAATAATTTCACATACACTCGTGTACACATTTTCAAAAGCTTCCCCTAACACAAGTTTCGAATTCGTTCATTTATCACAGAAGAATACTTCTGGAGTGTATTCAACCTAATAGATATATAATTTACATGAATTCCATCAACATGGCATTCCGGGTTCCGTACATGATACATGCATGACGGATTCGAGAAACATGCGTTTCTGAGTTGTGAGCATGTGGATTAGTGAACTTTCATCCACCAAAGAAGGCATATATTACACTTTGAAATATTTACTCTGACTTCATAAGTTTTTTGTATCACCAGGTTCTAAAATCGGACATTTGGCAGTAGAAAACACTCTTTGAGCGAATTCTCACCAATACACATGTAATTTACATTGTTTACATAACCATGGCATTCCGTAATCCCAACATGTTTCATGCATCACGGATTCCTCAAACATGCATTTCTGAGCTGTGAACATGCGCATGACAGATGTTTCAACCACCAAACAAGTTACTTATGCACTTTGAAATAGTTCCTTGGACTTCGTTGCTTCTCCTATCACCAGTTTCAAGAATCACACTTTGATCCCAGAAAAACCCTCTTGGAGCGAATTCTACCCTAGAGATATGTAATTTGAATAGATTTCTTCAACATGATATTCCGTGTTCCGTACATGTTACATGCATGACGGATTCGACATACATGCATTCCTGAGTTGTGACCATGTGGATTACTGATTTTTCATCCTCTATCAAAGGAATAATTTCATATAGACTCGTGTACACATTTTCACAAGCTTTCCCTAACACAAGTTTCGAATTCGTTCATTTTTCACAGAAGAATACTTCTGGAGTGTATTCAACCTAATAGATATATAATTTACATGAATTCCATCAACATGGCATTCCGGGTTCCGTACATGATACATGCATGACGGATTCGAGAAACATGCGTTTCTGAGTTGTGAGCATGTGGATTAGTGACCTTTCATCCACCAAAGAAGGCATATATTACACTTTGAAATATTTACTCTGACTTCATAAGTTTTTTGTATCACCAGGTTCTAAAATCAGACATTTGGCAGTAGAAAACACTCTTTGAGCGAATTCTCACCAATACACATGTAATTTACATTGTTTACATAACCATGGCATTCCGTATTCCGAACATGTTTCATGCATCACGGATTCCTCAAACATGCATTTCTGAGCTGTGAACATGCGCATGACAGATGTTTCAACCACCAAACAAGTTACTTATGCACTTTGAAATATTTCCTTGGACTTCGTTGTTTCTCCTATCACCAGTTTCAAGAATCACACTTTGATCCCAGAAAAACCCTCTTGGAGCGAATTCTACCCTAGAGATATGTAATTTGAATAGATTCCTTCAACATGATATTCCGTGTTCCGTACATGTTACATGCATGACGGATTCGACATACATGCATTCCTGAGTTGTGACCATGTGGATTACTGATTTTTCATCCTCTATCAAAGGAATAATTTCATATAGACTCGTGTACACATTTTCACAAGCTTTCCCTTACACAAGTTTCGAATTCGTGCTTTTTTCACAGAAGAATACTTCTGGAGTGTATTCAACCTAATAGATATATAATTTACATGAATTCCATCAACATGGCATTCCGGGTTCCGTACATGATACATGCATGACGGATTCGAGAAACATGCGTTTCTGAGTTGTGAGCATGTGGATTAGTGAACTTTCATCCACCAAAGAAGGCATATATTGCACTTTGAAATATTTACTCTGACTTCATAATTTTTTTGTATCACCAGGTTCTAAAATCGGACATTTGGCAGTAGAAAACACTCTTTGAGCGAATTCTCACCAATACACATGTAATTTACATTGTTTACATAACCATGGCATTCCGTATTCCGAACATGTTTCATGCATCACGGATTCCTCAAACATGCATTTCTGAGCTGTGAACATGCGCATGACAGATGTTTCAACCACCAAACAAGTTACTTATGCACTTTGAAATAGTTCCTTGGACTTCGTTGCTTCTCCTATCACCAGTTTCAAGAATCACACTTTGATCCCAGAAAAACCCTCTTGGAGCGAATTCTACCCTAGAGATATGTAATTTGAATAGATTCCTTCAACATGATATTCCGTGTTCCGTACATGTTACATGCATGACGGATTCGACATACATGCATTCCTGAGTTGTGACCATGTGGATTACTGATTTTTCATCCTCTATCAAAGGAATAATTTCATATAGACTCGTGTACACATTTTCACAAGCTTTCCCTAACACAAGTTTCGAATTCGTGCTTTTTTCACAGAAGAATACTTCTGGAGTGTATTCAACCTAATAGATATATAATTTACATGAATTCCATCAACATGGCATTCCGGGTTCCGTACATGATACATGCATGACGGATTCGAGAAACATGCGTTTCTGAGTTGTGAGCATGTGGATTAGTGAACTTTCATCCACCAAAGAAGGCATATATTACACTTTGAAATATTTACTCTGACTTCATAAGTTTTTTGTATCACCAGGTTCTAAAATCGGACATTTGGCAGTAGAAAACACTCTTTGAGCGAATTCTCACCAATACACATGTAATTTACATTGTTTACATAACCATGGCATTCCGTATTCCGAACATGTTTCATGCATCACGGATTCCTCAAACATGCATTTCTGAGCTGTGAACATGCGCATGACAGATGTTTCAACCACCAAACATGTTACTTATGCACTTTGAAATAGTTCCTTGGACTTCGTTGCTTCTCCTATCACCAGTTTCAAGAATCACACTTTGATCCCAGAAAAACCCTCTTGGAGCGAATTCTACCCTAGAGATATGTAATTTGAATAGATTCCTTCAACATGATATTCCGTGTTCCGTACATGTTACATGCATGACAGATTCGACAAACATGCATTCCTGAGTTGTGACCATGTGGATTACTGATTTTTCATCCTCTATAAAAGGAATAATTTCATATAGACTCGAGTACACATTTTCACAAGCTTTCCCTAACACAAGTTTCGAATTCGTTCATTTTTCACAGAAGAATACTTCTGGAGTGTATTCAACCTAGTAGATATATAATTTACATGAATTCCATCAACATGGCATTCCGGGTTCCGTACATGATACATGCATGACGGATTCGAGAAACATGCGTTTCTGAGTTGTGAGCATGTGGACTAGTGAACTTTCATCCACCAAAGAAGGCATATATTACACTTTGAAATATTTACTCTGACTTCATAAGTTTTTTGTATCACCAGGTTCTAAAATCGGACATTTGGCAGTAGAAAACACTCTTTGAGCGAATTCTCACCAATACACATGTAATTTACATTGTTTACATAACCATGGCATTCCGTATTCCGAACATGTTTCATGCATCACGGATTCCTCAAACATGCATTTCTGAGCTGTGAACATGCGCATGACAGATGTTTCAACCACCAAACAAGTTACTTATGCACTTTGAAATAGTTCCTTGGACTTCGTTGCTTCTCCTATCACCAGTTTCAAGAATCACACTTTGATCCCAGAAAAACCCTCTTGGAGCGAATTCTACCCTAGAGATATGTAATTTGAATAGATTCCTTCAACATGATATTCCGTGTTCCGTACATGTTACATGCATGACGGATTCGACATACATGCATTCCTGAGTTGTGACCATGTGGATTACTGATTTTTCATCCTCTATCAAAGGAATAATTTCATATAGACTCGTGTACACATTTTCACAAGCTTTCCCTTACACAAGTTTCGAATTCGTGCTTTTTTCACAGAAGAATACTTCTGGAGTGTATTCAACCTAATAGATATATAATTTACATGAATTCCATCAACATGGCATTCCGGGTTCCGTACATGATACATGCATGACGGATTCGAGAAACATGCGTTTCTGAGTTGTGAGCATGTGGATTAGTGAACTTTCATCCACCAAAGAAGGCATATATTGCACTTTGAAATATTTACTCTGACTTCATAAGTTTTTTGTATCACCAGGTTCTAAAATCGGACATTTGGCAGTGGAAAACACTCTTTGAGCGAATTATCACCAATACACATGTAATTTACATTGTTTACATAACCATGGCATTCCGTATTCCGAACATGTTTCATGCATCACGGATTCCTCAAACATGCATTTCTGAGCTGTGAACATGCGCATGACAGATGTTTCAACCACCAAAATAGTTACTTACGCACTTTGAAATAGTTCCTTGGACTTCGTTGCTTCTCCTATCACCAGTTTCAAGAATCACACTTTGATCCCAGAAAAACCCTCTTGGAGCGAATTCTACCCTAGAGATATGTAATTTGAATAGATTCCTTCAACATGATATTCCGTGTTCCGTACATGTTACATGCATGACGGATTCGACATACATGCATTCCTGAGTTGTGACCATGTGGATTACTGATTTTTCATCCTCTATCAAAGGAATAATTTCATATAGACTCGAGTACACATTTTCACAAGCTTTCCCTAACACAAGTTTCGAATTCGTGCTTTTTTCACAGAACAATACTTCTGGAGTTCATTCAACCTAATAGATATATAATTTACATGAATTCCATCAACATGGCATTCCGGGTTCCGTACATGATACATGCATGACGGATTCGAGAAACATGCGTTTCTGAGTTGTGAGCATGTGGATTAGTGACCTTTCATCCACCAAAGAAGGCATATATTACACTTTGAAATATTTACTCTGACTTCATAAATTTTTTGTATCACCAGGTTCTATAATCGGACATTTGGCAGTAGAAAACACTCTTTGAGCGAATTCTCACCAATACACATCTAATTTACATTGTTTACATAACCATGGCATTCCGTATTCCGAACATGTTTCATGCATCACGGATTCCTCAAACATGCATTTCTGAGCTGTGAACATGCGCATGACAGATGTTTCAACCACCAAACATGTTACTTATGCACTTTGAAATAGTTCCTTGGACTTCGTTGCTTCTCCTATCACCAGTTTCAAGAATCACACTTTGATCCCAGAAAAACACTCTTGGAGCGAATTCAACCCTAGAGATATGTAATTTGAATAGATTCCTTCAACATGATATTCCGTGTTCCGTACATGTTACATGCATGACGGATTCGACATACATGCATTCCTGAGTTGTGACCATGTGGATTACTGATTTTTCATCCTCTATCAAAGGAATAATTTCATATAGACTCGTGTACACATTTTCACAAGCTTTCCCTAACACAAGTTTCGAATTCGTTCATTTTTCACAGAAGAATACTTCTGGAGTGTATTCAACCTAATAGATATATAATTTACATGAATTCCATCAACATGGCATTCCGGGTTCCGTACATGATACATGCATGACGGATTCGAGAAACATGCGTTTCTGAGTTGTGAGCATGTGGATTAGTGACCTTTCATCCACCAAAGAAGGCATATATTACACTTTGAAATATTTACTCTGACTTCATAAGTTTTTTGTATCACCAGGTTCTAAAATCGGACATTTGGCAGTAGAAAACACTCTTTGAGCGAATTCTCACCAATACACATGTAATTTACATTGTTTACATAACCATGGCATTCCGTATTCCGAACATGTTTCATGCATCACGGATTCCTCAAACATGCATTTCTGAGCTGTGAACATGCGCATGACAGATGTTTCAACCACCAAACATGTTACTTATGCACTTTGAAATAGTTCCTTGGACTTCGTTGCTTCTCCTATCACCAGTTTCAAGAATCACACTTTGATCCCAGAAAAACCCTCTTGGAGCGAATTCTACCCTAGAGATATGTAATTTGAATAGATTCCTTCAACATGATATTCCGTGTTCCGTACATGTTACATGCATGACGGATTCGACATACATGCATTCCTGAGTTGTGACCATGTGGATTACTGATTTTTCATCCTCTATCAAAGGAATAATTTCATATAGACTCGTGTACACATTTTCACAAGCTTTCCCTAACACAAGTTTCGAATTCGTGCTTTTTTCACAGAACAATACTTCTGGAGTTCATTCAACCTAATAGATATATAATTTACATGAATTCCATCAACATGGCATTCCGGGTTCCGTACATGATACATGCATGACGGATTCGAGAAACATGCGTTTCTGAGTTGTGAGCATGTGGATTAGTGACCTTTCATCCACCAAAGAAGGCATATATTACACTTTGAAATATTTACTCTGACTTCATAAGTTTTTTGTATCACCAGGTTCTAAAATCGGACATTTGGCAGTAGAAAACACTCTTTGAGCGAATTCTCACCAATACACATGTAATTTACATTGTTTACATAACCATGGCATTCCGTATTCCGAACATGTTTCATGCATCACGGATTCCTCAAACATGCATTTCTGAGCTGTGAACATGCGCATGACAGATGTTTCAACCACCAAACAAGTTACTTATGCACTTTGAAATAGTTCCTTGGACTTCGTTGCTTCTCCTATCACCAGTTTCAAGAATCACACTTTGATCCCAGAAAAACCCTCTTGGAGCGAATTCTACCCTAGAGATATGTAATTTGAATAGATTCCTTCAACATGATATTCCGTGTTCCGTACATGTTACATGCATGACGGATTCGACATACATGCATTCCTGAGTTGTGACCATGTGGATTACTGATTTTTCATCCTCTATCAAAGGAATAATTTCATATAGACTCGTGTACACATTTTCACAAGCTTTCCCTTACACAAGTTTCGAATTCGTGCTTTTTTCACAGAAGAATACTTCTGGAGTGTATTCAACCTAATAGATATATAATTTACATGAATTCCATCAACATGGCATTCCGGGTTCCGTACATGATACATGCATGACGGATTCGAGAAACATGCGTTTCTGAGTTGTGAGCATGTGGATTAGTGAACTTTCATCCACCAAAGAAGGCATATATTGCACTTTGAAATATTTACTCTGTCTTCATAAGTTTTTTGTATCACCAGGTTCTAAAATCGGACATTTGGCAGTAGAAAACACTCTTTGAGCGAATTCTCACCAATACACATGTAATTTACATTGTTTACATAACCATGGCATTCCGTATTCCGAACATGTTTCATGCATCACGGATTCCTCAAACATGCATTTCTGAGCTGTGAACATGCGCATGACAGATGTTTCAACCACCAAACAAGTTACTTATGCACTTTGAAATAGTTCCTTGGACTTCGTTGCTTCTCCTATCACCAGTTTCAAGAATCACACTTTGATCCCAGAAAAACCCTCTTGGAGCGAATTCTACCCTAGAGATATGTAATTTGAATAGATTCCTTCAACATGATATTCCGTGTTCCGTACATGTTACATGCATGACGGATTCGACATACATGCATTCCTGAGTTGTGACCATGTGGATTACTGATTTTTCATCCTCTATCAAAGGAATAATTTCATATAGACTCGTGTACACATTTTCACAAGCTTTCCCTAACACAAGTTTCGAATTCGTGCTTTTTTCACAGAAGAATACTTCTGGAGTGTATTCAACCTAATAGATATATAATTTACATGAATTCCATCAACATGGCATTCCGGGTTCCGTACATGATACATGCATGACGGATTCGAGAAACATGCGTTTCTGAGTTGTGAGCATGTGGATTAGTGAACTTTCATCCACCAAAGAAGGCATATATTACACTTTGAAATATTTACTCTGACTTCATAAGTTTTTTGTATCACCAGGTTCTATAATCGGACATTTGGCGGTAGAAAACACTCTTTGAGCGAATTCTCACCAATACACATGTAATTTACATTGTTTACATAACCATGGCATTCCGTATTCCGAACATGTTTCATGCATCACGGATTCCTCAAACATGCATTTCTGAGCTGTGAACATGCGCATGACAGATGTTTCAACCACCAAACAAGTTACTTATGCACTTTGAAATAGTTCCTTGGACTTCGTTGCTTCTCCTATCACCAGTTTCAAGAATCACACTTTGATCCCAGAAAAACCCTCTTGGAGCGAATTCTACCCTAGAGATATGTAATTTGAATAGATTCCTTCAACATGATATTCCGTGTTCCGTACATGTTACATGCATGACGGATTCGACATACATGCATTCCTGAGTTGTGACCATGTGGATTACTGATTTTTCATCCTCTATCAAAGGAATAATTTCATATAGACTCGTGTACACATTTTCACAAGCTTTCCCTAACACAAGTTTCGAATTCGTGC
This sequence comes from Vicugna pacos, assembly GCF_048564905.1. Lineage (NCBI taxonomy): Eukaryota > Metazoa > Chordata > Mammalia > Artiodactyla > Camelidae > Vicugna > Vicugna pacos. Next base: position 45,801,907 of record NW_027328740.1, on the reverse strand, counting down.
TTTTTTCACAGAAGAATACTTCTGGAGTGTATTCAACCTAATAGATATATAATTTACATGAATTCCATCAACATGGCATTCCGGGTTCCGTACATGATACATGCATGACGGATTCGAGAAACATGCGTTTCTGAGTTGTGAGCATGTGGATTAGTGAACTTTCATCCACCAAAGAAGGCATATATTACACTTTGAAATATTTACTCTGACTTCATAAGTTTTTTGTATCACCAGGTTCTAAAATCGGACATTTGGCAGTAGAAAACACTCTTTGAGCGAATTCTCACCAATACACATGTAATTTACATTGTTTACATAACCATGGCATTCCGTATTCCGAACATGTTTCATGCATCACGGATTCCTCAAACATGCATTTCTGAGCTGTGTACATGCGCATGACAGATGTTTCAACCACCAAAATAGTTACTTACGCACTTTGAAATAGTTCCTTGGACTTCGTTGCTTCTCCTATCACCAGTTTCAAGAATCACACTTTGATCCCAGAAAAACCCTCTTGGAGCGAATTCTACCCTAGAGATATGTAATTTGAATAGATTCCTTCAACATGATATTCCGTGTTCCGTACATGTTACATGCATGACGGATTCGACATACATGCATTCCTGAGTTGTGACCATGTGGATTACTGATTTTTCATCCTCTATAAAAGGAATAATTTCATATAGACTCGTGTACACATTTTCACAAGCTTTCCCTAACACAAGTTTCGAATTCGTTCATTTTTCACAGAAGAATACTTCTGGAGTGTATTCAACCTAATAGATATATAATTTACATGAATTCCATCAACATGGCATTCCGGGTTCCGTACATGATACATGCATGACGGATTCGAGAAACATGCGTTTCTGAGTTGTGAGCATGTGGATTAGTGAACTTTCATCCACCAAAGAAGGCATATATTACACTTTGAAATATTTACTCTGACTTCATAAGTTTTTTGTATCACCAGGTTCTAAAATCGGACATTTGGCAGTAGAAAACACTCTTTGAGCGAATTCTCACCAATACACATGTAATTTACATTGTTTACATAACCATGGCATTCCGTATTCCGAACATGTTTCATGCATCACGGATTCCTCAAACATGCATTTCTGAGCTATGAACATGCGCATGACAGATGTTTCAACCACCAAACAAGTTACTTATGCACTTTGAAATAGTTCCTTGGACTTCGTTGCTTCTCCTATCACCAGTTTCAAGAATCACACTTTGATCCCAGAAAAACCCTCTTGGAGCGAATTCTACCCTAGAGATATGTAATTTGAATAGATTCCTTCAACATGAAATTCCGTGTTCCGTACATGTTACATGCATGACGGATTCGACATACATGCATTCCTGAGTTGTGACCATGTGGATTACTGATTTTTCATCCTCTATCAAAGGAATAATTTCATATAGACTCGTGTACACATTTTCACAAGCTTTCCCTTACACAAGTTTCGAATTCGTGCTTTTTTCACAGAAGAATACTTCTGGAGTGTATTCAACCTAATAGATATATAATTTACATGAATTCCATCAACATGGCATTCCGGGTTCCGTACATGATACATGCATGATGGATTCGAGAAACATGCGTTTCTGAGTTGTGAGCATGTGGATTAGTGAACTTTCATCCACCAAAGAAGGCATATATTACACTTTGAAATATTTACTCTGACTTCATAAGTTTTTTGTATCACCAGGTTCTAAAATCGGACATTTGGCAGTAGAAAACACTCTTTGAGCGAATTCTCACCAATACACATGTAATTTACATTGTTTACATAACCATGGCATTCCGTATTCCAAACATGTTTCATGCATCACGGATTCCTCAAACATGCATTTCTGAGCTGTGAACATGCGCATGACAGATGTTTCAACCACCAAACAAGTTACTTATGCACTTTGAAATAGTTCCTTGGACTTCGTTGCTTCTCCTATCACCAGTTTCAAGAATCACACTTTGATCCCAGAAAAACCCTCTTGGAGCGAATTCTACCCTAGAGATATGTAATTTGAATAGATTCCTTCAACATGATATTCCGTGTTCCGTACATGTTACATGCATGACGGATTCGACATACATGCATTCCTGAGTTGTGACCATGTGGATTACTGATTTTTCATCCTCTATCAAAGGAATAATTTCATATAGACTCGTGTACACATTTTCACAAGCTTTCCCTAACACAAGTTTCGAATTCGTGCTTTTTTCACAGAACAATACTTCTGGAGTGTATTCAACCTAATAGATATATAATTTACATGAATTCCATCAACATGGCATTCCGGGTTCCGTACATGATACATGCATGACGGATTCGAGAAACATGCGTTTCTGAGTTGTGAGCATGTGGATTAGTGAACTTTCATCCACCAAAGAAGGCATATATTACACTTTGAAATATTTACTCTGACTTCATAAGTTTTTTGTATCACCAGGTTCTAAAATCGGACATTTGGCAGTAGAAAACACTCTTTGAGCGAATTCTCACCAATACACATGTAATTTACATTGTTTACATAACCATGGCATTCCGTATTCCGAACATGTTTCATGCATCACGGATTCCTCAAACATGCATTTCTGAGCTGTGAACATGTGCATGACAGATGTTTCAACCACCAAACAAGTTACTTATGCACTTTGAAATAGTTCCTTGGACTTCGTTGCTTCTCCTATCACCAGTTTCAAGAATCACACTTTGATCCCAGAAAAACCCTCTTGGAGCGAATTCTACCCTAGAGATATGTAATTTGAATAGATTCCTTCAACATGATATTCCGTGTTCCGTACATGTTACATGCATGACGGATTCGACATACATGTATTCCTGAGTTGTGACCATGTGGATTACTGATTTTTCATCCTCTATGAAAGGAATAATTTCATATAGACTCGTGTACACATTTTCACAATCTTTCCCTAACACAAGTTTCGAATTCGTTCATTTTTCACAGAAGAATACTTCTGGAGTGTATTCAATCTAATAGATATATAATTTACATGAATTCCATCAACATGGCATTCCGGGTTCCGTACATGATGCATGCATGACGGATTCGAGAAACATGCGTTTCTGAGTTGTGAGCATGTGGATTAGTGAACTTTCATCCACCAAAGAAGGCATATATTACACTTTGAAATATTTACTCTGACTTCATAAGTTTTTTGTATCACCAGGTTCTAAAATTGGACATTTGGCAGTGGAAAACACTCTTTGAGCGAATTCTCACCAATACACATGTAATTTACTTTGTTTACATAACCATGGCATTCCGTATTCCGAACATGTTTCATGCATCACGGATTCCTCAAACATGCATTTCTGAGCTGTGAACATGCGCATGACAGATGTTTCAACCACCAAACAAGTTACTTACGCACTTTGAAATAGTTCCTTGGACTTCGTTGCTTCTCCTATCACCAGTTTCAAGAATCACACTTTGATCCCAGAAAAACCCTCTTGGAGCGAATTCTACCCTAGAGATATGTAATTTGAATAGATTCCTTCAACATGATATTCCGTGTTCCGTACATGTTACATGCATGACGGATTCGACATACATGCATTCCTGAGTTGTGACCATGTGGATTACTGATTTTTCATCCTCTATCAAAGGAATAATTTCATATAGACTCGTGTACACATTTTCACAAGCTTTCCCTAACACAAGTTTCGAATTCGTGCTTTTTTCACAGAACAATACTTCTGGAGTGTATTCAACCTAATAGATAAATAATTTACATGAATTCCATCAACATGGCATTCCGGGTTCCGTACATGATACATGCATGACGGATTCGAGAAACATGCGTTTCTGAGTTGTGAGCATGTGGATTAGTGAACTTTCATCCACCAAAGAAGGCATATATTACACTTTGAAATATTTACTCTGACTTCATAAGTTTTTTGTATCACCAGGTTCTAAAATCGGACATTTGGCAGTAGAAAACACTCTTTGAGCGAATTCTCACCAATACACATGTAATTTACATTGTTTACATAACCATGGCATTCCGTATTCCGAACATGTTTCATGCATCACGGATTCCTCAAACATGCATTTCTGAGCTGTGAACATGCGCATGACAGATGTTTCAACCACCAAACAAGTTACTTATGCACTTTGAAATAGTTCCTTGGACTTCGTTGCTTCTCCTATCACCAGTTTCAAGAATCACACTTTGATCCCAGAAAAACCCTCTTGGAGCGAATTCTACCCTAGAGATATGTAATTTGAATAGATTCCTTCAACATGATATTCCGTGTTCCGTACATGTTACATGCATGACGGATTCGACATACATGCATTCCTGAGTTGAGAGCATGTGGATTACTGATTTTTCATCCTCTATAAAAGGAATAATTTCATATAGACTCGTGTACACATTTTCACAAGCTTTCCCTAACACAAGTTTCGAATTCGTTCATTTTTCACAGAAGAATACTTCTGGAGTGTATTCAACCTAATAGATATATAATTTACATGAATTCCATCAACATGGCATTCCGGGTTCCGTACATGATACATGCATGACGGATTCGAGAAACATGCGTTTCTGAGTTGTGAGCATGTGGACTAGTGAACTTTCATCCACCAAAGAAGGCATATATTACACTTTGAAATATTTACTCTGACTTCATAAGTTTTTTGTATCACCAGGTTCTAAAATCGGACATTTGGCAGTAGAAAACACTCTTTGAGCGAATTCTCACCAATACACATGTAATTTACATTGTTTACATAACCATGGCATTCCGTATTCTGAACATGTTTCATGCATCACGGATTCCTCAAACATGCATTTCTGAGCTGTGAACATGCGCATGACAGATGTTTCAACCACCAAACAAGTTACTTATGCAATTTGAAATAGTTCCTTGGACTTCGTTGCTTCTCCTATCACCAGTTTCAAGAATCACACTTTGATCCCAGAAAAACCCTTTTGGAGCGAATTCTACCCTAGAGATATGTAATTCGAATAGATTCCTTCAACATGATATTCCGTGTTCCGTACATGTTACATGCATGACGGATTCGACATACATGCATTCCTGAGTTGTGACCATGTGGATTACTGATTTTTCATCCTCTATCAAAGGAATAATTTCATATAGACTCGTGTACACATTTTCACAAGCTTTCCCTAACACAAGTTTCGAATTCGTGCTTTTTTCACAGAAGAATACTTCTGGAGTGTATTCAACCTAATAGATATATAATTTACATGAATTCCATCAACATGGCATTCCGGGTTCCGTACATGATACATGCATGACGGATTCGAGAAACATGCGTTTCTGAGTTGTGAGCATGTGGATTAGTGAACTTTCATCCACCAAAGAAGGCATATATTACACTTTGAAATATTTACTCTGACTTCATAAGTTTTTTGTATCACCAGGTTCTAAAATCGGACATTTGGCAGTAGAAAACACTCTTTGAGCGAATTCTCACCAATACACATGTAATTTACATTGTTTACATAACCATGGCATTCCGTATTCCGAACATGTTTCATGCATCACGGATTCCTCAAACATGCATTTCTGAGCTGTGAACATGCGCATGACAGATGTTTCAACCACCAAACATGTTACTTATGCACTTTGAAATAGTTCCTTGGACTTCGTTGCTTCTCCTATCACCAGTTTCAAGAATCACACTTTGATCCCAGAAAAACCCTCTTGGAGCGAATTCTACCCTAGAGATATGTAATTTGAATAGATTCCTTCAACATGATATTCCGTGTTCCGTACATGTTACATGCATGACAGATTCGACAAACATGCATTCCTGAGTTGTGACCATGTGGATTACTGATTTTTCATCCTCTATAAAAGGAATAATTTCATATAGACTCGTGTACACATTTTCACAAGCTTTCCCTAACACAAGTTTCGAATTCGTTCATTTTTCACAGAAGAATACTTCTGGAGTGTATTCAACCTAATAGATATATAATTTACATGAATTCCATCAACATGGCATTCCGGGTTCCGTACATGATACATGCATGACGGATTCGAGAAACATGCGTTTCTGAGTTGTGAGCATGTGGACTAGTGAACTTTCATCCACCAAAGAAGGCATATATTACACTTTGAAATATTTACTCTGACTTCATAAGTTTTTTGTATCACCAGGTTCTAAAATCGGACATTTGGCAGTAGAAAACACTCTTTGAGCGAATTCTCACCAATACACATGTAATTTACATTGTTTACATAACCATGGCATTCCGTATTCCGAACATGTTTCATGCATCACGGATTCCTCAAACATGCATTTCTGAGCTGTGAACATGCGCATGACAGATGTTTCAACCACCAAACAAGTTACTTATGCACTTTGAAATAGTTCCTTGGACTTCGTTGCTTCTCCTATCACCAGTTTCAAGAATCACACTTTGATCCCAGAAAAACCCTCTTGGAGCGAATTCTACCCTAGAGATATGTAATTTGAATAGATTCCTTCAACATGATATTCCGTGTTCCGTACATGTTACATGCATGACGGATTCGACATACATGCATTCCTGAGTTGTGACCATGTGGATTACTGATTTTTCATCCTCTATCAAAGGAATAATTTCATATAGACTCGTGTACACATTTTCACAAGCTTTCCCTAACACAAGTTTCGAATTCGTGCTTTTTTCACAGAAGAATACTTCTGGAGTGTATTCAACCTAATAGATATATAATTTACATGAATTCCATCAACATGGCATTCCGGGTTCCGTACATGATACATGCATGACGGATTCGAGAAACATGCGTTTCTGAGTTGTGAGCATGTGGATTAGTGAACTTTCATCCACCAAAGAAGGCATATATTGCACTTTGAAATATTTACTCTGACTTCATAAGTTTTTTGTATCACCAGGTTCTAAAATCGGACATTTGGCAGTAGAAAACACTCTTTGAGCGAATTCTCACCAATACACATGTAATTTACATTGTTTACATAACCATGGCATTCCGTATTCCGAACATGTTTCATGCATCACGGATTCCTCAAACATGCATTTCTGAGCCGTGAACATGCGCATGACAGATGTTTCAACCACCAAACAAGTTACTTATGCACTTTGAAATAGTTCCTTGGACTTCGTTGCTTCTCCTATCACCAGTTTCAAGAATCACACTTTGATCCCAGAAAAACCCTCTTGGAGCGAATTCTACCCTAGAGATATGTAATTCGAATAGATTCCTTCAACATGATATTCCGTGTTCCGTACATGTTACATGCATGACGGATTCGACATACATGCATTCCTGAGTTGTGACCATGTGGATTACTGATTTTTCATCCTCTATCAAAGGAATAATTTCATATAGACTCGTGTACACATTTTCACAAGCTTTCCCTAACACAAGTTTCGAATTCGTGCTTTTTTCACAGAAGAATACTTCTGGAGTGTATTCAACCTAATAGATATATAATTTACATGAATTCCATCAACATGGCATTCCGGGTTCCGTACATGATACATGCATGACGGATTCGAGAAACATGCGTTTCTGAGTTGTGAGCATGTGGATTAGTGAACTTTCATCCACCAAAGAAGGCATATATTACACTTTGAAATATTTACTCTGACTTCATAAGTTTTTTGTATCACCAGGTTCTAAAATCGGACATTTGGCAGTAGAAAACACTCTTTGAGCGAATTCTCACCAATACACATGTAATTTACATTGTTTACATAACCAAGGCATTCCGTATTCCGAACATGTTTCATGCATCACGGATTCCTCAAACATGCATTTCTGAGCTGTGAACATGCGCATGACAGATGTTTCAACCAACAAACAAGTTACTTATGCACTTTGAAATAGTTCCTTGGACTTCGTTGCTTCTCCTATCACCAGTTTCAAGAATCACAATTTGATCCCAGAAAAACCCTCTTGGAGCGAATTCTACCCTAGAGATATGTAATTTGAATAGATTCCTTCAACATGATATTCCGTGTTCCGTACATGTTACATGCATGACGGATTCGACATACATGCATTCCTGAGTTGTGACCATGTGGATTACTGATTTTTCATCCTCTATAAAAGGAATAATTTCATATAGACTCGTGTACACATTTTCACAATCTTTCCCTAACACAAGTTTCGAATTCGTTCATTTTTCACAGAAGAATACTTCTGGAGTCTATTCAATCTAATAGATATATAATTTACATGAATTCCATCAACATGGCATTCCGGGTTCCGTACATGATACATGCATGACGGATTCGAGAAACATGCGTTTCTGAGTTGTGAGCATGTGGATTAGTGAACTTTCATCCACCAAAGAAGGCATATATTACACTTTGAAATATTTACTCTGACTTCATAAGTTTTTTGTATCACCAGGTTCTAAAATTGGACATTTGGCAGTGGAAAACCCTCTTTGAGCGAATTCTCACCAATACACATGTAATTTACATTGTTTACATAACCATGGCATTCCGTATTCCGAACATGTTTCATGCATCACGGATTCCTCAAACATGCATTTCTGAGCTGTGAACATGCGCATGACAGATGTTTCAACCACCAAACAAGTTACTTACGCACTTTGAAATAGTTCCTTGGACTTCGTTGCTTCTCCTATCACCAGTTTCAAGAATCACACTTTGATCCCAGAAAAACCCTCTTGGAGCGAATTCTACCCTAGAGATATGTAATTTGAATAGATTCCTTCAACATGATATTCCGTGTTCCGTACATGTTACATGCATGACGGATTCGACATACATGCATTCCTGAGTTGTGACCATGTGGATTACTGATTTTTCATCCTCTATCAAAGGAATAATTTCATATAGACTCGTGTACACATTTTCACAAGCTTTCCCTAACACAAGTTTCGAATTCGTGCTTTTTTCACAGAAGAATACTTCTGGAGTGTATTCAACCTAATAGATAAATAATTTACATGAATTCCATCAACATGGCATTCCGGGTTCCGTACATAATACATGCATGACGGATTCGAGAAACATGCGTTTCTGAGTGGTGAGCATGTGGATTAGTGACCTTTCATCCACCAAAGAAGGCATATATTACACTTTGAAATATTTACTTTGACTTCATAAGTTTTTTGTATCACCAGGTTCTAAAATCGGACATTTGGCAGTAGAAAACACTCTTTGAGCGAATTCTCACCAATACACATGTAATTTACATTGTTTACATAACCATGGCCTTCCGTATTCCGAACATGTTTCATGCATCACGGATTCCTCAAACATGCATTTCTGAGCTGTGAACATGTGCATGACAGATGTTTCAACCAACAAACAAGTTACTTATGCACTTTGAAATAGTTCCTTGGACTTCGTTGCTTCTCCTATCACCAGTTTCAAGAATCACACTTTGATCCCAGAAAAACCCTCTTGGAGCGAATTCTACCCTAGAGATATGTAATTTGAATAGATTCCTTCAACATGATATTCCGTGTTCCGTACATGTTACATGCATGACGGATTCGACATACATGCATTCCTGAGTTGTGACCATGTGGATTACTGATTTTTCATCCTCTATAAAAGGAATAATTTCATATAGACTCGTGTACACATTTTCACAAGCTTTCCCTAACACAAGTTTCGAATTCGTTCATTTTTCACAGAAGAATACTTCTGGAGTGTATTCAACCTAATAGATATATAATTTACATGAATTCCATCAACATGGCATTCCGGGTTCCGTACATGATACATGCATGACGGATTCGAGAAACATGCGTTTCTGAGTTGTGAGCATGTGGATTAGTGAACTTTCATCCACCAAAGAAGGCATATATTACACTTTGAAATATTTACTCTGACTTCATAAGTTTTTTGTATCACCAGGTTCTAAAATCGGACATTTGGCAGTAGAAAACACTCTTTGAGCGAATTCTCACCAATACACATGTAATTTACATTGTTTACATAACCATGGCCTTCCGTATTCCGAACATGTTTCATGCATCACGGATTCCTCATACATGCATTTCTGAGCTGTGAACATGTGCATGACAGATGTTTCAACCACCAAACAAGTTACTTATGCACTTTGAAATAGTTCCTTGGACTTCGTTGCTTCTCCTATCACCAGTTTCAAGAATCACACTTTGATCCCAGAAAAACCCTCTTGGAGCGAATTCTACCCTAGAGATATGTAATTTGAATAGATTCCTTCAACATGATATTCCGTGTTCCGTACATGTTACATGCATGACGGATTCGACATACATGCATTCCTGAGTTGTGACCATGTGGATTACTGATTTTTCATCCTCTATCAAAGGAATAATTTCATATAGACTCGTGTACACATTTTCACAAGCTTTCCCTAACACAAGTTTCGAATTCGTGCTTTTTTCACAGAAGAATACTTCTGGAGTGTATTCAACCTAATAGATAAATAATTTACATGAATTCCATCAACATGGCATTCCGGGTTCCGTACATAATACATGCATGACGGATTCGAGAAACATGCGTTTCTGAGTGGTGAGCATGTGGATTAGTGACCTTTCATCCACCAAAGAAGGCATATATTACACTTTGAAATATTTACTTTGACTTCATAAGTTTTTTGTATCACCAGGTTCTAAAATCGGACATTTGGCAGTAGAAAACACTCTTTGAGCGAATTCTCACCAATACACATGTAATTTACATTGTTTACATAACCATGGCCTTCCGTATTCCGAACATGTTTCATGCATCACGGATTCCTCAAACATGCATTTCTGAGCTGTGAACATGTGCATGACAGATGTTTCAACCAACAAACAAGTTACTTATGCACTTTGAAATAGTTCCTTGGACTTCGTTGCTTCTCCTATCACCAGTTTCAAGAATCACACTTTGATCCCAGAAAAACCCTCTTGGAGCGAATTCTACCCTAGAGATATGTAATTTGAATAGATTCCTTCAACATGATATTCCGTGTTCCGTACATGTTACATGCATGACGGATTCGACATACATGCATTCCTGAGTTGTGACCATGTGGATTACTGATTTTTCATCCTCTATAAAAGGAATAATTTCATATAGACTCGTGTACACATTTTCACAAGCTTTCCCTAACACAAGTTTCGAATTCGTTCATTTTTCACAGAAGAATACTTCTGGAGTGTATTCAACCTAATAGATATATAATTTACATGAATTCCATCAACATGGCATTCCGGGTTCCGTACATGATACATGCATGACGGATTCGAGAAACATGCGTTTCTGAGTTGTGAGCATGTGGATTAGTGAACTTTCATCCACCAAAGAAGGCATATATTACACTTTGAAATATTTACTCTGACTTCATAAGTTTTTTGTATCACCAGGTTCTAAAATCGGACATTTGGCAGTAGAAAACACTCTTTGAGCGAATTCTCACCAATACACATGTAATTTACATTGTTTACATAACCATGGCCTTCCGTATTCCGAACATGTTTCATGCATCACGGATTCCTCATACATGCATTTCTGAGCTGTGAACATGTGCATGACAGATGTTTCAACCACCAAACAAGTTACTTATGCACTTTGAAATAGTTCCTTGGACTTCGTTGCTTCTCCTATCACCAGTTTCAAGAATCACACTTTGATCCCAGAAAAACCCTCTTGGAGCGAATTCTACCCTAGAGATATGTAATTTGAATAGATTCCTTCAACATGATATTCCGTGTTCCGTACATGTTACATGCATGACGGATTCGACATACATGCATTCCTGAGTTGTGACCATGTGGATTACTGATTTTTCATCCTCTATAAAAGGAATAATTTCATATAGACTCGTGTACACATTTTCACAAGCTTTCCCTAACACAAGTTTCGAATTCGTTCATTTTTCACAGAAGAATACTTCTGGAGTGTATTCAACCTAATAGATATATAATTTACATGAATTCCATCAACATGGCATTCCGGGTTCCGTACATGATACATGCATGACGGATTCGAGAAACATGCGTTTCTGAGTTGTGAGCATGTGGATTAGTGAACTTTCATCCACCAAAGAAGGCATATATTACACTTTGAAATATTTACTCTGACTTCATAAGTTTTTTGTATCACCAGGTTCTAAAATCGGACATTTGGCAGTAGAAAACACTCTTTGAGCGAATTCTCACCAATACACATGTAATTTACATTGTTTACATAACCATGGCATTCCGTATTCCGAACATGTTTCATGCATCACGGATTCCTCAAACATGCATTTCTGAGCTGTGAACATGCGCATGACAGATGTTTCAACCACCAAACAAGTTACTTATGCACTTTGAAATAGTTCCTTGGACTTCGTTGCTTCTCCTATCAGCAGTTTCAAGAATCACACTTTGATCCCAGAAAAACCCTCTTGGAGCGAATTCTACCCTAGAGATATGTAATTTGAATAGATTCCTTCAACATGATATTCCGTGTTCCGTACATGTTACATGCATGACAGATTCGACAAACATGCATTCCTGAGTTGTGAGCATGTGGATTACTGATTTTTCATCCTCTATAAAAGGAATAATTTCATATAGACTCGTGTACACATTTTCACAAGCTTTCCCTAACACAAGTTTCGAATTCGTTCATTTTTCACAGAAGAATACTTCTGGAGTGTATTCAACCTAATAGATATATAATTTACATGAATTCCATCAACATGGCATTCCGGGTTCCGTACATGATACATGCATGACGGATTCGAGAAACATGCGTTTCTGAGTTGTGAGCATGTGGACTAGTGAACTTTCATCCACCAAAGAAGGCATATATTACACTTTGAAATATTTACTCTGACTTCATAAGTTTTTTGTATCACCAGGTTCTAAAACCGGACATTTGGCAGTAGAAAACGCTCTTTGAGCGAATTCTCACCAATACACATGTAATTTACATTGTTTACATAACCATGGCATTCCGTATTCCGAACATGTTTCATGCATCACGGATTCCTCAAACATGCATTTCTGAGCTGTGAACATGCGCATGACAGATGTTTCAACCACCAAACAAGTTACTTATGCACTTTGAAATAGTTCCTAGGACTTCGTTCCTTCTCCTATCACCAGTTTCAAGAATCACACTTTGATCCCAGAAAAACCCTCTTGGAGCGAATTCTACCCTAGAGATATGTAATTTGAATAGATCCCTTCAACATGATATTCCGTGTTCCGTACATGTTACATGCATGACAGATTCGACAAACATGCATTCCTGAGTTGTGAGCATGTGGATTACTGATTTTTCATCCTCTATAAAAGGAATAATTTCATATAGACTCGTGTACACATTTTCACAAGCTTTCCCTTACACAAGTTTCGAATTCGTTCATTTTTCACAGAAGAATACTTCTGGAGTGTATTCAACCTAATAGATATATAATTTACATGAATTCCATCAACATGGCATTCCGGGTTCCGTACATGATACATGCATGACGGATTCGAGAAACATGCGTTTCTGAGTTGTGAGCATGTGGACTAGTGAACTTTCATCCACCAAAGAAGGCATATATTACACTTTGAAATATTTACTCTGACTTCATAAGTTTTTTGTATCACCAGGTTCTAAAATCGGACATTTGGCAGTAGAAAACGCTCTTTGAGCGAATTCTCACCAATACACATGTAATTTACATTGTTTACATAACCATGGCATTCCGTATTCCGAACATGTTTCATGCATCACGGATTCCTCAAACATGCATTTCTGAGCTGTGAACATGCGCATGACAGATGTTTCAACCACCAAACAAGTTACTTATGCACTTTGAAATAGTTCCTTGGACTTCGTTGCTTCTCCTATCACCAGTTTCAAGAATCACACTTTGATCCCAGAAAAACCCTCTTGGAGCGAATTCTACCCTAGAGATATGTAATTTGAATAGATTCCTTCAACATGATATTCCGTGTTCCGTACATGTTACATGCATGACGGATTCGACATACAAGCATTCCTGAGTTGTGACCATGTGGATTACTGATTTTTCATCCTCTATCAAAGGAATAATTTCATATAGACTCGTGTACACATTTTCACAAGCTTTCCCTTACACAAGTTTCGAATTCGTGCTTTTTTCACAGAACAATACTTCTGGAGTGTATTCAACCTAATAGATATATAATTTACATGAATTCCATCAACATGGCATTCCGGGTTCCGTACATGATACATGCATGACGGATTCGAGAAACATGCGTTTCTGAGTTGTGAGCATGTGGATTAGTGAACTTTCATCCACCAAAGAAGGCATATATTGCACTTTGAAATATTTACTCTGACTTCATAAGTTTTTTGTATCACCAGGTTCTAAAATCGGACATTTGGCAGTAGAAAACACTCTTTGAGCGAATTCTCACCAATACACATGTAATTTACATTGTTTACATAACCATGGCATTCCGTATTCCGAACATGTTTCATGCATCACGGATTCCTCAAACATGCATTTCTGAGCTGTGAACATGCGCATGACAGATGTTTCAACCACCAAACAAGTTACTTATGCACTTTGAAATAGTTCCTTGGACTTCGTTGCTTCTCCTATCAGCAGTTTCAAGAATCACACTTTGATCCCAGAAAAACCCTCTTGGAGCGAATTCTACCCTAGAGATATGTAATTTGAATAGATTCCTTCAACATGATATTCCGTGTTCCGTACATGTTACATGCATGACGGATTCGACATACATGCATTCCTGAGTTGTGACCATGTGGATTACTGATTTTTCATCCTCTATCAAAGGAATAATTTCATATAGACTCGTGTACACATTTTCACAAGCTTTCCCTAACACAAGTTTCGAATTCGTGCTTTTGTCACAGAACAATACTTCTGGAGTGTATTCAACCTAATAGATATATAATTTACATGAATTCCATCAACATGGCATTCCGGGTTCCGTACATGATACATGCATGACGGATTCGAGAAACATGCGTTTCTGAGTTGTGAGCATGTGGATTAGTGACCTTTCATCCACCAAAGAAGGCATATATTACACTTTGAAATATTTACTCTGACTTCATAAGTTTTTTGTATCACCAGGTTCTAAAATCGGACATTTGGCAGTAGAAAACACTCTTTGAGCGAATTCTCACCAATACACATGTAATTTACATTGTTTACATAACCATGGCATTCCGTATTCCGAACATGTTTCATGCATCACGGATTCCTCAAACATGCATTTCTGAGCTGTGAACATGCGCATGACAGATGTTTCAACCACCAAACAAGTTACTTATGCACTTTGAAATAGTTCCTTGGACTTCGTTGCTTCTCCTATCACCAGTTTCAAGAATCACACTTTGATCCCAGAAAAACCCTCTTGGAGCGAATTCTACCCTAGAGATATGTAATTTGAATAGATTCCTTCAACATGATATTCCGTGTTCCGTACATGTTACATGCATGACGGATTCGACATACATGCATTCCTGAGTTGTGACCATGTGGATTACTGATTTTTCATCCTCTATCAAAGGAATAATTTCATATAGACTCGTGTACACATTTTCACAAGCTTTCCCTAACACAAGTTTCGAATTCGTGCTTTTTTCACAGAACAATACTTCTGGAGTGTATTCAACCTAATAGATATATAATTTACATGAATTCCATCAACATGGCATTCCGGGTTCCGTACATGATACATGCATGACGGATTCGAGAAACATGCGTTTCTGAGTTGTGAGCATGTGGATTAGTGACCTTTCATCCACCAAAGAAGGCATATATTACACTTTGAAATATTTACTCTGACTTCATAAGTTTTTTGTATCACCAGGTTCTAAAATCGGACATTTGGCAGTAGAAAACACTCTTTGAGCGAATTCTCACCAATACACATGTAATTTACATTGTTTACATAACCATGGCATTCCGTATTCCGAACATGTTTCATGCATCACGGATTCCTCAAACATGCATTTCTGAGCTGTGAACATGCGCATGACAGATGTTTCAACCACCAAACAAGTTACTTATGCACTTTGAAATAGTTCCTTGGACTTCGTTGCTTCTCCTATCAGCAGTTTCAAGAATCACACTTTGATCCCAGAAAAACCCTCTTGGAGCGAATTCTACCCTAGAGATATGTAATTTGAATAGATTCCTTCAACATGATATTCCGTGTTCCGTACATGTTACATGCATGACGGATTCGACATACATGCATTCCTGAGTTGTGACCATGTGGATTACTGATTTTTCATCCTCTATCAAAGGAATAATTTCATATAGACTCGTGTACACATTTTCACAAGCTTTCCCTAACACAAGTTTCGAATTCGTGCTTTTTTCACAGAAGAATACTTCTGGAGTGTATTCAACCTAATAGATATATAATTTACATGAATTCCATCAACATGGCATTCCGGGTTCCGTACATGATACATGCATGACGGATTCGAGAAACATGCGTTTCTGAGTTGTGAGCATGTGGATTAGTGAACTTTCATCCACCAAAGAAGGCATATATTACACTTTGAAATATTTACTCTGACTTCATAAGTTTTTTGTATCACCAGGTTCTAAAATCGGACATTTGGCAGTAGAAAACACTCTTTGAGCGAATTCTCACCAATACACATGTAATTTACATTGTTTACATAACCATGGCATTCCGTATTCCGAACATGTTTCATGCATCACGGATTCCTCAAACATGCATTTCTGAGCTGTGAACATGCGCATGACAGATGTTTCAACCACCAAACAAGTTACTTATGCACTTTGAAATAGTTCCTTGGACTTCGTTGCTTCTCCTATCACCAGTTTCAAGAATCACAGTTTGATCCCAGAAAAACCCTCTTGGAGCGAAATCTACCCTAGAGATATGTAATTTGAATAGATTCCTTCAACATGATATTCCGTGTTCCGTACATGTTACATGCATGACGGATTCGACATACATGCATTCCTGAGTTGTGACCATGTGGATTACTGATTTTTCATCCTCTATCAAAGGAATAATTTCATATAGACTCGTGTACACATTTTCACAAGCTTTCCCTAACACAAGTTTCGAATTCGTGCTTTTTTCACAGAAGAATACTTCTGGAGTGTATTCAACCTAATAGATATATAATTTACATGAATTCCATCAACATGGCATTCCGGGTTCCGTACATGATACATGCATGACGGATTCGAGAAACATGCGTTTCTGAGTTGTGAGCATGTGGATTAGTGAACTTTCATCCACCAAAGAAGGCATATATTACACTTTGAAATATTTACTCTGACTTCATAAGTTTTTTGTATCACCAGGTTCTAAAATCGGACATTTGGCAGTAGAAAACACTCTTTGAGCGAATTCTCACCAATACACATGTAATTTACATTGTTTACATAACCATGGCATTCCGTATTCCGAACATGTTTCATGCATCACGGATTCCTCAAACATGCATTTCTGAGCTGTGAACATGCGCATGACAGATGTTTCAACCACCAAACAAGTTACTTATGCACTTTGAAATAGTTCCTTGGACTTCGTTGCTTCTCCTATCACCAGTTTCAAGAATCACACTTTGATCCCAGAAAAACCCTCTTGGAGCGAATTCTACCCTAGAGATATGTAATTTGAATAGATTCCTTCAACATGATATTCCGTGTTCCGTACATGTTACATGCATGACGGATTCGACATACATGCATTCCTGAGTTGTGAGCATGTGGATTACTGATTTTTCATCCTCTATCAAAGGAATAATTTCATATAGACTCGTGTACACATTTTCACAAGCTTTCCCTAACACAAGTTTCGAATTCGTGCTTTTTTCACAGAAGAATACTTCTGGAGTGTATTCAACCTAATAGATATATAATTTACATGAATTCCATCAACATGGCATTCCGGGTTCCGTACATGATACATGCATGACGGATTCGAGAAACATGCGTTTCTGAGTTGTGAGCATGTGGATTAGTGAACTTTCATCCACCAAAGAAGGCATATATTACACTTTGAAATATTTACTCTGACTTCATAAGTTTTTTGTATCACCAGGTTCTAAAATCGGACATTTGGCAGTAGAAAACACTCTTTGAGCGAATTCTCACCAATACACATGTAATTTACATTGTTTACATAACCATGGCATTCCGTATTCCGAACATGTTTCATGCATCACGGATTCCTCAAACATGCATTTCTGAGCTGTGAACATGCGCATGACAGATGTTTCAACCACCAAACAAGTTACTTATGCACTTTGAAATAGTTCCTTGGACTTCGTTGCTTCTCCTATCACCAGTTTCAAGAATCACACTTTGATCCCAGAAAAACCCTCTTGGAGCGAATTCTACCCTAGAGATATGTAATTTGAATAGATTCCTTCAACATGATATTCCGTGTTCCGTACATGTTACATGCATGACGGATTCGACATACATGCATTCCTGAGTTGTGACCATGTGGATTACTGATTTTTCATCCTATATCAAAGGAATAATTTCATATAGACTCGTGTACACATTTTCACAAGCTTTCCCTAACACAAGTTTCGAATTCGTGCTTTTTTCACAGAAGAATACTTCTGGAGTGTATTCAACCTAATAGATATATAATTTACATGAATTCCATCAACATGGCATTCCGGGTTCCGTACATGATACATGCATGACGGATTCGAGAAACATGCGTTTCTGAGTTGTGAGCATGTGGATTAGTGAACTTTCATCCACCAAAGAAGGCATATATTACACTTTGAAATATTTACTCTGACTTCATAAGTTTTTTGTATCACCAGGTTCTAAAATCGGACATTTGGCAGTAGAAAACACTCTTTGAGCGAATTCTCACCAATACACATGTAATTTACATTGTTTACATAACCATGGCATTCCGTATTCCGAACATGTTTCATGCATCACGGATTCCTCAAACATGCATTTCTGAGCTGTGAACATGCGCATGACAGATGTTTCAACCACCAAACAAGTTACTTATGCACTTTGAAATAGTTCCTTGGACTTCGTTGCTTCTCCTATCACCAGTTTCAAGAATCACAATTTGATCCCAGAAAAACCCTCTTGGAGCGAATTCTACCCTAGAGATATGTAATTTGAATAGATTCCTTCAACATGATATTCCGTGTTCCGTACATGTTACATGCATGACGGATTCGACATACATGTATTCCTGAGTTGTGACCATGTGGATTACTGATTTTTCATCCTCTATAAAAGGAATAATTTCATATAGACTCGTGTACACATTTTCACAATCTTTCCCTAACACAAGTTTCGAATTCGTTCATTTTTCACAGAAGAATACTTCTGGAGTGTATTCAATCTAATAGATATATAATTTACATGAATTCCATCAACATGGCATTCCGGGTTCCGTACATGATACATGCATGACGGATTCGAGAAACATGCATTTCTGAGTTGTGAGCATGTGGATTAGTGAACTTTCATCCACCAAAGAAGGCATATATTACACTTTGAAATATTTACTCTGACTTCATAAGTTTTTTGTATCACCAGGTTCTAAAATTGGACATTTGGCAGTGGAAAACACTCTTTGAGCGAATTCTCACCAATACACATGTAATTTATATTGTTTACATAACCATGGCATTCCGTATTCCGAACATGTTTCATGCATCACGGATTCCTCAAACATGCATTTCTGAGCTGTGAACATGCGCATGACAGATGTTTCAACCACCAAACAAGTTACTTACGCACTTTGAAATAGTTCCTTGGACTTCGTTGCTTCTCCTATCACCAGTTTCAAGAATCACACTTTGATCCCAGAAAAACCCTCTTGGAGCGAATTCTACCCTAGAGATATGTAATTTGAATAGATTCCTTCAACATGATATTCCGTGTTCCGTACATGTTACATGCATGACGGATTCGACATACATGCATTCCTGAGTTGTGACCATGTGGATTACTGATTTTTCATCCTCTATAAAAGGAATAATTTCATATAGACTCGTGTACACATTTTCACAAGCTTTCCCTAACACAAGTTTCGAATTCGTGCTTTTTTCACAGAAGAATACTTCTGGAGTGTATTCAACCTAATAGATAAATAATTTACATGAATTCCATCAACATGGCATTCCGGGTTCCGTACATGATACATGCATGACGGATTCGAGAAACATGCGTTTCTGAGTGGTGAGCATGTGGATTAGTGAACTTTCATCCACCAAAGAAGGCATATATTACACTTTGAAATATTTACTCTGACTTCATAAGTTTTTTGTATCACCAGGTTCTAAAATCGGACATTTGGCAGTAGAAAACACTCTTTGAGCGAATTCTCACCAATACACATGTAATTTACATTGTTTACATAACCATGGCATTCCGTATTCCGAACATGTTTCATGCATCACGGATTCCTCAAACATGCATTTCTGAGCTGTGAACATGCGCATGACAGATGTTTCAACCACCAAACAAGTTACTTACGCACTTTGAAATAGTTCCTTGGACTTCGTTGCTTCTCCTATCACCAGTTTCAAGAATCACACTTTGATCCCAGAAAAACCCTCTTGGAGCGAATTCTACCCTAGAGATATGTAATTTGAATAGATTCCTTCAACATGATATTCCGTGTTCCGTACATGTTACATGCATGACGGATTCGACATACATGCATTCCTGAGTTGTGACCATGTGGATTACTGATTTTTCATCCTCTATAAAAGGAATAATTTCATATAGACTCGTGTACACATTTTCACAAGCTTTCCCTAACACAAGTTTCGAATTCGTTCATTTTTCACAGAAGAATACTTCTGGAGTGTATTCAACCTAATAGATATATAATTTACATGAATTCCATCAACATGGCATTCCGGGTTCCGTACATGATACATGCATGACGGATTCGAGAAACATGCGTTTCTGAGTTGTGAGCATGTGGATTAGTGAACTTTCATCCACCAAAGAAGGCATATATTACACTTTGAAATATTTACTCTGACTTCATAAGTTTTTTGTATCACCAGGTTCTAAAATCGGACATTTGGCAGTAGAAAACACTCTTTGAGCGAATTCTCACCAATACACATGTAATTTACATTGTTTACATAACCATGGCATTCCGTATTCCGAACATGTTTCATGCATCACGGATTCCTCAAACATGCATTTCTGAGCTGTGAACATGCGCATGACAGATGTTTCAACCACCAAACAAGTTACTTATGCACTTTGAAATAGTTCCTTGGACTTCGTTGCTTCTCCTATCACCAGTTTCAAGAATCACACTTTGATCCCAGAAAAACCCTCTTGGAGCGAATTCTACCCTAGAGATATGTAATTTGAATAGATTCCTTCAACATGATATTCCGTGTTCCGTACATGTTACATGCATGACGAATTCGACATACATGCATTCCTGAGTTGTGACCATGTGGATTACTGATTTTTCATCCTCTATCAAAGGAATAATTTCATATAGACTCGTGTACACATTTTCACAAGCTTTCCCTAACACAAGTTTCGAATTCGTGCTTTTTTCACAGAAGAATACTTCTGGAGTGTATTCAACCTAATAGATATATAATTTACATGAATTCCATCAACATGGCATTCCGGGTTCCGTACATGATACATGCATGACGGATTCGAGAAACATGCGTTTCTGAGTTGTGAGCATGTGGATTAGTGAACTTTCATCCACCAAAGAAGGCATATATTGCACTTTGAAATATTTACTCTGACTTCATAAGTTTTTTGTATCACCAGGTTCTAAAATCGGACATTTGGCAGTAGAAAACACTCTTTGAGCGAATTCTCACCAATACACATGTAATTTACATTGTTTACATAACCATGGCATTCCGTATTCCGAACATGTTTCATGCATCACGGATTCCTCAAACATGCATTTCTGAGCCGTGAACATGCGCATGACAGATGTTTCAACCACCAAACAAGTTACTTATGCACTTTGAAATAGTTCCTTGGACTTCGTTGCTTCTCCTATCACCAGTTTCAAGAATCACACTTTGATCCCAGAAAAACCCTCTTGGAGCGAATTCTACCCTAGAGATATGTAATTCGAATAGATTCCTTCAACATGATATTCCGTGTTCCGTACATGTTACATGCATGACGGATTCGACATACATGCATTCCTGAGTTGTGACCATGTGGATTACTGATTTTTCATCCTCTATCAAAGGAATAATTTCATATAGACTCGTGTACACATTTTCACAAGCTTTCCCTAACACAAGTTTCGAATTCGTGCTTTTTTCACAGAAGAATACTTCTGGAGTGTATTCAACCTAATAGATATATAATTTACATGAATTCCATCAACATGGCATTCCGGGTTCCGTACATGATACATGCATGACGGATTCGAGAAACATGCGTTTCTGAGTTGTGAGCATGTGGATTAGTGAACTTTCATCCACCAAAGAAGGCATATATTACACTTTGAAATATTTACTCTGACTTCATAAGTTTTTTGTATCACCAGGTTCTAAAATCGGACATTTGGCAGTAGAAAACACTCTTTGAGCGAATTCTCACCAATACACATGTAATTTACATTGTTTACATAACCATGGCATTCCGTATTCCGAACATGTTTCATGCATCACGGATTCCTCAAACATGCATTTCTGAGCTGTGAACATGCGCATGACAGATGTTTCAACCACCAAACAAGTTACTTATGCACTTTGAAATAGTTCCTTGGACTTCGTTGCTTCTCCTATCACCAGTTTCAAGAATCACAATTTGATCCCAGAAAAACCCTCTTGGAGCGAATTCTACCCTAGAGATATGTAATTTGAATAGATTCCTTCAACATGATATTCCGTGTTCCGTACATGTTACATGCATGACGGATTCGACATACATGTATTCCTGAGTTGTGACCATGTGGATTACTGATTTTTCATCCTCTATAAAAGGAATAATTTCATATAGACTCGTGTACACATTTTCACAATCTTTCCCTAACACAAGTTTCGAATTCGTTCATTTTTCACAGAAGAATACTTCTGGAGTCTATTCAATCTAATAGATATATAATTTACATGAATTCCATCAACATGGCATTCCGGGTTCCGTACATGATACATGCATGACGGATTCGAGAAACATGCATTTCTGAGTTGTGAGCATGTGGATTAGTGAACTTTCATCCACCAAAGAAGGCATATATTACACTTTGAAATATTTACTCTGACTTCATAAGTTTTTTGTATCACCAGGTTCTAAAATTGGACATTTGGCAGTGGATAACACTCTTTGAGCGAATTCTCACCAATACACATGTAATTTACATTGTTTACATAACCATGGCATTCCGTATTCCGAACATGTTTCATGCATCACGGATTCCTCAAACATGCATTTCTGAGCTGTGAACATGCGCATGACAGATGTTTCAACCACCAAACAAGTTACTTACGCACTTTGAAATAGTTCCTTGGACTTCGTTGCTTCTCCTATCACCAGTTTCAAGAATCACACTTTGATCCCAGAAAAACCCTCTTGGAGCGAATTCTACCCTAGAGATATGTAATTTGAATAGATTCCTTCAACATGATATTCCGTGTTCCGTACATGTTACATGCATGACGGATTCGACATACATGCATTCCTGAGTTGTGACCATGTGGATTACTGATTTTTCATCCTCTATAAAAGGAATAATTTCATATAGACTCGTGTACACATTTTCACAAGCTTTCCCTAACACAAGTTTCGAATTCGTGCTTTTTTCACAGAAGAATACTTCTGGAGTGTATTCAACCTAATAGATAAATAATTTACATGAATTCCATCAACATGGCATTCCGGGTTCCGTACATAATACATGCATGACGGATTCGAGAAACATGCGTTTCTGAGTGGTGAGCATGTGGATTAGTGACCTTTCATCCACCAAAGAAGGCATATATTACACTTTGAAATATTTACTTTGACTTCATAAGTTTTTTGTATCACCAGGTTCTAAAATCGGACATTTGGCAGTAGAAAACACTCTTTGAGCGAATTCTCACCAATACACATGTAATTTACATTGTTTACATAACCATGGCCTTCCGTATTCCGAACATGTTTCATGCATCACGGATTCCTCAAACATGCATTTCTGAGCTGTGAACATGTGCATGACAGATGTTTCAACCAACAAACAAGTTACTTATGCACTTTGAAATAGTTCCTTGGACTTCGTTGCTTCTCCTATCACCAGTTTCAAGAATCACACTTTGATCCCAGAAAAACCCTCTTGGAGCGAATTCTACCCTAGAGATATGTAATTTGAATAGATTCCTTCAACATGATATTCCGTGTTCCGTACATGTTACATGCATGACGGATTCGACATACATGCATTCCTGAGTTGTGACCATGTGGATTACTGATTTTTCATCCTCTATAAAAGGAATAATTTCATATAGACTCGTGTACACATTTTCACAAGCTTTCCCTAACACAAGTTTCGAATTCGTTCATTTTTCACAGAAGAATACTTCTGGAGTGTATTCAACCTAATAGATATATAATTTACATGAATTCCATCAACATGGCATTCCGGGTTCCGTACATGATACATGCATGACGGATTCGAGAAACATGCGTTTCTGAGTTGTGAGCATGTGGATTAGTGAACTTTCATCCACCAAAGAAGGCATATATTACACTTTGAAATATTTACTCTGACTTCATAAGTTTTTTGTATCACCAGGTTCTAAAATCGGACATTTGGCAGTAGAAAACACTCTTTGAGCGAATTCTCACCAATACACATGTAATTTACATTGTTTACATAACCATGGCCTTCCGTATTCCGAACATGTTTCATGCATCACGGATTCCTCATACATGCATTTCTGAGCTGTGAACATGTGCATGACAGATGTTTCAACCACCAAACAAGTTACTTATGCACTTTGAAATAGTTCCTTGGACTTCGTTGCTTCTCCTATCACCAGTTTCAAGAATCACACTTTGATCCCAGAAAAACCCTCTTGGAGCGAATTCTACCCTAGAGATATGTAATTTGAATAGATTCCTTCAACATGATATTCCGTGTTCCGTACATGTTACATGCATGACGGATTCGACATACATGCATTCCTGAGTTGTGACCATGTGGATTACTGATTTTTCATCCTCTATAAAAGGAATAATTTCATATAGACTCGTGTACACATTTTCACAAGCTTTCCCTAACACAAGTTTCGAATTCGTTCATTTTTCACAGAAGAATACTTCTGGAGTGTATTCAACCTAATAGATATATAATTTACATGAATTCCATCAACATGGCATTCCGGGTTCCGTACATGATACATGCATGACGGATTCGAGAAACATGCGTTTCTGAGTTGTGAGCATGTGGATTAGTGAACTTTCATCCACCAAAGAAGGCATATATTACACTTTGAAATATTTACTCTGACTTCATAAGTTTTTTGTATCACCAGGTTCTAAAATCGGACATTTGGCAGTAGAAAACACTCTTTGAGCGAATTCTCACCAATACACATGTAATTTACATTGTTTACATAACCATGGCATTCCGTATTCCGAACATGTTTCATGCATCACGGATTCCTCAAACATGCATTTCTGAGCTGTGAACATGCGCATGACAGATGTTTCAACCACCAAACAAGTTACTTATGCACTTTGAAATAGTTCCTTGGACTTCGTTGCTTCTCCTATCAGCAGTTTCAAGAATCACACTTTGATCCCAGAAAAACCCTCTTGGAGCGAATTCTACCCTAGAGATATGTAATTTGAATAGATTCCTTCAACATGATATTCCGTGTTCCGTACATGTTACATGCATGACAGATTCGACAAACATGCATTCCTGAGTTGTGAGCATGTGGATTACTGATTTTTCATCCTCTATAAAAGGAATAATTTCATATAGACTCGTGTACACATTTTCACAAGCTTTCCCTAACACAAGTTTCGAATTCGTTCATTTTTCACAGAAGAATACTTCTGGAGTGTATTCAACCTAATAGATATATAATTTACATGAATTCCATCAACATGGCATTCCGGGTTCCGTACATGATACATGCATGACGGATTCGAGAAACATGCGTTTCTGAGTTGTGAGCATGTGGACTAGTGAACTTTCATCCACCAAAGAAGGCATATATTACACTTTGAAATATTTACTCTGACTTCATAAGTTTTTTGTATCACCAGGTTCTAAAACCGGACATTTGGCAGTAGAAAACGCTCTTTGAGCGAATTCTCACCAATACACATGTAATTTACATTGTTTACATAACCATGGCATTCCGTATTCCGAACATGTTTCATGCATCACGGATTGCTCAAACATGCATTTCTGAGCTGTGAACATGCGCATGACAGATGTTTCAACCACCAAACAAGTTACTTATGCACTTTGAAATAGTTCCTAGGACTTCGTTCCTTCTCCTATCACCAGTTTCAAGAATCACACTTTGATCCCAGAAAAACCCTCTTGGAGCGAATTCTACCCTAGAGATATGTAATTTGAATAGATCCCTTCAACATGATATTCCGTGTTCCGTACATGTTACATGCATGACAGATTCGACAAACATGCATTCCTGAGTTGTGAGCATGTGGATTACTGATTTTTCATCCTCTATAAAAGGAATAATTTCATATAGAATCGTGTACACATTTTCACAAGCTTTCCCTTACACAAGTTTCGAATTCGTTCATTTTTCACAGAAGAATACTTCTGGAGTGTATTCAACCTAATAGATATATAATTTACATGAATTCCATCAACATGGCATTCCGGGTTCCGTACATGATACATGCATGACGGATTCGAGAAACATGCGTTTCTGAGTTGTGAGCATGTGGACTAGTGAACTTTCATCCACCAAAGAAGGCATATATTACACTTTGAAATATTTACTCTGACTTCATAAGTTTTTTGTATCACCAGGTTCTAAAATCGGACATTTGGCAGTAGAAAACGCTCTTTGAGCGAATTCTCACCAATACACATGTAATTTACATTGTTTACATAACCATGGCATTCCGTATTCCGAACATGTTTCATGCATCACGGATTCCTCAAACATGCATTTCTGAGCTGTGAACATGCGCATGACAGATGTTTCAACCACCAAACAAGTTACTTATGCACTTTGAAATAGTTCCTTGGACTTCGTTGCTTCTCCTATCACCAGTTTCAAGAATCACACTTTGATCCCAGAAAAACCCTCTTGGAGCGAATTCTACCCTAGAGATATGTAATTTGAATAGATTCCTTCAACATGATATTCCGTGTTCCGTACATGTTACATGCATGACGGATTCGACATACAAGCATTCCTGAGTTGTGACCATGTGGATTACTGATTTTTCATCCTCTATCAAAGGAATAATTTCATATAGACTCGTGTACACATTTTCACAAGCTTTCCCTTACACAAGTTTCGAATTCGTGCTTTTTTCACAGAACAATACTTCTGGAGTGTATTCAACCTAATAGATATATAATTTACATGAATTCCATCAACATGGCATTCCGGGTTCCGTACATGATACATGCATGACGGATTCGAGAAACATGCGTTTCTGAGTTGTGAGCATGTGGATTAGTGAACTTTCATCCACCAAAGAAGGCATATATTGCACTTTGAAATATTTACTCTGACTTCATAAGTTTTTTGTATCACCAGGTTCTAAAATCGGACATTTGGCAGTAGAAAACACTCTTTGAGCGAATTCTCACCAATACACATGTAATTTACATTGTTTACATAACCATGGCATTCCGTATTCCGAACATGTTTCATGCATCACGGATTCCTCAAACATGCATTTCTGAGCTGTGAACATGCGCATGACAGATGTTTCAACCACCAAACAAGTTACTTATGCACTTTGAAATAGTTCCTTGGACTTCGTTGCTTCTCCTATCAGCAGTTTCAAGAATCACACTTTGATCCCAGAAAAACCCTCTTGGAGCGAATTCTACCCTAGAGATATGTAATTTGAATAGATTCCTTCAACATGATATTCCGTGTTCCGTACATGTTACATGCATGACGGATTCGACATACATGCATTCCTGAGTTGTGACCATGTGGATTACTGATTTTTCATCCTCTATCAAAGGAATAATTTCATATAGACTCGTGTACACATTTTCACAAGCTTTCCCTAACACAAGTTTCGAATTCGTGCTTTTTTCACAGAAGAATACTTCTGGAGTGTATTCAACCTAATAGATAAATA
The DNA here is from genome assembly GCF_048564905.1 of Vicugna pacos. Taxonomy (NCBI): domain Eukaryota; kingdom Metazoa; phylum Chordata; class Mammalia; order Artiodactyla; family Camelidae; genus Vicugna; species Vicugna pacos. The sequence goes on along the minus strand of NW_027328740.1, from coordinate 45,773,660 downwards.
ATTTACATGAATTCCATCAACATGGCATTCCGGGTTCCGTACATAATACATGCATGACGGATTCGAGAAACATGCGTTTCTGAGTGGTGAGCATGTGGATTAGTGACCTTTCATCCACCAAAGAAGGCATATATTACACTTTGAAATATTTACTCTGACTTCATAAGTTTTTTGTATCACCAGGTTCTAAAATCGGACATTTGGCAGTAGAAAACACTCTTTGAGCGAATTCTCACCAATACACATGTAATTTACATTGTTTACATAACCATGGCCTTCCGTATTCCGAACATGTTTCATGCATCACGGATTCCTCAAACATGCATTTCTGAGCTGTGAACATGTGCATGACAGATGTTTCAACCAACAAACAAGTTACTTATGCACTTTGAAATAGTTCCTTGGACTTCGTTGCTTCTCCTATCACCAGTTTCAAGAATCACACTTTGATCCCAGAAAAACCCTCTTGGAGCGAATTCTACCCTAGAGATATGTAATTTGAATAGATTCCTTCAACATGATATTCCGTGTTCCGTACATGTTACATGCATGACGGATTCGACATACATGCATTCCTGAGTTGTGACCATGTGGATTACTGATTTTTCATCCTCTATAAAAGGAATAATTTCATATAGACTCGTGTACACATTTTCACAAGCTTTCCCTAACACAAGTTTCGAATTCGTTCATTTTTCACAGAAGAATACTTCTGGAGTGTATTCAACCTAATAGATATATAATTTACATGAATTCCATCAACATGGCATTCCGGGTTCCGTACATGATACATGCATGACGGATTCGAGAAACATGCGTTTCTGAGTTGTGAGCATGTGGATTAGTGAACTTTCATCCACCAAAGAAGGCATATATTACACTTTGAAATATTTACTCTGACTTCATAAGTTTTTTGTATCACCAGGTTCTAAAATCGGACATTTGGCAGTAGAAAACACTCTTTGAGCGAATTCTCACCAATACACATGTAATTTACATTGTTTACATAACCATGGCCTTCCGTATTCCGAACATGTTTCATGCATCACGGATTCCTCATACATGCATTTCTGAGCTGTGAACATGTGCATGACAGATGTTTCAACCACCAAACAAGTTACTTATGCACTTTGAAATAGTTCCTTGGACTTCGTTGCTTCTCCTATCACCAGTTTCAAGAATCACACTTTGATCCCAGAAAAACCCTCTTGGAGCGAATTCTACCCTAGAGATATGTAATTTGAATAGATTCCTTCAACATGATATTCCGTGTTCCGTACATGTTACATGCATGACGGATTCGACATACATGCATTCCTGAGTTGTGACCATGTGGATTACTGATTTTTCATCCTCTATAAAAGGAATAATTTCATATAGACTCGTGTACACATTTTCACAAGCTTTCCCTAACACAAGTTTCGAATTCGTTCATTTTTCACAGAAGAATACTTCTGGAGTGTATTCAACCTAATAGATATATAATTTACATGAATTCCATCAACATGGCATTCCGGGTTCCGTACATGATACATGCATGACGGATTCGAGAAACATGCGTTTCTGAGTTGTGAGCATGTGGATTAGTGAACTTTCATCCACCAAAGAAGGCATATATTACACTTTGAAATATTTACTCTGACTTCATAAGTTTTTTGTATCACCAGGTTCTAAAATCGGACATTTGGCAGTAGAAAACACTCTTTGAGCGAATTCTCACCAATACACATGTAATTTACATTGTTTACATAACCATGGCATTCCGTATTCCGAACATGTTTCATGCATCACGGATTCCTCAAACATGCATTTCTGAGCTGTGAACATGCGCATGACAGATGTTTCAACCACCAAACAAGTTACTTATGCACTTTGAAATAGTTCCTTGGACTTCGTTGCTTCTCCTATCACCAGTTTCAAGAATCACACTTTGATCCCAGAAAAACCCTCTTGGAGCGAATTCTACCCTAGAGATATGTAATTTGAATAGATTCCTTCAACATGATATTCCGTGTTCCGTACATGTTACATGCATGACAGATTCGACAAACATGCATTCCTGAGTTGTGAGCATGTGGATTACTGATTTTTCATCCTCTATAAAAGGAATAATTTCATATAGACTCGTGTACACATTTTCACAAGCTTTCCCTAACACAAGTTTCGAATTCGTTCATTTTTCACAGAAGAATACTTCTGGAGTGTATTCAACCTAATAGATATATAATTTACATGAATTCCATCAACATGGCATTCCGGGTTCCGTACATGATACATGCATGACGGATTCGAGAAACATGCGTTTCTGAGTTGTGAGCATGTGGACTAGTGAACTTTCATCCACCAAAGAAGGCATATATTACACTTTGAAATATTTACTCTGACTTCATAAGTTTTTTGTATCACCAGGTTCTAAAACCGGACATTTGGCAGTAGAAAACGCTCTTTGAGCGAATTCTCACCAATACACATGTAATTTACATTGTTTACATAACCATGGCATTCCGTATTCCGAACATGTTTCATGCATCACGGATTCCTCAAACATGCATTTCTGAGCTGTGAACATGCGCATGACAGATGTTTCAACCACCAAACAAGTTACTTATGCACTTTGAAATAGTTCCTAGGACTTCGTTCCTTCTCCTATCACCAGTTTCAAGAATCACACTTTGATCCCAGAAAAACCCTCTTGGAGCGAATTCTACCCTAGAGATATGTAATTTGAATAGATCCCTTCAACATGATATTCCGTGTTCCGTACATGTTACATGCATGACAGATTCGACAAACATGCATTCCTGAGTTGTGAGCATGTGGATTACTGATTTTTCATCCTCTATCAAAGGAATAATTTCATATAGACTCGTGTACACATTTTCACAAGCTTTCCCTAACACAAGTTTCGAATTCGTGCTTTTTTCACAGAAGAATACTTCTGGAGTGTATTCAACCTAATAGATAAATAATTTACATGAATTCCATCAACATGGCATTCCGGGTTCCGTACATAATACATGCATGACGGATTCGAGAAACATGCGTTTCTGAGTGGTGAGCATGTGGATTAGTGACCTTTCATCCACCAAAGAAGGCATATATTACACTTTGAAATATTTACTCTGACTTCATAAGTTTTTTGTATCACCAGGTTCTAAAATCGGACATTTGGCAGTAGAAAACACTCTTTGAGCGAATTCTCACCAATACACATGTAATTTACATTGTTTACATAACCATGGCCTTCCGTATTCCGAACATGTTTCATGCATCACGGATTCCTCAAACATGCATTTCTGAGCTGTGAACATGTGCATGACAGATGTTTCAACCAACAAACAAGTTACTTATGCACTTTGAAATAGTTCCTTGGACTTCGTTGCTTCTCCTATCACCAGTTTCAAGAATCACACTTTGATCCCAGAAAAACCCTCTTGGAGCGAATTCTACCCTAGAGATATGTAATTTGAATAGATTCCTTCAACATGATATTCCGTGTTCCGTACATGTTACATGCATGACGGATTCGACATACATGCATTCCTGAGTTGTGACCATGTGGATTACTGATTTTTCATCCTCTATAAAAGGAATAATTTCATATAGACTCGTGTACACATTTTCACAAGCTTTCCCTAACACAAGTTTCGAATTCGTTCATTTTTCACAGAAGAATACTTCTGGAGTGTATTCAACCTAATAGATATATAATTTACATGAATTCCATCAACATGGCATTCCGGGTTCCGTACATGATACATGCATGACGGATTCGAGAAACATGCGTTTCTGAGTTGTGAGCATGTGGATTAGTGAACTTTCATCCACCAAAGAAGGCATATATTACACTTTGAAATATTTACTCTGACTTCATAAGTTTTTTGTATCACCAGGTTCTAAAATCGGACATTTGGCAGTAGAAAACACTCTTTGAGCGAATTCTCACCAATACACATGTAATTTACATTGTTTACATAACCATGGCATTCCGTATTCCGAACATGTTTCATGCATCACGGATTCCTCAAACATGCATTTCTGAGCTGTGAACATGCGCATGACAGATGTTTCAACCACCAAACAAGTTACTTATGCACTTTGAAATAGTTCCTTGGACTTCGTTGCTTCTCCTATCACCAGTTTCAAGAATCACACTTTGATCCCAGAAAAACCCTCTTGGAGCGAATTCTACCCTAGAGATATGTAATTTGAATAGATTCCTTCAACATGATATTCCGTGTTCCGTACATGTTACATGCATGACAGATTCGACAAACATGCATTCCTGAGTTGTGAGCATGTGGATTACTGATTTTTCATCCTCTATCAAAGGAATAATTTCATATAGACTCGTGTACACATTTTCACAAGCTTTCCCTAACACAAGTTTCGAATTCGTTCATTTTTCACAGAAGAATACTTCTGGAGTGTATTCAACCTAATAGATATATAATTTACATGAATTCCATCAACATGGCATTCCGGGTTCCGTACATGATACATGCATGACGGATTCGAGAAACATGCGTTTCTGAGTTGTGAGCATGTGGACTAGTGAACTTTCATCCACCAAAGAAGGCATATATTACACTTTGAAATATTTACTCTGACTTCATAAGTTTTTTGTATCACCAGGTTCTAAAACCGGACATTTGGCAGTAGAAAACGCTCTTTGAGCGAATTCTCACCAATACACATGTAATTTACATTGTTTACATAACCATGGCATTCCGTATTCCGAACATGTTTCATGCATCACGGATTCCTCAAACATGCATTTCTGAGCTGTGAACATGCGCATGACAGATGTTTCAACCACCAAACAAGTTACTTATGCACTTTGAAATAGTTCCTAGGACTTCGTTCCTTCTCCTATCACCAGTTTCAAGAATCACACTTTGATCCCAGAAAAACCCTCTTGGAGCGAATTCTACCCTAGAGATATGTAATTTGAATAGATCCCTTCAACATGATATTCCGTGTTCCGTACATGTTACATGCATGACAGATTCGACAAACATGCATTCCTGAGTTGTGAGCATGTGGATTACTGATTTTTCATCCTCTATCAAAGGAATAATTTCATATAGACTCGTGTACACATTTTCACAAGCTTTCCCTAACACAAGTTTCGAATTCGTGCTTTTTTCACAGAAGAATACTTCTGGAGTGTATTCAACCTAATAGATAAATAATTTACATGAATTCCATCAACATGGCATTCCGGGTTCCGTACATAATACATGCATGACGGATTCGAGAAACATGCGTTTCTGAGTGGTGAGCATGTGGATTAGTGACCTTTCATCCACCAAAGAAGGCATATATTACACTTTGAAATATTTACTCTGACTTCATAAGTTTTTTGTATCACCAGGTTCTAAAATCGGACATTTGGCAGTAGAAAACACTCTTTGAGCGAATTCTCACCAATACACATGTAATTTACATTGTTTACATAACCATGGCCTTCCGTATTCCGAACATGTTTCATGCATCACGGATTCCTCAAACATGCATTTCTGAGCTGTGAACATGTGCATGACAGATGTTTCAACCAACAAACAAGTTACTTATGCACTTTGAAATAGTTCCTTGGACTTCGTTGCTTCTCCTATCACCAGTTTCAAGAATCACACTTTGATCCCAGAAAAACCCTCTTGGAGCGAATTCTACCCTAGAGATATGTAATTTGAATAGATTCCTTCAACATGATATTCCGTGTTCCGTACATGTTACATGCATGACGGATTCGACATACATGCATTCCTGAGTTGTGACCATGTGGATTACTGATTTTTCATCCTCTATCAAAGGAATAATTTCATATAGACTCGTGTACACATTTTCACAAGCTTTCCCTAACACAAGTTTCGAATTCGTTCATTTTTCACAGAAGAATACTTCTGGAGTGTATTCAACCTAATAGATATATAATTTACATGAATTCCATCAACATGGCATTCCGGGTTCCGTACATGATACATGCATGACGGATTCGAGAAACATGCGTTTCTGAGTTGTGAGCATGTGGATTAGTGAACTTTCATCCACCAAAGAAGGCATATATTACACTTTGAAATATTTACTCTGACTTCATAAGTTTTTTGTATCACCAGGTTCTAAAATCGGACATTTGGCAGTAGAAAACACTCTTTGAGCGAATTCTCACCAATACACATGTAATTTACATTGTTTACATAACCATGGCATTCCGTATTCCGAACATGTTTCATGCATCACGGATTCCTCAAACATGCATTTCTGAGCTGTGAACATGCGCATGACAGATGTTTCAACCACCAAACAAGTTACTTATGCACTTTGAAATAGTTCCTTGGACTTCGTTGCTTCTCCTATCACCAGTTTCAAGAATCACACTTTGATCCCAGAAAAACCCTCTTGGAGCGAATTCTACCCTAGAGATATGTAATTTGAATAGATTCCTTCAACATGATATTCCGTGTTCCGTACATGTTACATGCATGACAGATTCGACAAACATGCATTCCTGAGTTGTGAGCATGTGGATTACTGATTTTTCATCCTCTATAAAAGGAATAATTTCATATAGACTCGTGTACACATTTTCACAAGCTTTCCCTAACACAAGTTTCGAATTCGTTCATTTTTCACAGAAGAATACTTCTGGAGTGTATTCAACCTAATAGATATATAATTTACATGAATTCCATCAACATGGCATTCCGGGTTCCGTACATGATACATGCATGACGGATTCGAGAAACATGCGTTTCTGAGTTGTGAGCATGTGGACTAGTGAACTTTCATCCACCAAAGAAGGCATATATTACACTTTGAAATATTTACTCTGACTTCATAAGTTTTTTGTATCACCAGGTTCTAAAACCGGACATTTGGCAGTAGAAAACGCTCTTTGAGCGAATTCTCACCAATACACATGTAATTTACATTGTTTACATAACCATGGCATTCCGTATTCCGAACATGTTTCATGCATCACGGATTCCTCAAACATGCATTTCTGAGCTGTGAACATGCGCATGACAGATGTTTCAACCACCAAACAAGTTACTTATGCACTTTGAAATAGTTCCTTGGACTTCGTTGCTTCTCCTATCACCAGTTTCAAGAATCACACTTTGATCCCAGAAAAACCCTCTTGGAGCGAATTCTACCCTAGAGATATGTAATTTGAATAGATTCCTTCAACATGATATTCCGTGTTCCGTACATGTTACATGCATGACGGATTCGACATACATGCATTCCTGAGTTGTGACCATGTGGATTACTGATTTTTCATCCTATATCAAAGGAATAATTTCATATAGACTCGTGTACACATTTTCACAAGCTTTCCCTAACACAAGTTTCGAATTCGTGCTTTTTTCACAGAAGAATACTTCTGGAGTGTATTCAACCTAATAGATATATAATTTACATGAATTCCATCAACATGGCATTCCGGGTTCCGTACATGATACATGCATGACGGATTCGAGAAACATGCGTTTCTGAGTTGTGAGCATGTGGATTAGTGAACTTTCATCCACCAAAGAAGGCATATATTACACTTTGAAATATTTACTCTGACTTCATAAGTTTTTTGTATCACCAGGTTCTAAAATCGGACATTTGGCAGTAGAAAACACTCTTTGAGCGAATTCTCACCAATACACATGTAATTTACATTGTTTACATAACCATGGCATTCCGTATTCCGAACATGTTTCATGCATCACGGATTCCTCAAACATGCATTTCTGAGCTGTGAACATGCGCATGACAGATGTTTCAACCACCAAACAAGTTACTTATGCACTTTGAAATAGTTCCTAGGACTTCGTTCCTTCTCCTATCACCAGTTTCAAGAATCACACTTTGATCCCAGAAAAACCCTCTTGGAGCGAATTCTACCCTAGAGATATGTAATTTGAATAGATCCCTTCAACATGATATTCCGTGTTCCGTACATGTTACATGCATGACAGATTCGACAAACATGCATTCCTGAGTTGTGAGCATGTGGATTACTGATTTTTCATCCTCTATCAAAGGAATAATTTCATATAGACTCGTGTACACATTTTCACAAGCTTTCCCTAACACAAGTTTCGAATTCGTGCTTTTTTCACAGAAGAATACTTCTGGAGTGTATTCAACCTAATAGATAAATAATTTACATGAATTCCATCAACATGGCATTCCGGGTTCCGTACATAATACATGCATGACGGATTCGAGAAACATGCGTTTCTGAGTGGTGAGCATGTGGATTAGTGACCTTTCATCCACCAAAGAAGGCATATATTACACTTTGAAATATTTACTCTGACTTCATAAGTTTTTTGTATCACCAGGTTCTAAAATCGGACATTTGGCAGTAGAAAACACTCTTTGAGCGAATTCTCACCAATACACATGTAATTTACATTGTTTACATAACCATGGCCTTCCGTATTCCGAACATGTTTCATGCATCACGGATTCCTCAAACATGCATTTCTGAGCTGTGAACATGTGCATGACAGATGTTTCAACCAACAAACAAGTTACTTATGCACTTTGAAATAGTTCCTTGGACTTCGTTGCTTCTCCTATCACCAGTTTCAAGAATCACACTTTGATCCCAGAAAAACCCTCTTGGAGCGAATTCTACCCTAGAGATATGTAATTTGAATAGATTCCTTCAACATGATATTCCGTGTTCCGTACATGTTACATGCATGACGGATTCGACATACATGCATTCCTGAGTTGTGACCATGTGGATTACTGATTTTTCATCCTCTATCAAAGGAATAATTTCATATAGACTCGTGTACACATTTTCACAAGCTTTCCCTAACACAAGTTTCGAATTCGTTCATTTTTCACAGAAGAATACTTCTGGAGTGTATTCAACCTAATAGATATATAATTTACATGAATTCCATCAACATGGCATTCCGGGTTCCGTACATGATACATGCATGACGGATTCGAGAAACATGCGTTTCTGAGTTGTGAGCATGTGGATTAGTGAACTTTCATCCACCAAAGAAGGCATATATTACACTTTGAAATATTTACTCTGACTTCATAAGTTTTTTGTATCACCAGGTTCTAAAATCGGACATTTGGCAGTAGAAAACACTCTTTGAGCGAATTCTCACCAATACACATGTAATTTACATTGTTTACATAACCATGGCATTCCGTATTCCGAACATGTTTCATGCATCACGGATTCCTCAAACATGCATTTCTGAGCTGTGAACATGCGCATGACAGATGTTTCAACCACCAAACAAGTTACTTATGCACTTTGAAATAGTTCCTTGGACTTCGTTGCTTCTCCTATCACCAGTTTCAAGAATCACACTTTGATCCCAGAAAAACCCTCTTGGAGCGAATTCTACCCTAGAGATATGTAATTTGAATAGATTCCTTCAACATGATATTCCGTGTTCCGTACATGTTACATGCATGACAGATTCGACAAACATGCATTCCTGAGTTGTGAGCATGTGGATTACTGATTTTTCATCCTCTATAAAAGGAATAATTTCATATAGACTCGTGTACACATTTTCACAAGCTTTCCCTAACACAAGTTTCGAATTCGTTCATTTTTCACAGAAGAATACTTCTGGAGTGTATTCAACCTAATAGATATATAATTTACATGAATTCCATCAACATGGCATTCCGGGTTCCGTACATGATACATGCATGACGGATTCGAGAAACATGCGTTTCTGAGTTGTGAGCATGTGGACTAGTGAACTTTCATCCACCAAAGAAGGCATATATTACACTTTGAAATATTTACTCTGACTTCATAAGTTTTTTGTATCACCAGGTTCTAAAACCGGACATTTGGCAGTAGAAAACGCTCTTTGAGCGAATTCTCACCAATACACATGTAATTTACATTGTTTACATAACCATGGCATTCCGTATTCCGAACATGTTTCATGCATCACGGATTCCTCAAACATGCATTTCTGAGCTGTGAACATGCGCATGACAGATGTTTCAACCACCAAACAAGTTACTTATGCACTTTGAAATAGTTCCTTGGACTTCGTTGCTTCTCCTATCACCAGTTTCAAGAATCACACTTTGATCCCAGAAAAACCCTCTTGGAGCGAATTCTACCCTAGAGATATGTAATTTGAATAGATTCCTTCAACATGATATTCCGTGTTCCGTACATGTTACATGCATGACGGATTCGACATACATGCATTCCTGAGTTGTGACCATGTGGATTACTGATTTTTCATCCTATATCAAAGGAATAATTTCATATAGACTCGTGTACACATTTTCACAAGCTTTCCCTAACACAAGTTTCGAATTCGTGCTTTTTTCACAGAAGAATACTTCTGGAGTGTATTCAACCTAATAGATATATAATTTACATGAATTCCATCAACATGGCATTCCGGGTTCCGTACATGATACATGCATGACGGATTCGAGAAACATGCGTTTCTGAGTTGTGAGCATGTGGATTAGTGAACTTTCATCCACCAAAGAAGGCATATATTACACTTTGAAATATTTACTCTGACTTCATAAGTTTTTTGTATCACCAGGTTCTAAAATCGGACATTTGGCAGTAGAAAACACTCTTTGAGCGAATTCTCACCAATACACATGTAATTTACATTGTTTACATAACCATGGCATTCCGTATTCCGAACATGTTTCATGCATCACGGATTCCTCAAACATGCATTTCTGAGCTGTGAACATGCGCATGACAGATGTTTCAACCACCAAACAAGTTACTTATGCACTTTGAAATAGTTCCTTGGACTTCGTTGCTTCTCCTATCACCAGTTTCAAGAATCACAATTTGATCCCAGAAAAACCCTCTTGGAGCGAATTCTACCCTAGAGATATGTAATTTGAATAGATTCCTTCAACATGATATTCCGTGTTCCGTACATGTTACATGCATGACGGATTCGACATACATGTATTCCTGAGTTGTGACCATGTGGATTACTGATTTTTCATCCTCTATAAAAGGAATAATTTCATATAGACTCGTGTACACATTTTCACAATCTTTCCCTAACACAAGTTTCGAATTCGTTCATTTTTCACAGAAGAATACTTCTGGAGTGTATTCAATCTAATAGATATATAATTTACATGAATTCCATCAACATGGCATTCCGGGTTCCGTACATGATACATGCATGACGGATTCGAGAAACATGCATTTCTGAGTTGTGAGCATGTGGATTAGTGAACTTTCATCCACCAAAAAGGCATATATTACACTTTGAAATATTTACTCTGACTTCATAAGTTTTTTGTATCACCAGGTTCTAAAATTGGACATTTGGCAGTGGAAAACACTCTTTGAGCGAATTCTCACCAATACACATGTAATTTATATTGTTTACATAACCATGGCATTCCGTATTCCGAACATGTTTCATGCATCACGGATTCCTCAAACATGCATTTCTGAGCTGTGAACATGCGCATGACAGATGTTTCAACCACCAAACAAGTTACTTACGCACTTTGAAATAGTTCCTTGGACTTCGTTGCTTCTCCTATCACCAGTTTCAAGAATCACACTTTGATCCCAGAAAAACCCTCTTGGAGCGAATTCTACCCTAGAGATATGTAATTTGAATAGATTCCTTCAACATGATATTCCGTGTTCCGTACATGTTACATGCATGACGGATTCGACATACATGCATTCCTGAGTTGTGACCATGTGGATTACTGATTTTTCATCCTCTATAAAAGGAATAATTTCATATAGACTCGTGTACACATTTTCACAAGCTTTCCCTAACACAAGTTTCGAATTCGTGCTTTTTTCACAGAAGAATACTTCTGGAGTGTATTCAACCTAATAGATAAATAATTTACATGAATTCCATCAACATGGCATTCCGGGTTCCGTACATGATACATGCATGACGGATTCGAGAAACATGCGTTTCTGAGTGGTGAGCATGTGGATTAGTGAACTTTCATCCACCAAAGAAGGCATATATTGCACTTTGAAATATTTACTCTGACTTCATAAGTTTTTTGTATCACCAGGTTCTAAAATCGGACATTTGGCAGTAGAAAACACTCTTTGAGCGAATTCTCACCAATACACATGTAATTTACATTGTTTACATAACCATGGCATTCCGTATTCCGAACATGTTTCATGCATCACGGATTCCTCAAACATGCATTTCTGAGCTGTGAACATGCGCATGACAGATGTTTCAACCACCAAACAAGTTACTTACGCACTTTGAAATAGTTCCTTGGACTTCGTTGCTTCTCCTATCACCAGTTTCAAGAATCACACTTTGATCCCAGAAAAACCCTCTTGGAGCGAATTCTACCCTAGAGATATGTAATTTGAATAGATTCCTTCAACATGATATTCCGTGTTCCGTACATGTTACATGCATGACGGATTCGACATACATGCATTCCTGAGTTGTGACCATGTGGATTACTGATTTTTCATCCTCTATAAAAGGAATAATTTCATATAGACTCGTGTACACATTTTCACAAGCTTTCCCTAACACAAGTTTCGAATTCGTTCATTTTTCACAGAAGAATACTTCTGGAGTGTATTCAACCTAATAGATATATAATTTACATGAATTCCATCAACATGGCATTCCGGGTTCCGTACATGATACATGCATGACGGATTCGAGAAACATGCGTTTCTGAGTTGTGAGCATGTGGATTAGTGAACTTTCATCCACCAAAGAAGGCATATATTACACTTTGAAATATTTACTCTGACTTCATAAGTTTTTTGTATCACCAGGTTCTAAAATCGGACATTTGGCAGTAGAAAACACTCTTTGAGCGAATTCTCACCAATACACATGTAATTTACATTGTTTACATAACCATGGCATTCCGTATTCCGAACATGTTTCATGCATCACGGATTCCTCAAACATGCATTTCTGAGCTGTGAACATGCGCATGACAGATGTTTCAACCACCAAACAAGTTACTTATGCACTTTGAAATAGTTCCTTGGACTTCGTTGCTTCTCCTATCACCAGTTTCAAGAATCACACTTTGATCCCAGAAAAACCCTCTTGGAGCGAATTCTACCCTAGAGATATGTAATTTGAATAGATTCCTTCAACATGATATTCCGTGTTCCGTACATGTTACATGCATGACGGATTCGACATACATGCATTCCTGAGTTGTGACCATGTGGATTACTGATTTTTCATCCTCTATCAAAGGAATAATTTCATATAGACTCGTGTACACATTTTCACAAGCTTTCCCTAACACAAGTTTCGAATTCGTGCTTTTTTCACAGAAGAATACTTCTGGAGTGTATTCAACCTAATAGATATATAATTTACATGAATTCCATCAACATGGCATTCCGGGATCCGTACATGATACATGCATGATGGATTCGAGAAACATGCGTTTCTGAGTTGTGAGCATGTGGATTAGTGAACTTTCATCCACCAAAGAAGGCATATATTACACTTTGAAATATTTACTCTGACTTCATAAGTTTTTTGTATCACCAGGTTCTAAAATTGGACATTTGGCAGTAGAAAACACTCTTTGAGCGAATTCTCACCAATACACATGTAATTTACATTGTTTACATAACCATGGCATTCCGTATTCCGAACATGTTTCATGCATCACGGATTCCTCAAACATGCATTTCTGAGCTGTGAACATGCGCATGACAGATGTTTCAACCACCAAACAAGTTACTTATGCATTTTGAAATAGTTCCTTGGACTTCGTTGCTTCTCCTATCACCAGTTTCAAGAATCACAATTTGATCCCAGAAAAACCCTCTTGGAGCGAATTCTACCCTAGAGATATGTAATTTGAATAGTTTCCTTCAACATGATATTCCGTGTTCCGTACATGTTACATGCATGACGGATTCGACATACATGTATTCCTGAGTTGTGACCATGTGGATTACTGATTTTTCATCCTCTATAAAAGGAATAATTTCATATAGACTCATGTACACATTTTCACAAGCTTTCCCTAACACAAGTTTCGAATTCGTGCTTTTTTCACAGAAGAATACTTCTGGAGTGTATTCAACCTAATAGATAAATAATTTACATGAATTCCATCAACATGGCATTCCGGGTTCCGTACATGATACATGCATGACGGATTCGAGAAACATGCGTTTCTGAGTGGTGAGCATGTGGATTAGTGAACTTTCATCCACCAAAGAAGGCATATATTACACTTTGAAATATTTACTCTGACTTCATAAGTTTTTTGTATCACCAGGTTCTAAAATCGGACATTTGGCAGTAGAAAACACTCTTTGAGCGAATTCTCACCAATACACATGTAATTTACATTGTTTACATAACCATGGCATTCCGTAATCCCAACAGGTTTCATGCATCACGGATTCCTCAAACATGCATTTCTGAGCTGTGAACATGCGCATGACAGATGTTTCAACCACCAAACAAGTTACTTATGCACTTTGAAATAGTTCCTTGGACTTCGTTGCTTCTCCTATCACCAGTTTCAAGAATCACACTTTGATCCCAGAAAAACCCTCTTGGAGCGAATTCTACCCTAGAGATATGTAATTTGAATAGATTCCTTCAACATGATATTCCGTGTTCCGTACATGTTACATGCATGACGGATTCGACATACATGCATTCCTGAGTTGTGACCATGTGGATTACTGATTTTTCATCCTCTATCAAAGGAATAATTTCATATAGACTCGTGTACACATTTTCACAAGCTTTCCCTAACACAAGTTTCGAATTCGTTCATTTTCCACAGAAGAATACTTCTGGAGTGTATTCAACCTAATAGATATATAATTTACATGAATTCCATCAACATGGCATTCCGGGTTCCGTACATGATACATGCATGACGGATTCGAGAAACATGCGTTTCTGAGTTGTGAGCATGTGGATTAGTGAACTTTCATCCACCAAAGAAGGCATATATTACACTTTGAAATATTTACTCTGACTTCATAAGTTTTTTGTATCACCAGGTTCTAAAATCGGACATTTGGCAGTAGAAAACACTCTTTGAGCGAATTCTCACCAATACACATGTAATTTACATTGTTTACATAACCATGGCATTCCGTATTCCGAACATGTTTCATGCATCATGGATTCCTCAAACATGCATTTCTGAGCTGTGAACATGCGCATGACAGATGTTTCAACCACCAAACAAGTTACTTATGCACTTTGAAATAGTTCCTTGGACTTCGTTGCTTCTCCTATCACCAGTTTCAAGAATCACACTTTGATCCCAGAAAAACCCTCTTGGAGCGAATTCTACCCTAGAGATATGTAATTTGAATAGATTCCTTCAATATGATATTCCGTGTTCCGTACATGTTACATGCATGACGGAATCGACAAACAAGCATTCCTGAGTTGTGAGCATGTGGATTACTGATTTTTCATCCTCTATAAAAGGAATAATTTCCTATAGACCTGTGCACACATTTTCAAATGCTTTCTCTAACACAAGTTTCGAATTCGTTCATTTTTCACAGAAGAATACTTCTGGAGTGTATTCAACCTAATAGATATATAATTTACATGAATTCCATCAACATGGCATTCCGGGTTCCGTACATGATACATGCATGACGGATTCGAGAAACATGCGTTTCTGAGTTGTGAGCATGTGGATTAGTGAACTTTCATCCACCAAAGAAGGCATATATTACACTTTGAAATATTTACTCTGACTTCATAAGTTTTTTGTATCACCAGGTACTAAAATCGGACATTTGGCAGTAGAAAACACTCTTTGAGCGAATTCTCACCAATACACATGTAATTTACATTGTTTACAAACATGCATTCCTGAGTTGAGAGCATGTGGATTACTGATTTTTCATCCTCTATAAAAGGAATAATTTCATATAGACTCGTGTACACATTTTCACAAGCTTTCCCTAACACAAGTTTCGAATTCGTTCATTTTTCACAGAAGAATACTTCTGGAGTGTATTCAACCTAATAGATATATAATTTACATGAATTCCATCAACATTGCATTCCGGGTTCCGTACATGATTCATGCATGACGGATTCGAGAAACATGCGTTTCTGAGTTGTGAGCATGTGGACTAGTGAACTTTCATCCACCAAAAAGGCATATATTACACTTTGAAATATTTACTCTGACTTCATAAGTTTTTTGTATCACCAGGTTCTAAAATCGGACATTTGGCAGTAGAAAACACTCTTTGAGCGAATTCTCACCAATACACATGTAATTTACATTGTTTACATAACCATGGCATTCCGTATTCCAAACATGTTTCATGCATCACGGATTCCTCAAACATGCATTTCTGAGCTGTGAACATGCGCATGACAGATGTTTCAACCACCAAACAAGTTACTTATGCACTTTGAAATAGTTCCTTGGACTTCGTTGCTTCTCCTATCACCAGTTTCAAGAATCACACTTTGATCCCAGAAAAACCCTCTTGGAGCGAATTCTACCCTAGAGATATGTAATTTGAATAGATTCCTTCAATATGATATTCCGTGTTCCGTACATGTTACATGCATGACGGAATCGACAAACAAGCATTCCTGAGTTGTGAGCATGTGGATTACTGATTTTTCATCCTCTATAAAAGGAATAATTTCATATAGACTTGTGTACACATTTTCAAAAGCTTTCCCTAACACAAGTTTCGAATTCGTTCATTTTTCACAGAAGAATACTTCTGGAGTGTATTCAACCTAATAGACATATAATTTACATGAATTCCATCAACATGGCATTCCGGGTTCCGTACATGATACATGCATGACGGATTCGAGAAACATGCGTTTCTGAGTTGTGAGCATGTGGATTAGTGAACTTTCATCCACCAAAGAAGGCATATATTACACTTTGAAATATTTACTCTGACTTCATAAGTTTTTTGTATCACCAGGTTCTAAAATCGGACATTTGGCAGTAGAAAACACTCTTTGAGCGAATTCTCACCAATACACATGTAATTTACATTGTTTACATAACCATGGCCTTCCGTATTCCGAACATGTTTCATGCATCACGGATTCCTCAAACATGCATTTCTGAGCTGTGAACATGCGCATGACAGATGTTTCAACCACCAAACAAGTTACTTATGCACTTTGAAATAGTTCCTTGGACTTCGTTGCTTCTCCTATCACCAGTTTCAAGAATCACAATTTGATCCCAGAAAAACCCTCTTGGAGCGAATTCTACCCTAGAGATATGTAATTTGAATAGATTCCTTCAATATGATATTCCGTGTTCCGTACATGTTACATGCATGACGGAATCGACAAACAAGCATTCCTGAGTTGTGAGCATGTGGATTACTGATTTTTCATCCTCTATAAAAGGAATAATTTCATATAGACTTGTGTACACATTTTCAAAAGCTTTCCCTAACACAAGTTTCGAATTCGTTCATTTTTCACAGAAGAATACTTCTGGAGTGTATTCAACCTAATAGACATATAATTTACATGAATTCCATCAACATGGCATTCCGGGTTCCGTACATGATACATGCATGACGGATTCGAGAAACATGCGTTTCTGAGTTGTGAGCATGTGGATTAGTGAACTTTCATCCACCAAAGAAGGCATATATTACACTTTGAAATATTTACTCTGACTTCATAAGTTTTTTGTATCACCAGGTTCTAAAATCGGACATTTGGCAGTAGAAAACACTCTTTGAGCGAATTCTCACCAATACACATGTAATTTACATTGTTTACATAACCATGGCATTCCGTATTCCGAACATGTTTCATGCATCACGGATTCCTCAAACATGCATTTCTGAGCTGTGAACATGCGCATGACAGATGTTTCAACCACCAAACAAGTTACTTATGCACTTTGAAATAGTTCCTTGGACTTCGTTGCTTCTCCTATCACCAGTTTCAAGAATCACAATTTGATCCCAGAAAAACCCTCTTGGAGCGAATTCTACCCTAGAGATATGTAATTTGAATAGATTCCTTCAACATGATATTCCGTGTTCCGTACATGTTACATGCATGACGGATTCGACATACATGTATTCCTGAGTTGTGACCATGTGGATTACTGATTTTTCATCCTCTATAAAAGGAATAATTTCATATAGACTCGTGTACACATTTTCACAATCTTTCCCTAACACAAGTTTCGAATTCGTTCATTTTTCACAGAAGAATAATTCTGGAGTGTATTCAATCTAATAGATATATAATTTACATGAATTCCATCAACATGGCATTCCGGGTTCCGTACATGATACATGCATGACGGATTCGAGAAACATGCGTTTCTGAGTTGTGAGCATGTGGATTAGTGAACTTTCATCCACCAAGAAGGCATATATTACACTTTGAAATATTTACTCTGACTTCATAAGTTTTTTGTATCACCAGGTTCTAAAATTGGACATTTGGCAGTGGAAAACACTCTTTGAGCGAATTCTCACCAATACACATGTAATTTACATTGTTTACATAACCATGGCATTCCGTATTCCGAACATGTTTCATGCATCACGGATTCCTCAAACATGCATTTCTGAGCTGTGAACATGCGCATGACAGACGTTTCAACCACCAAACAAGTTACTTACGCACTTTGAAATAGTTCCTTGGACTTCGTTGCTTCTCCTATCACCAGTTTCAAGAATCACACTTTGATCCCAGAAAAACCCTCTTGGAGCGAATTCTACCCTAGAGATATGTAATTTGAATAGATTCCTTCAACATGATATTCCGTGTTCCGTACATGTTACATGCATGACGGATTTGGCAAACATGCATTCCTGAGTTGAGAGCATGTGGATTACTGATTTTTCATCCTCTATCAAAGGAATAATTTCATATAGACTCGTGTACACATTTTCACAAGCTTTCCTTAACACAAGTTTCGAATTCATTCATTTTTCACAGAAGAATACTTCTGGAGTGTATTCAACCTAATAGATATATAATTTACATGAATTCCATCAACATGGCATTCCGGGTTCCGTACATGATACATGCATGACGGATTCGAGAAACATGCGTTTCTGAGTTGTGAGCATGTGGATTAGTGAACTTTCATCCACCAAAGAAGGCATATATTACACTTTGAAATATTTACTCTGACGTCATAAGTTTTTTGTATCACCAGGTTCTAAAATCGGACATTTGGCAGTAGAAAACACTCTTTGAGCGAATTCTCACCAATACACATGTAATTTACATTGTTTACATAACCATGGCATTCCGTATTCCGAACATGTTTCATGCATCACGGATTCCTCAAACATGCATTTCTGAGCTGTGAACATGCGCATGACAGATGTTTCAACCACCAAACAAGTTACTTATGCACTTTGAAATAGTTCCTTGGACTTCGTTGCTTCTCCTATCACCAGTTTCAAGAATCACACTTTGATCCCAGAAAAACCCTCTTGGAGCGAATTCTACCCTAGAGATATGTAATTTGAATAGATTCCTTCAACATGATATTCCGTGTTCCGTACATGTTACATGCATGACGGATTCGACATACATGCATTCCTGAGTTGTGACCATGTGGATTACTGATTTTTCATCCTCTATCAAAGGAATAATTTCATATAGACTCGTGTACACATTTTCACAAGCTTTCCCTAACACAAGTTTCGAATTCGTGCTTTTTTCACAGAAGAATACTTCTGGAGTGTATTCAACCTAATAGATATATAATTTACATGAATTCCATCAACATGGCATTCCGGGATCCGTACATGATACATGCATGACGGATTCGAGAAACATGCGTTTCTGAGTTGTGAGCATGTGGATTAGTGAACTTTCATCCACCAAAGAAGGCATATATTACACTTTGAAATATTTACTCTGACTTCATAAGTTTTTTGTATCACCAGGTTCTAAAATCGGACATTTGGCAGTAGAAAACACTCTTTGAGCGAATTCTCACCAATACACATGTAATTTACATTGTTTACATAACCATGGCATTCCGTATTCCGAACATGTTTCATGCATCACGGATTCCTCAAACATGCATTTCTGAGCTGTGAACATGCGCATGACAGATGTTTCAACCACCAAACAAGTTACTTATGCACTTTGAAATAGTTCCTTGGACTTCGTTGCTTCTCCTATCACCAGTTTCAAGAATCACAATTTGATCCCAGAAAAACCCTCTTGGAGCGAATTCTACCCTAGAGATATGTAATTTGAATAGTTTCCTTCAACATGATATTCCGTGTTCCGTACATGTTACATGCATGACGGATTCGACATACATGTATTCCTGAGTTGTGACCATGTGGATTACTGATTTTTCATCCTCTATAAAAGGAATAATTTCATATAGACTCGTGTACACATTTTCACAATCTTTCCCTAACACAAGTTTCGAATTCGTTCATTTTTCACAGAAGAATACTTCTGGAGTGTATTCAATCTAATAGATATATAATTTACATGAATTCCATCAACATGGCATTCCGGGTTCCGTACATGATACATGCATGACGGATTCGAGAAACATGAGTTTCTGAGTTGTGAGCATGTGGATTAGTGAACTTTCATCCACCAAGAAGGCATATATTACAGTTTGAAATATTTACTCTGACTTCATAAGTTTTTTGTATCACCAGGTTCTAAAATTGGACATTTGGCAGTGGAAAACACTCTTTGAGCGAATTCTCACCAATACACATGTAATTTACATTGTTTACATAACCATGGCATTCCGTATTCCGAACATGTTTCATGCATCACGGATTCCTCAAACATGTATTTCTGAGCTGTGAACATGCGCATGACAGATGTTTCAACCACCAAACAAGTTACTTACGCACTTTGAAATAGTTCCTTGGACTTCGTTGCTTCTCCTATCACCAGTTTCAAGAATCACACTTTGATCCCAGAAAAACCCTCTTGGAGCGAATTCTACCCTAGAGATATGTAATTTGAATAGATTCCTTCAACATGATATTCCGTGTTCCGTACATGTTACATGCATGACGGATTCGACATACATGCATTCCTGAGTTGTGACCATGTGGATTACTGATTTTTCATCCTCTATAAAAGGAATAATTTCCTATAGACCTGTGCACACATTTTCAAATGCTTTCTCTAACACAAGTTTCGAATTCGTTCATTTTTCACAGAAGAATACTTCTGGAGTGTATTCAACCTAATAGATATATAATTTACATGAATTCCATCAACATGGAATTCCGGGTTCCGTACATGATACATGCATGACGGATTCGAGAAACATGCGTTTCTGAGTTGTGAGCATGTGGATTAGTGAACTTTCATCCACCAAAGAAGGCATATATTACACTTTGAAATATTTACTCTGACTTCATAAGTTTTTTGTATCACCAGGTACTAAAATCGGACATTTGGCAGTAGAAAACACTCTTTGAGCGAATTCTCACCAATACACATGTAATTTACATTGTTTACAAACATGCATTCCTGAGTTGAGAGCATGTGGATTACTGATTTTTCATCCTCTATAAAAGGAATATTTTCATATAGACTCGTGTACACATTTTCACAAGCTTTCCCTAACACAAGTTTCGAATTCGTTCATTTTTCACAGAAGAATACTTCTGGAGTGTATTCAACCTAATAGATATATAATTTACATGAATTCCATCAACATTGCATTCCGGGTTCCGTACATGATACATGCATGACGGATTCGAGAAACATGCGTTTCTGAGTTGTGAGCATGTGGACTAGTGAACTTTCATCCACCAAAAAGGCATATATTACACTTTGAAATATTTACTCTGACTTCATAAGTTTTTTGTATCACCAGGTTCTAAAATCGGACATTTGGCAGTAGAAAACACTCTTTGAGCGAATTCTCACCAATACACATGTCATTTACATTGTTTACATAACCATGGCATTCCGTATTCCGAACATGTTTCATGCATCACGGATTCCTCAAACATGCATTTCTGAGCTGTGAACATGCGCATGACAGATGTTTCAACCACCAAACAAGTTACTTATGCACTTTGAAATAGTTCCTTGGACTTCGTTGCTTCTCCTATCACCAGTTTCAAGAATCACACTTTGATCCCAGAAAAACCCTCTTGGAGCGAATTCTACCCTAGAGATATGTAATTTGAATAGATTCCTTCAATATGATATTCCGTGTTCCGTACATGTTACATGCATGACGGAATCGACAAACAAGCATTCCTGAGTTGTGAGCATGTGGATTACTGATTTTTCATCCTCTATAAAAGGAATAATTTCATATAGACTTGTGTACACATTTTCAAAAGCTTTCCCTAACACAAGTTTCGAATTCGTTCATTTTTCACAGAAGAATACTTCTGGAGTGTATTCAACCTAATAGACATATAATTTACATGAATTCCATCAACATGGCATTCCGGGTTCCGTACATGATACATGCATGACGGATTCGAGAAACATGCGTTTCTGAGTTGTGAGCATGTGGATTAGTGAACTTTCATCCACCAAAGAAGGCATATATTACACTTTGAAATATTTACTCTGACTTCATAAGTTTTTTGTATCACCAGGTTCTAAAATCGGACATTTGGCAGTAGAAAACACTCTTTGAGCGAATTCTCACCAATACACATGTAATTTACATTGTTTACATAACCATGGCCTTCCGTATTCCGAACATGTTTCATGCATCACGGATTCCTCAAACATGCATTTCTGAGCTGTGAACATGCGCATGACAGATGTTTCAACCACCAAACAAGTTACTTACGCACTTTGAAATAGTTCCTTGGACTTCGTTGCTTCTCCTATCACCAGTTTCAAGAATCACACTTTGATCCCAGAAAAACCCTCTTGGAGCGAATTCTACCCTAGAGATATGTAATTTGAATAGATTCCTTCAACATGATATTCCGTGTTCCGTACATGTTACATGCATGACGGATTCGACATACATGCATTCCTGAGTTGTGACCATGTGGATTACTGATTTTTCATCCTCTATAAAAGGAATAATTTCCTATAGACCTGTGCACACATTTTCAAATGCTTTCTCTAACACAAGTTTCGAATTCGTTCATTTTTCACAGAAGAATACTTCTGGAGTGTATTCAACCTAATAGATATATAATTTACATGAATTCCATCAACATGGAATTCCGGGTTCCGTACATGATACATGCATGACGGATTCGAGAAACATGCGTTTCTGAGTTGTGAGCATGTGGATTAGTGAACTTTCATCCACCAAAGAAGGCATATATTACACTTTGAAATATTTACTCTGACTTCATAAGTTTTTTGTATCACCAGGTACTAAAATCGGACATTTGGCAGTAGAAAACACTCTTTGAGCGAATTCTCACCAATACACATGTAATTTACATTGTTTACAAACATGCATTCCTGAGTTGAGAGCATGTGGATTACTGATTTTTCATCCTCTATAAAAGGAATATTTTCATATAGACTCGTGTACACATTTTCACAAGCTTTCCCTAACACAAGTTTCGAATTCGTTCATTTTTCACAGAAGAATACTTCTGGAGTGTATTCAACCTAATAGATATATAATTTACATGAATTCCATCAACATTGCATTCCGGGTTCCGTACATGATACATGCATGACGGATTCGAGAAACATGCGTTTCTGAGTTGTGAGCATGTGGACTAGTGAACTTTCATCCACCAAAAAGGCATATATTACACTTTGAAATATTTACTCTGACTTCATAAGTTTTTTGTATCACCAGGTTCTAAAATCGGACATTTGGCAGTAGAAAACACTCTTTGAGCGAATTCTCACCAATACACATGTCATTTACATTGTTTACATAACCATGGCATTCCGTATTCCGAACATGTTTCATGCATCACGGATTCCTCAAACATGCATTTCTGAGCTGTGAACATGCGCATGACAGATGTTTCAACCACCAAACAAGTTACTTATGCACTTTGAAATAGTTCCTTGGACTTCGTTGCTTCTCCTATCACCAGTTTCAAGAATCACACTTTGATCCCAGAAAAACCCTCTTGGAGCGAATTCTACCCTAGAGATATGTAATTTGAATAGATTCCTTCAATATGATATTCCGTGTTCCGTACATGTTACATGCATGACGGAATCGACAAACAAGCATTCCTGAGTTGTGAGCATGTGGATTACTGATTTTTCATCCTCTATAAAAGGAATAATTTCATATAGACTTGTGTACACATTTTCAAAAGCTTTCCCTAACACAAGTTTCGAATTCGTTCATTTTTCACAGAAGAATACTTCTGGAGTGTATTCAACCTAATAGACATATAATTTACATGAATTCCATCAACATGGCATTCCGGGTTCCGTACATGATACATGCATGACGGATTCGAGAAACATGCGTTTCTGAGTTGTGAGCATGTGGATTAGTGAACTTTCATCCACCAAAGAAGGCATATATTACACTTTGAAATATTTACTCTGACTTCATAAGTTTTTTGTATCACCAGGTTCTAAAATCGGACATTTGGCAGTAGAAAACACTCTTTGAGCGAATTCTCACCAATACACATGTAATTTACATTGTTTACATAACCATGGCCTTCCGTATTCCGAACATGTTTCATGCATCACGGATTCCTCAAACATGCATTTCTGAGCTGTGAACATGCGCATGACAGATGTTTCAACCACCAAACAAGTTACTTATGCACTTTGAAATAGTTCCTTGGACTTCGTTGCTTCTCCTATCACCAGTTTCAAGAATCACAATTTGATCCCAGAAAAACCCTCTTGGAGCGAATTCTACCCTAGAGATATGTAATTTGAATAGATTCCTTCAATATGATATTCCGTGTTCCGTACATGTTACATGCATGACGGAATCGACAAACAAGCATTCCTGAGTTGTGAGCATGTGGATTACTGATTTTTCATCCTCTATAAAAGGAATAATTTCATATAGACTTGTGTACACATTTTCAAAAGCTTTCCCTAACACAAGTTTCGAATTCGTTCATTTTTCACAGAAGAATACTTCTGGAGTGTATTCAACCTAATAGACATATAATTTACATGAATTCCATCAACATGGCATTCCGGGTTCCGTACATGATACATGCATGACGGATTCGAGAAACATGCGTTTCTGAGTTGTGAGCATGTGGATTAGTGAACTTTCATCCACCAAAGAAGGCATATATTACACTTTGAAATATTTACTCTGACTTCATAAGTTTTTTGTATCACCAGGTTCTAAAATCGGACATTTGGCAGTAGAAAACACTCTTTGAGCGAATTCTCACCAATACACATGTAATTTACATTGTTTACATAACCATGGCATTCCGTATTCCGAACATGTTTCATGCATCACGGATTCCTCAAACATGCATTTCTGAGCTGTGAACATGCGCATGACAGATGTTTCAACCACCAAACAAGTTACTTATGCACTTTGAAATAGTTCCTTGGACTTCGTTGCTTCTCCTATCACCAGTTTCAAGAATCACAATTTGATCCCAGAAAAACCCTCTTGGAGCGAATTCTACCCTAGAGATATGTAATTTGAATAGATTCCTTCAACATGATATTCCGTGTTCCGTACATGTTACATGCATGACGGATTCGACATACATGTATTCCTGAGTTGTGACCATGTGGATTACTGATTTTTCATCCTCTATAAAAGGAATAATTTCATATAGACTCGTGTACACATTTTCACAATCTTTCCCTAACACAAGTTTCGAATTCGTTCATTTTTCACAGAAGAATACTTCTGGAGTGTATTCAATCTAATAGATATATAATTTACATGAATTCCATCAACATGGCATTCCGGGTTCCGTACATGATACATGCATGACGGATTCGAGAAACATGCGTTTCTGAGTTGTGAGCATGTGGATTAGTGAACTTTCATCCACCAAGAAGGCATATATTACACTTTGAAATATTTACTCTGACTTCATAAGTTTTTTGTATCACCAGGTTCTAAAATTGGACATTTGGCAGTGGAAAACACTCTTTGAGCGAATTCTCACCAATACACATGTAATTTACATTGTTTACATAACCATGGCATTCCGTATTCCGAACATGTTTCATGCATCACGGATTCCTCAAACATGCATTTCTGAGCTGTGAACATGCGCATGACAGACGTTTCAACCACCAAACAAGTTACTTACGCACTTTGAAATAGTTCCTTGGACTTCGTTGCTTCTCCTATCACCAGTTTCAAGAATCACACTTTGATCCCAGAAAAACCCTCTTGGAGGGAATTCTACCCTAGAGATATGTAATTTGAATAGATTCCTTCAACATGATATTCCGTGTTCCGTACATGTTACATGCATGACGGATTTGGCAAACATGCATTCCTGAGTTGAGAGCATGTGGATTACTGATTTTTCATCCTCTATCAAAGGAATAATTTCATATAGACTCGTGTACACATTTCAACAAGCTTTCCTTAACACAAGTTTCGAATTCATTCATTTTTCACAGAAGAATACTTCTGGAGTGTATTCAACCTAATAGATATATAATTTACATGAATTCCATCAACATGGCATTCCGGGTTCCGTACATGATACATGCATGACGGATTCGAGAAACATGCGTTTCTGAGTTGTGAGCATGTGGATTAGTGAACTTTCATCCACCAAAGAAGGCATATATTACACTTTGAAATATTTACTCTGACGTCATAAGTTTTTTGTATCACCAGGTTCTAAAATCGGACATTTGGCAGTAGAAAACACTCTTTGAGCGAATTCTCACCAATACACATGTAATTTACATTGTTTACATAACCATGGCATTCCGTATTCCGAACATGTTTCATGCATCACGGATTCCTCAAACATGCATTTCTGAGCTGTGAACATGCGCATGACAGATGTTTCAACCACCAAACAAGTTACTTATGCACTTTGAAATAGTTCCTTGGACTTCGTTGCTTCTCCTATCACCAGTTTCAAGAATCACAATTTGATCCCAGAAAAACCCTCTTGGAGCGAATTCTACCCTAGAGATATGTAATTTGAATAGATTCCTTCAACATGATATTCCGTGTTCCGTACATGTTACATGCATGACGGATTCGACATACATGTATTCCTGAGTTGTGACCATGTGGATTACTGATTTTTCATCCTCTATAAAAGGAATAATTTCATATAGACTCGTGTACACATTTTCACAATCTTTCCCTAACACAAGTTTCGAATTCGTTCATTTTTCACAGAAGAATACTTCTGGAGTGTATTCAATCTAATAGATATATAATTTACATGAATTCCATCAACATGGCATTCCGGGTTCCGTACATGATACATGCATGACGGATTCGAGAAACATGCGTTTCTGAGTTGTGAGCATGTGGATTAGTGAACTTTCATCCACCAAGAAGGCATATATTACACTTTGAAATATTTACTCTGACTTCATAAGTTTTTTGTATCACCAGGTTCTAAAATTGGACATTTGGCAGTGGAAAACACTCTTTGAGCGAATTCTCACCAATACACATGTAATTTACATTGTTTACATAACCATGGCATTCCGTATTCCGAACATGTTTCATGCATCACGGATTCCTCAAACATGCATTTCTGAGCTGTGAACATGCGCATGACAGACGTTTCAACCACCAAACAAGTTACTTACGCACTTTGAAATAGTTCCTTGGACTTCGTTGCTTCTCCTATCACCAGTTTCAAGAATCACACTTTGATACCAGAAAAACCCTCTTGGAGCGAATTCTACCCTAGAGATATGTAAGTTGAATAGATTCCTTCAACATGATATTCCGTGTTCCGTACATGTTACATGCATGACGGATTTGGCAAACATGCATTCCTGAGTTGAGAGCATGTGGATTACTGATTTTTCATCCTCTATCAAAGGAATAATTTCATAGAGACTCGTGTACACATTTTCACAAGCTTTCCTTAACACAAGTTTCGAATTCGTTCATTTTTCACAGAAGAATACTTCTGGAGTGTATTCAACCTAATAGATATATAATTTACATGAATTCCATCAACATGGCATTCCGGGTTCCGTACATGATACATGCATGACGGATTCGAGAAACATGCGTTTCTGAGTTGTGAGCATGTGGATTAGTGAAGTTTCATCCACCAAAGAAGGCATATATTACACTTTGAAATATTTACTCTGACTTCATAAGTTTTTTGTATCACCAGGTTCTAAAATCGGACATTTGGCAGTGGAAAGCACTCTTTGAGCGAATTCTCACCAATACACATGTAATTTACATTGTTTACATAACCATGGCATTCCGTATTCCGAACATGTTTCATGCATCACGGATTCCTCAAACATGCATTTCTGAGCTGTGAACATGCGCATGACAGATGTTTCAACCACCAAACAAGTTACTTATGCACTTTGAAATAGTTCCTTGGACTTCGTTGCTTCTCCTATCACCAGTTTCAAGAATCACACTTTGATCCCAGAAAAACCCTCTTGGAGCGAATTCAACCCTAGAGATATGTAATTTGAATAGATTCCTTCAACATGATATTCCGTGTTCCGTACATGTTACATGCATGACGGATTCGACAAACATGCATTCCTGAGTTGTGAGCATGTGGATTACTGATTTTTCATCCTCTATAAAAGGAATAATTTCATATAGACTCGTGTACACATTTTCACAAGCTTTCCCTAACACAAGTTTCGAATTCGTTCATTTTTCACAGAAGAATACTTCTGGAGTGTATTCAACCTTATAGATGTATAATTTGCATGAATTCCATCAACATGGCCTTCCGGGTTCCGTACATGATACATGCATGACGGATTCGAGAAACATGCGTTTCTGAGTTGTGAGCATGTGGATTAGTGAACTTTCATCCACCAAAGAAGGCATATATTACACTTTGAAATATTTACTCTGACGTCATAAGTTTTTTGTATCACCAGGTTCTAAAATCGGACATTTGGCAGTAGAAAACACTCTTTGAGCGAATTCTCACCAATACACATGTAATTTACATTGTTTACATAACCATGGCATTCCGTATTCCAAACATGTTTCATGCATCACGGATTCCTCAAACATGCATTTCTGAGCTGTGAACATGCGCATGACAGATGTTTCAACCACCAAACAAGTTACTTATGCACTTTGAAATAGTTCCTTGGACTTCGTTGCTTCTCCTATCACCAGTTTCAAGAATCACACTTTGATCCCAGAAAAACCCTCTTAGAGCGAATTCTACCCTAGAGATATGTAATTTGAATAGATTCCTTCAACATGATATTCCGTGTTCCGTACATGTTACATGCATGACGGATTCGGCAAACATGCATTCCTGAGTTGAGAGCATGTGGATTACTGATTTTTCATCCTCTATAAAAGGAATAATTTCATATAGACTCGTGTACACATTTTCACAAGCTTTCCTTAACACAAGTTTCGAATTCGTTCATTTTTCACAGAAGAATACTTCTGGAGTGTATTCAACCTAATAGATATATAATTTACATGAATTCCATCAACATGGCATTCCGGGTTCCGTACATGATACATGCATGACGGATTCGAGAAACATGCGTTTCTGAGTTGTGAGCATGTGGATTAGTGAACTTTCATACACCAAAGAAGGCATATATTACACTTTGAAATATTTACTCTGACTTCATAAGTTTTTTGTATCACCAGGTTCTAAAATCGGACATTTGGCAGTGGAAAACACTCTTTGAGCGAATTCTCACCAATACACATGTAATTTACATTGTTTACATAACCATGGCATTCCGTATTCCGAACATGTTTCATGCATCACGGATTCCTCAAACATGCATTTCTGAGCTGTGAACATGCGCATGACAGATGTTTCAACCACCAAACAAGTTACTTTTGCACTTTGAAATAGTTCCTTGGACTTCGTTGCTTCTCCTATCACCAGTTTCAAGAATCACACTTTGATCCCAGAAAAACCCTCTTGGAGCGAATTCTACCCTAGGGATATGTAATTTGAATAGATTCCTTCAACATGATATTCCGTGTTCCGTACATGTTACATGCATGACGGATTCGACATACATGCATTCCTGAGTTGTGAGCATGTGGATTACTGATTTTTCATCCTCTATAAAAGGAATAATTTCATATAGACTTGTGTGCACATTTTCACAAGCTTTCCCTAACACAAGTTTCGAATTCGTTCATTTTTCACAGAAGAATACTTCTGGAGTGTATTCAACCTAATAGATATATAATTTACATGAATTCCATCAACATGGCATTCCGGGTTCCGTACATGATACATGCATGACGGATTCGAGAAACATGCGTTTCTGAGTTGTGAGCATGTGGATTAGTGAACTTTCATCCACCAAAGAAGGCATATATTACACTTTGAAATATTTACTCTGACTTCATAAGTTTTTTGTATCACCAGGTTCTAAAATCGGACATTTGGCAGTGGAAAGCACTCTTTGAGCGAATTCTCACCAATACACATGTAATTTACATTGTTTACATAACCATGGCATTCCGTATTCCGAACATGTTTCATGCATCACGGATTCCTCAAACATGCATTTCTGAGCTGTGAACATGCGCATGACAGATGTTTCAACCACCAAACAAGTTACTTATGCACTTTGAAATAGTTCCTTGGACTTCGTTGCTTCTCCTATCACCTGTTTCAAGAATCACACTTTGATCCCAGAAAAACCCTCTTGGAGCGAATTCTACCCTAGAGATATGTAATTTGAATAGATTCCTTCAACATGATATTCCGTGTTCCGTACATGTTACATGCATGACGGATTCGACAAACATGCATTCCTGAGTTGAGAGCATGTGGATTACTGATTTTTCATCCTCTATAAAAGGAATAATTTCATATAGACTCGTGTACACATTTTCACAAGCTTTCCTTAACACAAGTTTCGAATTCGTTCATTTTTCACAGAAGAATACTTCTCGAGTGTATTCAACCTAATAGATATATAATTTACATGAATTCCATCAACATGGCATTCCGGGTTCCGTACATGATACATGCATGATGGATTCGAGAAACATGCGTTTCTGAGTTGTGAGCATGTGGATTAGTGAACTTTCATCCACCAAAGAAGGCATATATTACACTTTGAAATATTTACTCTGACTTCATAAGTTTTTTGTATCACCAGGTTCTAAAATCGGACATTTGGCAGTGGAAAACACTCTTTGAGCGAATTCTCACCAATACACATGTAATTTACATTGTTTACATAACCATGGCATTCCGTATTCCGAACATGTTTCATGCATCACGGATTCCTCAAACATGCATTTCTGAGCTGTGAACATGCGCATGACAGATGTTTCAACCACCAAACAAGTTACTTTTGCACTTTGAAATAGTTCCTTGGACTTCGTTGCTTCTCCTATCACCAGTTTCAAGAATCACACTTTGATCCCAGAAAAACCCTCTTGGAGCGAATTCTACCCTAGAGATATGTAATTTGAATAGATTCCTTCAACATGATATTCCGTGTTCCGTACATGTTACATTCATGACGGATTCGACATACATGCATTCCTGAGTTGTGAGCATGTGGATTACTGATTTTTCATCCTCTATAAAAGGAATAATTTCATATAGACTTGTGTGCACATTTTCACAAGCTTTCCCTAACACAAGTTTCGAATTCGTTCATTTTTCACAGAAGAATACTTCTGGAGTGTATTCAACCTAATAGATATATAATTTACATGAATTCCATCAACATGGCATTCCGGGTTCCGTACATGATACATGCATGACGGATTCGAGAAACATGCGTTTCTGAGTTGTGAGCATGTGGATTAGTGAACTTTCATCCACCAAAGAAGGCATATATTACACTTTGAAATATTTACTCTGACTTCATAAGTTTTTTGTATCACCAGGTTCTAAAATCGGACATTTGGCAGTGGAAAGCACTCTTTGAGCGAATTCTCACCAATACACATGTAATTTACATTGTTTACATAACCATGGCATTCCGTATTCCGAACATGTTTCATGCATCACGGATTCCTCAAACATGCATTTCTGAGCTGTGAACATGCGCATGACAGATGTTTCAACCACCAAACAAGTTACTTATGCACTTTGAAATAGTTCCTTGGACTTCGTTGCTTCTCCTATCACCAGTTTCAAGAATCACACTTTGATCCCAGAAAAACCCTCTTGGAGCGAATTCTACCCTAGAGATATGTAATTTGAATAGATTCCTTCAACATGATATTCCGTGTTCCGTACATGTTACATGCATGACGGATTCGACATACATGCATTCCTGAGTTGTGAGCATGTGGATTACTGATTTTTCATCCTCTATAAAAGGAATAATTTCATATAGACTCGTGTACACATTTTCACAAGCTTTCCCTAAGACAAGTTTCGAATTCGTTCATTTTTCACAGAAGAATACTTCTGGAGTGTATTCAACCTAATAGATATATAGTTTACATGAATTCCATCAACATGGCCTTCCGGGTTCCGTACATGATACATGCATGATGGATTCGAGAAACATGCGTTTCTGAGTTGTGAGCATGTGGATTAGTGAACTTTCATCCACCAAAGAAGGCATATATTACACTTTGAAATATTTACTCTGAGTTCATAAGTTTTTTGTATCACCAGGTTCTAAAATCGGACATTTGGCAGTGGAAAGCACTCTTTGAGCGAATTCTCACCAATACACATGTAATTTACATTGTTTACATAACCATGGCATTCCGTATTCCGAACATGTTTCATGCATCACGGATTCCTCAAACATGCATTTCTGAGCTGTTAACATGCGCATGACAGATGTTTCAACCACCAAACAAGTTAATTATGCACTTTGAAATAGTTCCTTGGACTTCGTTGCTTCTCCTATCACCTGTTTCAAGAATCACACTTTGATCCCAGAAAAACCCTCTTGGAGCGAATTCTACCCTAGAGATATGTAATTTGAATAGATTCCTTCAACATGATATTCCGTCTTCCGTACATGTTACATGCATGACGGATTCGACAAACATGCATTTCTGAGTTGTGAGCATGTGGATTACTGATTTTTCATCCTCTATAAAAGGAATAATTTCATATAGACTCGTGTACACATTTTCACAAGCTTTCCCTAACACAAGTTTCGAATTCGTTCATTTTTCACAGAAGAATACTTCTGGAGTGTATTCAACCTAATAGATATATAATTTACATGAATTCCATCAACATGGCATTCCGGGTTCCGTACATGATACATGCATGACGGATTCGAGAAACATGCGTTTCTGAGTTGTGAGCATGTGGATTAGTGAACTTTCATCCACCAATGAAGGCATATATTACACTTTGAAATATTTACTCTGACTTCATAAGTTTTTTGTATCACCAGGTTCTAAAATCGGACATTTGGCAGTAGAAAACACTCTTTGAGCGAATTCTCACCAATACACATGTAATTTACATTGTTTACATAACCATGGCCTTCCGTATTCCGAACATGTTTCATGCATCACGGATTCCTCAAACATGCATTTCTGAGCTGTGAACATGTGCATGACAGATGTTTCAACCAACAAACAATTTACTTATGCACTTTGAAATAGTTCCTTGGACTTCGTTGCTTCTCCTATCACCAGTTTCAAGAATCACACTTTGATCCCAGAAAAACCCTCTTGGAGCGAATTCTACCCTAGAGATATGTAATTTGAATAGATTCCTTCAACATGATATTCCGTGTTCCATACATGTTACATGCATGACGTATTCGACATTCATGCATTCCTGAGTTGTGAGCATGTGGATTACTGATTTTTCATCCTCTATCAAAGGAATAATTTCATATAGACTCGTGTACACATTTTCACAAGCTTTCCTTAACACAAGTTTCGAATTCTTTCATTTTTCACAGAAGAATACTTCTGGAGTGTATTCAACCTAATAGATATATAATTTACATGAATTCCATCAACATGGCATTCCGGGTTCCGTACATGATACATGCATGACGGATTCGAGAAACATGCGTTTCTGAGTTGTGAGCATGTGGATTAGTGAACTTTCATCCACCAAAGAAGGCATATATTACACTTTGAAATATTTACTCTGACTTCATAAGTTTTTTGTATCACCAGGTTCTAAAATCGGACATTTGGCAGTGGAAAACACTCTTTGAGCGAATTCTAACCAATACACTTGTAATTTACATTGTTTACATAACCATGGCATTCCGTATTCCGAACATGTTTCATGCATCACGGATTCCTCAAACATGCATTTCTGAGCTGTGAACATGCGCATGACAGATGTTTCAACCACCAAACAAGTTACTTTTGCACTTTGAAATAGTTCCTTGGACTTCGTTGCTTCTCCTATCACCAGTTTCAAGAATCACACTTTGATCCCAGAAAAACCCTCTTGGAGCGAATTCTACCCTAGGGATATGTAATTTGAATAGATTCCTTCAACATGATATTCCGTGTTCCGTACATGTTACATGCATGACGGATTCGACATACATGCATTCCTGAGTTGTGAGCATGTGGATTACTGATTTTTCATCCTCTATAAAAGGAATAATTTCATATAGACTCGTGTACACATTTTCACAAGCTTTCCCTAACACAAGTTTCGAATTCGTTCATTTCTCACAGAAGAATACTTCTGGAGTGTATTCAACCTAATAGATATATAATTTACATGAATTCCATCAACATGGCATTCCGGGTTCCGTACATGATACATGCATGACGGATTCGAGAAACATGCGTTTCTGAGTTGTGAGCATGTGGATTAGTGAACTTTCATCCACCAAAGAAGGCATATATTACACTTTGAAATATTTACTCTGACTTCATAAGTTTTTTGTATCACCAGGTTCTAAAATCGGACATTTGGCAGTGGAAAGCACT
The DNA here is from genome assembly GCF_048564905.1 of Vicugna pacos. Taxonomy (NCBI): domain Eukaryota; kingdom Metazoa; phylum Chordata; class Mammalia; order Artiodactyla; family Camelidae; genus Vicugna; species Vicugna pacos. Next base: position 45,738,731 of record NW_027328740.1, on the reverse strand, counting down.
CTTTGAGCGAATTCTCACCAATACACATGTAATTTACATTGTTTACATAACCATGGCATTCCGTATTCCGAACATGTTTCATGCATCACGGATTCCTCAAACATGCATTTCTGAGCTGTGAACATGCGCATGACAGATGTTTCAACCACCAAACAAGTTACTTATGCACTTTGAAATAGTTCCTTGGACTTCGTTGCTTCTCCTATCACCAGTTTCAAGAATCACACTTTGATCCCAGAAAAACCCTCTTGGAGCGAATTCTACCCTAGAGATATGTAATTTGAATAGATTCCTTCAACATGATATTCCGTGTTCCGTACATGTTACATGCATGACGGATTCGACAAACATGCATTCCTGAGTTGTGAGCATGTGGATTACTGATTTTTCATCCTCTATAAAAGGAATAATTTCATATAGACTCGTGTACACATTTTCACAAGCTTTCCCTAAGACAAGTTTCGAATTCGTTCATTTTTCACAGAAGAATACTTCTGGAGTGTATTCAACCTAATAGATATATAGTTTACATGAATTCCATCAACATGGCATTCCGGGTTCCGTACATGATACATGCATGATGGATTCGAGAAACATGCGTTTCTGAGTTGTGAGCATGTGGATTAGTGAACTTTCATCCACCAAAGAAGGCATATATTTCACTTTGAAATATTTACTCTGAGTTCATAAGTTTTTTGTATCACCAGGTTCTAAAATCGGACATTTGGCAGTGGAAAGCACTCTTTGAGCGAATTCTCACCAATACACATGTAATTTACATTGTTTACATAACCATGGCATTCCGTATTCCGAACATGTTTCATGCATCACGGATTCCTCAAACATGCATTTCTGAGCTGTGAACATGCGCATGACAGATGTTTCAACCACCAAACAAGTTACTTATGCACTTTGAAATAGTTCCTTGGACTTCGTTGCTTCTCCTATCACCTGTTTCAAGAATCACACTTTGATCCCAGAAAAACCCTCTTGGAGCGAATTCTACCCTAGAGATATGTAATTTGAATAGATTCCTTCAACATGATATTCCGTGTTCCGTACATGTTACATGCATGACGGATTCGACAAACATGCATTCCTGAGTTGAGAGCATGTGGATTACTGATTTTTCATCCTCTATAAAAGGAATAATTTCATATAGACTCGTGTACACATTTTCACAAGCTTTCCTTAACACAAGTTTCGAATTCGTTCATTTTTCACAGAAGAATACTTCTGGAGTGTATTCAACCTAATAGATATATAATTTACATGAATTCCATCAACATGGCATTCCGGGTTCCGTACATGATACATGCATGATGGATTCGAGAAACATGCGTTTCTGAGTTGTGAGCATGTGGATTAGTGAACTTTCATCCACCAAAGGAGGCATATATTACACTTTGAAATATTTACTCTGACTTCATAAGTTTTTTGTATCACCAGGTTCTAAAATCGGACATTTGGCAGTGGAAAACACTCTTTGAGCGAATTCTCACCAATACACATGTAATTTACATTGTTTACATAACCATGGCATTCCGTATTCCGAACATGTTTCATGCATCACGGATTCCTCAAACATGCATTTCTGAGCTGTGAACATGCGCATGACAGATGTTTCAACCACCAAACAAGTTACTTTTGCACTTTGAAATAGTTCCTTGGACTTCGTTGCTTCTCCTATCACCAGTTTCAAGAATCACACTTTGATCCCAGAAAAACCCTCTTGGAGCGAATTCTACCCTACAGATATGTAATTTGAATAGATTCCTTCAACATGATATTCCGTGTTCCGTACATGTTACATTCATGACGGATTCGACATACATGCATTCCTGAGTTGTGAGCATGTGGATTACTGATTTTTCATCCTCTATAAAAGGAATAATTTCATATAGACTTGTGTGCACATTTTCACAAGCTTTCCCTAACACAAGTTTCGAATTCGTTCATTTTTCACAGAAGAATACTTCTGGAGTGTATTCAACCTAATAGATATATAATTTACATGAATTCCATCAACATGGCATTCCGGGTTCCGTACATGATACATGCATGACGGATTCGAGAAACATGCGTTTCTGAGTTGTGAGCATGTGGATTAGTGAACTTTCATCCACCAAAGAAGGCATATATTACACTTTGAAATATTTACTCTGACTTCATAAGTTTTTTGTATCACCAGGTTCTAAAATCGGACATTTGGCAGTGGAAAGCACTCTTTGAGCGAATTCTCACCAATACACATGTAATTTACATTGTTTACATAACCATGGCATTCCGTATTCCGAACATGTTTCATGCATCACGGATTCCTCAAACATGCATTTCTGAGCTGTGAACATGCGCATGACAGATGTTTCAACCACCAAACAAGTTACTTATGCACTTTGAAATAGTTCCTTGGACTTCGTTGCTTCTCCTATCACCAGTTTCAAGAATCACACTTTGATCCCAGAAAAACCCTCTTGGAGCGAATTCTACCCTAGAGATATGTAATTTGAATAGATTCCTTCAACATGATATTCCATGTTCCGTACATGTTACATGCATGACGGATTCGACAAACATGCATTCCTGAGTTGTGAGCATGTGGATTACTGATTTTTCATCCTCTATAAAAGGAATAATTTCATATAGACTCGTGTACACATTTTCACAAGCTTTCCCTAAGACAAGTTTCGAATTCGTTCATTTTTCACAGAAGAATACTTCTGGAGTGTATTCAACCTAATAGATATATAGTTTACATGAATTCCATCAACATGGCCTTCCGGGTTCCGTACATGATACATGCATGATGGATTCGAGAAACATGCGTTTCTGAGTTGTGAGCATGTGGATTAGTGAACTTTCATCCACCAAAGAAGGCATATATTACACTTTGAAATATTTACTCTGAGTTCATAAGTTTTTTGTATCACCAGGTTCTAAAATCGGACATTTGGCAGTGGAAAGCACTCTTTGAGCGAATTCTCACCAATACACATGTAATTTACATTGTTTACATAACCATGGCATTCCGTATTCCGAACATGTTTCATGCATCACGGATTCCTCAAACATGCATTTCTGAGCTGTTAACATGCGCATGACAGATGTTTCAACCACCAAACAAGTTAATTATGCACTTTGAAATAGTTCCTTGGACTTCGTTGCTTCTCCTATCACCTGTTTCAAGAATCACACTTTGATCCCAGAAAAACCCTCTTGGAGCGAATTCTACCCTAGAGATATGTAATTTGAATAGATTCCTTCAACATGATATTCCGTGTTCCGTACATGTTACATGCATGACGGATTCGACAAACATGCATTTCTGAGTTGTGAGCATGTGGATTACTGATTTTTCATCCTCTATAAAAGGAATAATTTCATATAGACTCGTGTACACATTTTCACAAGCTTTCCCTAACACAAGTTTCGAATTCGTTCATTTTTCACAGAAGAATACTTCTGGAGTGTATTCAACCTAATAGATATATAATTTACATGAATTCCATCAACATGGCATTCCGGGTTCCGTACATGATACATGCATGACGGATTCGAGAAACATGAGTTTCTGAGTTGTGAGCATGTGGATTAGTGAACTTTCATCCACCAAGAAGGCATATATTACACTTTGAAATATTTACTCTGACTTCATAAGTTTTTTGTATCACCAGGTTCTAAAATTGGACATTTGGCAGTGGAAAACACTCTTTGAGCGAATTCTCACCAATACACATGTAATTTACATTGTTTACATAACCATGGCATTCCGTATTCCGAACATGTTTCATGCATCACGGATTCCTCAAACATGTATTTCTGAGCTGTGAACATGCGCATGACAGATGTTTCAACCACCAAACAAGTTACTTACGCACTTTGAAATAGTTCCTTGGACTTCGTTGCTTCTCCTATCACCAGTTTCAAGAATCACACTTTGATCCCAGAAAAACCCTCTTGGAGCGAATTCTACCCTAGAGATATGTAATTTGAATAGATTCCTTCAACATGATATTCCGTGTTCCGTACATGTTACATGCATGACGGATTCGACATACATGCATTCCTGAGTTGTGACCATGTGGATTACTGATTTTTCATCCTCTATAAAAGGAATAATTTCCTATAGACCTGTGCACACATTTTCAAATGCTTTCTCTAACACAAGTTTCGAATTCGTTCATTTTTCACAGAAGAATACTTCTGGAGTGTATTCAACCTAATAGATATATAATTTACATGAATTCCATCAACATGGAATTCCGGGTTCCGTACATGATACATGCATGACGGATTCGAGAAACATGCGTTTCTGAGTTGTGAGCATGTGGATTAGTGAACTTTCATCCACCAAAGAAGGCATATATTACACTTTGAAATATTTACTCTGACTTCATAAGTTTTTTGTATCACCAGGTACTAAAATCGGACATTTGGCAGTAGAAAACACTCTTTGAGCGAATTCTCACCAATACACATGTAATTTACATTGTTTACAAACATGCATTCCTGAGTTGAGAGCATGTGGATTACTGATTTTTCATCCTCTATAAAAGGAATATTTTCATATAGACTCGTGTACACATTTTCACAAGCTTTCCCTAACACAAGTTTCGAATTCGTTCATTTTTCACAGAAGAATACTTCTGGAGTGTATTCAACCTAATAGATATATAATTTACATGAATTCCATCAACATTGCATTCCGGGTTCCGTACATGATACATGCATGACGGATTCGAGAAACATGCGTTTCTGAGTTGTGAGCATGTGGACTAGTGAACTTTCATCCACCAAAAAGGCATATATTACACTTTGAAATATTTACTCTGACTTCATAAGTTTTTTGTATCACCAGGTTCTAAAATCGGACATTTGGCAGTAGAAAACACTCTTTGAGCGAATTCTCACCAATACACATGTCATTTACATTGTTTACATAACCATGGCATTCCGTATTCCGAACATGTTTCATGCATCACGGATTCCTCAAACATGCATTTCTGAGCTGTGAACATGCGCATGACAGATGTTTCAACCACCAAACAAGTTACTTATGCACTTTGAAATAGTTCCTTGGACTTCGTTGCTTCTCCTATCACCAGTTTCAAGAATCACACTTTGATCCCAGAAAAACCCTCTTGGAGCGAATTCTACCCTAGAGATATGTAATTTGAATAGATTCCTTCAATATGATATTCCGTGTTCCGTACATGTTACATGCATGACGGAATCGACAAACAAGCATTCCTGAGTTGTGAGCATGTGGATTACTGATTTTTCATCCTCTATAAAAGGAATAATTTCATATAGACTTGTGTACACATTTTCAAAAGCTTTCCCTAACACAAGTTTCGAATTCGTTCATTTTTCACAGAAGAATACTTCTGGAGTGTATTCAACCTAATAGACATATAATTTACATGAATTCCATCAACATGGCATTCCGGGTTCCGTACATGATACATGCATGACGGATTCGAGAAACATGCGTTTCTGAGTTGTGAGCATGTGGATTAGTGAACTTTCATCCACCAAAGAAGGCATATATTACACTTTGAAATATTTACTCTGACTTCATAAGTTTTTTGTATCACCAGGTTCTAAAATCGGACATTTGGCAGTAGAAAACACTCTTTGAGCGAATTCTCACCAATACACATGTAATTTACATTGTTTACATAACCATGGCATTCCGTATTCCGAACATGTTTCATGCATCACGGATTCCTCAAACATGCATTTCTGAGCTGTGAACATGCGCATGACAGATGTTTCAACCACCAAACAAGTTACTTATGCACTTTGAAATAGTTCCTTGGACTTCGTTGCTTCTCCTATCACCAGTTTCAAGAATCACAATTTGATCCCAGAAAAACCCTCTTGGAGCGAATTCTACCCTAGAGATATGTAATTTGAATAGATTCCTTCAACATGATATTCCGTGTTCCGTACATGTTACATGCATGACGGATTCGACATACATGTATTCCTGAGTTGTGACCATGTGGATTACTGATTTTTCATCCTCTATAAAAGGAATAATTTCATATAGACTCGTGTACACATTTTCACAATCTTTCCCTAACACAAGTTTCGAATTCGTTCATTTTTCACAGAAGAATACTTCTGGAGTGTATTCAATCTAATAGATATATAATTTACATGAATTCCATCAACATGGCATTCCGGGTTCCGTACATGATACATGCATGACGGATTCGAGAAACATGCGTTTCTGAGTTGTGAGCATGTGGATTAGTGAACTTTCATCCACCAAGAAGGCATATATTACACTTTGAAATATTTACTCTGACTTCATAAGTTTTTTGTATCACCAGGTTCTAAAATTGGACATTTGGCAGTGGAAAACACTCTTTGAGCGAATTCTCACCAATACACATGTAATTTACATTGTTTACATAACCATGGCATTCCGTATTCCGAACATGTTTCATGCATCACGGATTCCTCAAACATGCATTTCTGAGCTGTGAACATGCGCATGACAGACGTTTCAACCACCAAACAAGTTACTTACGCACTTTGAAATAGTTCCTTGGACTTCGTTGCTTCTCCTATCACCAGTTTCAAGAATCACACTTTGATCCCAGAAAAACCCTCTTGGAGGGAATTCTACCCTAGAGATATGTAATTTGAATAGATTCCTTCAACATGATATTCCGTGTTCCGTACATGTTACATGCATGACGGATTTGGCAAACATGCATTCCTGAGTTGAGAGCATGTGGATTACTGATTTTTCATCCTCTATCAAAGGAATAATTTCATATAGACTCGTGTACACATTTCAACAAGCTTTCCTTAACACAAGTTTCGAATTCATTCATTTTTCACAGAAGAATACTTCTGGAGTGTATTCAACCTAATAGATATATAATTTACATGAATTCCATCAACATGGCATTCCGGGTTCCGTACATGATACATGCATGACGGATTCGAGAAACATGCGTTTCTGAGTTGTGAGCATGTGGATTAGTGAACTTTCATCCACCAAAGAAGGCATATATTACACTTTGAAATATTTACTCTGACGTCATAAGTTTTTTGTATCACCAGGTTCTAAAATCGGACATTTGGCAGTAGAAAACACTCTTTGAGCGAATTCTCACCAATACACATGTAATTTACATTGTTTACATAACCATGGCATTCCGTATTCCGAACATGTTTCATGCATCACGGATTCCTCAAACATGCATTTCTGAGCTGTGAACATGCGCATGACAGATGTTTCAACCACCAAACAAGTTACTTATGCACTTTGAAATAGTTCCTTGGACTTCGTTGCTTCTCCTATCACCAGTTTCAAGAATCACAATTTGATCCCAGAAAAACCCTCTTGGAGCGAATTCTACCCTAGAGATATGTAATTTGAATAGATTCCTTCAACATGATATTCCGTGTTCCGTACATGTTACATGCATGACGGATTCGACATACATGTATTCCTGAGTTGTGACCATGTGGATTACTGATTTTTCATCCTCTATAAAAGGAATAATTTCATATAGACTCGTGTACACATTTTCACAATCTTTCCCTAACACAAGTTTCGAATTCGTTCATTTTTCACAGAAGAATACTTCTGGAGTGTATTCAATCTAATAGATATATAATTTACATGAATTCCATCAACATGGCATTCCGGGTTCCGTACATGATACATGCATGACGGATTCGAGAAACATGCGTTTCTGAGTTGTGAGCATGTGGATTAGTGAACTTTCATCCACCAAGAAGGCATATATTACACTTTGAAATATTTACTCTGACTTCATAAGTTTTTTGTATCACCAGGTTCTAAAATTGGACATTTGGCAGTGGAAAACACTCTTTGAGCGAATTCTCACCAATACACATGTAATTTACATTGTTTACATAACCATGGCATTCCGTATTCCGAACATGTTTCATGCATCACGGATTCCTCAAACATGCATTTCTGAGCTGTGAACATGCGCATGACAGACGTTTCAACCACCAAACAAGTTACTTACGCACTTTGAAATAGTTCCTTGGACTTCGTTGCTTCTCCTATCACCAGTTTCAAGAATCACACTTTGATACCAGAAAAACCCTCTTGGAGCGAATTCTACCCTAGAGATATGTAAGTTGAATAGATTCCTTCAACATGATATTCCGTGTTCCGTACATGTTACATGCATGACGGATTTGGCAAACATGCATTCCTGAGTTGAGAGCATGTGGATTACTGATTTTTCATCCTCTATCAAAGGAATAATTTCATAGAGACTCGTGTACACATTTTCACAAGCTTTCCTTAACACAAGTTTCGAATTCGTTCATTTTTCACAGAAGAATACTTCTGGAGTGTATTCAACCTAATAGATATATAATTTACATGAATTCCATCAACATGGCATTCCGGGTTCCGTACATGATACATGCATGACGGATTCGAGAAACATGCGTTTCTGAGTTGTGAGCATGTGGATTAGTGAAGTTTCATCCACCAAAGAAGGCATATATTACACTTTGAAATATTTACTCTGACTTCATAAGTTTTTTGTATCACCAGGTTCTAAAATCGGACATTTGGCAGTGGAAAGCACTCTTTGAGCGAATTCTCACCAATACACATGTAATTTACATTGTTTACATAACCATGGCATTCCGTATTCCGAACATGTTTCATGCATCACGGATTCCTCAAACATGCATTTCTGAGCTGTGAACATGCGCATGACAGATGTTTCAACCACCAAACAAGTTACTTATGCACTTTGAAATAGTTCCTTGGACTTCGTTGCTTCTCCTATCACCAGTTTCAAGAATCACACTTTGATCCCAGAAAAACCCTCTTGGAGCGAATTCAACCCTAGAGATATGTAATTTGAATAGATTCCTTCAACATGATATTCCGTGTTCCGTACATGTTACATGCATGACGGATTCGACAAACATGCATTCCTGAGTTGTGAGCATGTGGATTACTGATTTTTCATCCTCTATAAAAGGAATAATTTCATATAGACTCGTGTACACATTTTCACAAGCTTTCCCTAACACAAGTTTCGAATTCGTTCATTTTTCACAGAAGAATACTTCTGGAGTGTATTCAACCTTATAGATGTATAATTTGCATGAATTCCATCAACATGGCCTTCCGGGTTCCGTACATGATACATGCATGACGGATTCGAGAAACATGCGTTTCTGAGTTGTGAGCATGTGGATTAGTGAACTTTCATCCACCAAAGAAGGCATATATTACACTTTGAAATATTTACTCTGACGTCATAAGTTTTTTGTATCACCAGGTTCTAAAATCGGACATTTGGCAGTAGAAAACACTCTTTGAGCGAATTCTCACCAATACACATGTAATTTACATTGTTTACATAACCATGGCATTCCGTATTCCAAACATGTTTCATGCATCACGGATTCCTCAAACATGCATTTCTGAGCTGTGAACATGCGCATGACAGATGTTTCAACCACCAAACAAGTTACTTATGCACTTTGAAATAGTTCCTTGGACTTCGTTGCTTCTCCTATCACCAGTTTCAAGAATCACACTTTGATCCCAGAAAAACCCTCTTAGAGCGAATTCTACCCTAGAGATATGTAATTTGAATAGATTCCTTCAACATGATATTCCGTGTTCCGTACATGTTACATGCATGACGGATTCGGCAAACATGCATTCCTGAGTTGAGAGCATGTGGATTACTGATTTTTCATCCTCTATAAAAGGAATAATTTCATATAGACTCGTGTACACATTTTCACAAGCTTTCCTTAACACAAGTTTCGAATTCGTTCATTTTTCACAGAAGAATACTTCTGGAGTGTATTCAACCTAATAGATATATAATTTACATGAATTCCATCAACATGGCATTCCGGGTTCCGTACATGATACATGCATGACGGATTCGAGAAACATGCGTTTCTGAGTTGTGAGCATGTGGATTAGTGAACTTTCATACACCAAAGAAGGCATATATTACACTTTGAAATATTTACTCTGACTTCATAAGTTTTTTGTATCACCAGGTTCTAAAATCGGACATTTGGCAGTGGAAAACACTCTTTGAGCGAATTCTCACCAATACACATGTAATTTACATTGTTTACATAACCATGGCATTCCGTATTCCGAACATGTTTCATGCATCACGGATTCCTCAAACATGCATTTCTGAGCTGTGAACATGCGCATGACAGATGTTTCAACCACCAAACAAGTTACTTTTGCACTTTGAAATAGTTCCTTGGACTTCGTTGCTTCTCCTATCACCAGTTTCAAGAATCACACTTTGATCCCAGAAAAACCCTCTTGGAGCGAATTCTACCCTAGGGATATGTAATTTGAATAGATTCCTTCAACATGATATTCCGTGTTCCGTACATGTTACATGCATGACGGATTCGACATACATGCATTCCTGAGTTGTGAGCATGTGGATTACTGATTTTTCATCCTCTATAAAAGGAATAATTTCATATAGACTTGTGTGCACATTTTCACAAGCTTTCCCTAACACAAGTTTCGAATTCGTTCATTTTTCACAGAAGAATACTTCTGGAGTGTATTCAACCTAATAGATATATAATTTACATGAATTCCATCAACATGGCATTCCGGGTTCCGTACATGATACATGCATGACGGATTCGAGAAACATGCGTTTCTGAGTTGTGAGCATGTGGATTAGTGAACTTTCATCCACCAAAGAAGGCATATATTACACTTTGAAATATTTACTCTGACTTCATAAGTTTTTTGTATCACCAGGTTCTAAAATCGGACATTTGGCAGTGGAAAGCACTCTTTGAGCGAATTCTCACCAATACACATGTAATTTACATTGTTTACATAACCATGGCATTCCGTATTCCGAACATGTTTCATGCATCACGGATTCCTCAAACATGCATTTCTGAGCTGTGAACATGCGCATGACAGATGTTTCAACCACCAAACAAGTTACTTATGCACTTTGAAATAGTTCCTTGGACTTCGTTGCTTCTCCTATCACCTGTTTCAAGAATCACACTTTGATCCCAGAAAAACCCTCTTGGAGCGAATTCTACCCTAGAGATATGTAATTTGAATAGATTCCTTCAACATGATATTCCGTGTTCCGTACATGTTACATGCATGACGGATTCGACAAACATGCATTCCTGAGTTGAGAGCATGTGGATTACTGATTTTTCATCCTCTATAAAAGGAATAATTTCATATAGACTCGTGTACACATTTTCACAAGCTTTCCTTAACACAAGTTTCGAATTCGTTCATTTTTCACAGAAGAATACTTCTCGAGTGTATTCAACCTAATAGATATATAATTTACATGAATTCCATCAACATGGCATTCCGGGTTCCGTACATGATACATGCATGATGGATTCGAGAAACATGCGTTTCTGAGTTGTGAGCATGTGGATTAGTGAACTTTCATCCACCAAAGAAGGCATATATTACACTTTGAAATATTTACTCTGACTTCATAAGTTTTTTGTATCACCAGGTTCTAAAATCGGACATTTGGCAGTGGAAAACACTCTTTGAGCGAATTCTCACCAATACACATGTAATTTACATTGTTTACATAACCATGGCATTCCGTATTCCGAACATGTTTCATGCATCACGGATTCCTCAAACATGCATTTCTGAGCTGTGAACATGCGCATGACAGATGTTTCAACCACCAAACAAGTTACTTTTGCACTTTGAAATAGTTCCTTGGACTTCGTTGCTTCTCCTATCACCAGTTTCAAGAATCACACTTTGATCCCAGAAAAACCCTCTTGGAGCGAATTCTACCCTAGAGATATGTAATTTGAATAGATTCCTTCAACATGATATTCCGTGTTCCGTACATGTTACATTCATGACGGATTCGACATACATGCATTCCTGAGTTGTGAGCATGTGGATTACTGATTTTTCATCCTCTATAAAAGGAATAATTTCATATAGACTTGTGTGCACATTTTCACAAGCTTTCCCTAACACAAGTTTCGAATTCGTTCATTTTTCACAGAAGAATACTTCTGGAGTGTATTCAACCTAATAGATATATAATTTACATGAATTCCATCAACATGGCATTCCGGGTTCCGTACATGATACATGCATGACGGATTCGAGAAACATGCGTTTCTGAGTTGTGAGCATGTGGATTAGTGAACTTTCATCCACCAAAGAAGGCATATATTACACTTTGAAATATTTACTCTGACTTCATAAGTTTTTTGTATCACCAGGTTCTAAAATCGGACATTTGGCAGTGGAAAGCACTCTTTGAGCGAATTCTCACCAATACACATGTAATTTACATTGTTTACATAACCATGGCATTCCGTATTCCGAACATGTTTCATGCATCACGGATTCCTCAAACATGCATTTCTGAGCTGTGAACATGCGCATGACAGATGTTTCAACCACCAAACAAGTTACTTATGCACTTTGAAATAGTTCCTTGGACTTCGTTGCTTCTCCTATCACCAGTTTCAAGAATCACACTTTGATCCCAGAAAAACCCTCTTGGAGCGAATTCTACCCTAGAGATATGTAATTTGAATAGATTCCTTCAACATGATATTCCGTGTTCCGTACATGTTACATGCATGACGGATTCGACATACATGCATTCCTGAGTTGTGAGCATGTGGATTACTGATTTTTCATCCTCTATAAAAGGAATAATTTCATATAGACTCGTGTACACATTTTCACAAGCTTTCCCTAAGACAAGTTTCGAATTCGTTCATTTTTCACAGAAGAATACTTCTGGAGTGTATTCAACCTAATAGATATATAGTTTACATGAATTCCATCAACATGGCCTTCCGGGTTCCGTACATGATACATGCATGATGGATTCGAGAAACATGCGTTTCTGAGTTGTGAGCATGTGGATTAGTGAACTTTCATCCACCAAAGAAGGCATATATTACACTTTGAAATATTTACTCTGAGTTCATAAGTTTTTTGTATCACCAGGTTCTAAAATCGGACATTTGGCAGTGGAAAGCACTCTTTGAGCGAATTCTCACCAATACACATGTAATTTACATTGTTTACATAACCATGGCATTCCGTATTCCGAACATGTTTCATGCATCACGGATTCCTCAAACATGCATTTCTGAGCTGTTAACATGCGCATGACAGATGTTTCAACCACCAAACAAGTTAATTATGCACTTTGAAATAGTTCCTTGGACTTCGTTGCTTCTCCTATCACCTGTTTCAAGAATCACACTTTGATCCCAGAAAAACCCTCTTGGAGCGAATTCTACCCTAGAGATATGTAATTTGAATAGATTCCTTCAACATGATATTCCGTCTTCCGTACATGTTACATGCATGACGGATTCGACAAACATGCATTTCTGAGTTGTGAGCATGTGGATTACTGATTTTTCATCCTCTATAAAAGGAATAATTTCATATAGACTCGTGTACACATTTTCACAAGCTTTCCCTAACACAAGTTTCGAATTCGTTCATTTTTCACAGAAGAATACTTCTGGAGTGTATTCAACCTAATAGATATATAATTTACATGAATTCCATCAACATGGCATTCCGGGTTCCGTACATGATACATGCATGACGGATTCGAGAAACATGCGTTTCTGAGTTGTGAGCATGTGGATTAGTGAACTTTCATCCACCAATGAAGGCATATATTACACTTTGAAATATTTACTCTGACTTCATAAGTTTTTTGTATCACCAGGTTCTAAAATCGGACATTTGGCAGTAGAAAACACTCTTTGAGCGAATTCTCACCAATACACATGTAATTTACATTGTTTACATAACCATGGCCTTCCGTATTCCGAACATGTTTCATGCATCACGGATTCCTCAAACATGCATTTCTGAGCTGTGAACATGTGCATGACAGATGTTTCAACCAACAAACAATTTACTTATGCACTTTGAAATAGTTCCTTGGACTTCGTTGCTTCTCCTATCACCAGTTTCAAGAATCACACTTTGATCCCAGAAAAACCCTCTTGGAGCGAATTCTACCCTAGAGATATGTAATTTGAATAGATTCCTTCAACATGATATTCCGTGTTCCATACATGTTACATGCATGACGTATTCGACATTCATGCATTCCTGAGTTGTGAGCATGTGGATTACTGATTTTTCATCCTCTATCAAAGGAATAATTTCATATAGACTCGTGTACACATTTTCACAAGCTTTCCTTAACACAAGTTTCGAATTCTTTCATTTTTCACAGAAGAATACTTCTGGAGTGTATTCAACCTAATAGATATATAATTTACATGAATTCCATCAACATGGCATTCCGGGTTCCGTACATGATACATGCATGACGGATTCGAGAAACATGCGTTTCTGAGTTGTGAGCATGTGGATTAGTGAACTTTCATCCACCAAAGAAGGCATATATTACACTTTGAAATATTTACTCTGACTTCATAAGTTTTTTGTATCACCAGGTTCTAAAATCGGACATTTGGCAGTGGAAAACACTCTTTGAGCGAATTCTCACCAATACACTTGTAATTTACATTGTTTACATAACCATGGCATTCCGTATTCCGAACATGTTTCATGCATCACGGATTCCTCAAACATGCATTTCTGAGCTGTGAACATGCGCATGACAGATGTTTCAACCACCAAACAAGTTACTTTTGCACTTTGAAATAGTTCCTTGGACTTCGTTGCTTCTCCTATCACCAGTTTCAAGAATCACACTTTGATCCCAGAAAAACCCTCTTGGAGCGAATTCTACCCTAGGGATATGTAATTTGAATAGATTCCTTCAACATGATATTCCGTGTTCCGTACATGTTACATGCATGACGGATTCGACATACATGCATTCCTGAGTTGTGAGCATGTGGATTACTGATTTTTCATCCTCTATAAAAGGAATAATTTCATATAGACTCGTGTACACATTTTCACAAGCTTTCCCTAACACAAGTTTCGAATTCGTTCATTTCTCACAGAAGAATACTTCTGGAGTGTATTCAACCTAATAGATATATAATTTACATGAATTCCATCAACATGGCATTCCGGGTTCCGTACATGATACATGCATGACGGATTCGAGAAACATGCGTTTCTGAGTTGTGAGCATGTGGATTAGTGAACTTTCATCCACCAAAGAAGGCATATATTACACTTTGAAATATTTACTCTGACTTCATAAGTTTTTTGTATCACCAGGTTCTAAAATCGGACATTTGGCAGTGGAAAGCACTCTTTGAGCGAATTCTCACCAATACACATGTAATTTACATTGTTTACATAACCATGGCATTCCGTATTCCGAACATGTTTCATGCATCACGGATTCCTCAAACATGCATTTCTGAGCTGTGAACATGCGCATGACAGATGTTTCAACCACCAAACAAGTTACTTATGCACTTTGAAATAGTTCCTTGGACTTCGTTGCTTCTCCTATCACCAGTTTCAAGAATCACACTTTGATCCCAGAAAAACCCTCTTGGAGCGAATTCTACCCTAGAGATATGTAATTTGAATAGATTCCTTCAACATGATATTCCGTGTTCCGTACATGTTACATGCATGACGGATTCGACAAACATGCATTCCTGAGTTGTGAGCATGTGGATTACTGATTTTTCATCCTCTATAAAAGGAATAATTTCATATAGACTCGTGTACACATTTTCACAAGCTTTCCCTAAGACAAGTTTCGAATTCGTTCATTTTTCACAGAAGAATACTTCTGGAGTGTATTCAACCTAATAGATATATAGTTTACATGAATTCCATCAACATGGCATTCCGGGTTCCGTACATGATACATGCATGATGGATTCGAGAAACATGCGTTTCTGAGTTGTGAGCATGTGGATTAGTGAACTTTCATCCACCAAAGAAGGCATATATTTCACTTTGAAATATTTACTCTGAGTTCATAAGTTTTTTGTATCACCAGGTTCTAAAATCGGACATTTGGCAGTGGAAAGCACTCTTTGAGCGAATTCTCACCAATACACATGTAATTTACATTGTTTACATAACCATGGCATTCCGTATTCCGAACATGTTTCATGCATCACGGATTCCTCAAACATGCATTTCTGAGCTGTGAACATGCGCATGACAGATGTTTCAACCACCAAACAAGTTACTTATGCACTTTGAAATAGTTCCTTGGACTTCGTTGCTTCTCCTATCACCTGTTTCAAGAATCACACTTTGATCCCAGAAAAACCCTCTTGGAGCGAATTCTACCCTAGAGATATGTAATTTGAATAGATTCCTTCAACATGATATTCCGTGTTCCGTACATGTTACATGCATGACGGATTCGACAAACATGCATTCCTGAGTTGAGAGCATGTGGATTACTGATTTTTCATCCTCTATAAAAGGAATAATTTCATATAGACTCGTGTACACATTTTCACAAGCTTTCCTTAACACAAGTTTCGAATTCGTTCATTTTTCACAGAAGAATACTTCTGGAGTGTATTCAACCTAATAGATATATAATTTACATGAATTCCATCAACATGGCATTCCGGGTTCCGTACATGATACATGCATGATGGATTCGAGAAACATGCGTTTCTGAGTTGTGAGCATGTGGATTAGTGAACTTTCATCCACCAAAGGAGGCATATATTACACTTTGAAATATTTACTCTGACTTCATAAGTTTTTTGTATCACCAGGTTCTAAAATCGGACATTTGGCAGTGGAAAACACTCTTTGAGCGAATTCTCACCAATACACATGTAATTTACATTGTTTACATAACCATGGCATTCCGTATTCCGAACATGTTTCATGCATCACGGATTCCTCAAACATGCATTTCTGAGCTGTGAACATGCGCATGACAGATGTTTCAACCACCAAACAAGTTACTTTTGCACTTTGAAATAGTTCCTTGGACTTCGTTGCTTCTCCTATCACCAGTTTCAAGAATCACACTTTGATCCCAGAAAAACCCTCTTGGAGCGAATTCTACCCTACAGATATGTAATTTGAATAGATTCCTTCAACATGATATTCCGTGTTCCGTACATGTTACATTCATGACGGATTCGACATACATGCATTCCTGAGTTGTGAGCATGTGGATTACTGATTTTTCATCCTCTATAAAAGGAATAATTTCATATAGACTTGTGTGCACATTTTCACAAGCTTTCCCTAACACAAGTTTCGAATTCGTTCATTTTTCACAGAAGAATACTTCTGGAGTGTATTCAACCTAATAGATATATAATTTACATGAATTCCATCAACATGGCATTCCGGGTTCCGTACATGATACATGCATGACGGATTCGAGAAACATGCGTTTCTGAGTTGTGAGCATGTGGATTAGTGAACTTTCATCCACCAAAGAAGGCATATATTACACTTTGAAATATTTACTCTGACTTCATAAGTTTTTTGTATCACCAGGTTCTAAAATCGGACATTTGGCAGTGGAAAGCACTCTTTGAGCGAATTCTCACCAATACACATGTAATTTACATTGTTTACATAACCATGGCATTCCGTATTCCGAACATGTTTCATGCATCACGGATTCCTCAAACATGCATTTCTGAGCTGTGAACATGCGCATGACAGATGTTTCAACCACCAAACAAGTTACTTATGCACTTTGAAATAGTTCCTTGGACTTCGTTGCTTCTCCTATCACCAGTTTCAAGAATCACACTTTGATCCCAGAAAAACCCTCTTGGAGCGAATTCTACCCTAGAGATATGTAATTTGAATAGATTCCTTCAACATGATATTCCATGTTCCGTACATGTTACATGCATGACGGATTCGACAAACATGCATTCCTGAGTTGTGAGCATGTGGATTACTGATTTTTCATCCTCTATAAAAGGAATAATTTCATATAGACTCGTGTACACATTTTCACAAGCTTTCCCTAAGACAAGTTTCGAATTCGTTCATTTTTCACAGAAGAATACTTCTGGAGTGTATTCAACCTAATAGATATATAGTTTACATGAATTCCATCAACATGGCCTTCCGGGTTCCGTACATGATACATGCATGATGGATTCGAGAAACATGCGTTTCTGAGTTGTGAGCATGTGGATTAGTGAACTTTCATCCACCAAAGAAGGCATATATTACACTTTGAAATATTTACTCTGAGTTCATAAGTTTTTTGTATCACCAGGTTCTAAAATCGGACATTTGGCAGTGGAAAGCACTCTTTGAGCGAATTCTCACCAATACACATGTAATTTACATTGTTTACATAACCATGGCATTCCGTATTCCGAACATGTTTCATGCATCACGGATTCCTCAAACATGCATTTCTGAGCTGTTAACATGCGCATGACAGATGTTTCAACCACCAAACAAGTTAATTATGCACTTTGAAATAGTTCCTTGGACTTCGTTGCTTCTCCTATCACCTGTTTCAAGAATCACACTTTGATCCCAGAAAAACCCTCTTGGAGCGAATTCTACCCTAGAGATATGTAATTTGAATAGATTCCTTCAACATGATATTCCGTGTTCCGTACATGTTACATGCATGACGGATTCGACAAACATGCATTTCTGAGTTGTGAGCATGTGGATTACTGATTTTTCATCCTCTATAAAAGGAATAATTTCATATAGACTCGTGTACACATTTTCACAAGCTTTCCCTAACACAAGTTTCGAATTCGTTCATTTTTCACAGAAGAATACTTCTGGAGTGTATTCAACCTAATAGATATATAATTTACATGAATTCCATCAACATGGCATTCCGGGTTCCGTACATGATACATGCATGACGGATTCGAGAAACATGCGTTTCTGAGTTGTGAGCATGTGGATTAGTGAACTTTCATCCACCAATGAAGGCATATATTACACTTTGAAATATTTACTCTGACTTCATAAGTTTTTTGTATCACCAGGTTCTAAAATCGGACATTTGGCAGTAGAAAACACTCTTTGAGCGAATTCTCACCAATACACATGTAATTTACATTGTTTACATAACCATGGCCTTCCGTATTCCGAACATGTTTCATGCATCACGGATTCCTCAAACATGCATTTCTGAGCTGTGAACATGTGCATGACAGATGTTTCAACCAACAAACAATTTACTTATGCACTTTGAAATAGTTCCTTGGACTTCGTTGCTTCTCCTATCACCAGTTTCAAGAATCACACTTTGATCCCAGAAAAACCCTCTTGGAGCGAATTCTACCCTAGAGATATGTAATTTGAATAGATTCCTTCAACATGATATTCCGTGTTCCGTACATGTTACATGCATGACGGATTCGACATACATGCATTCCTGAGTTGTGAGCATGTGGATTACTGATTTTTCATCCTCTATAAAAGGAATAATTTCATATAGACTCGTGTACACATTTTCACAAGCTTTCCCTAACACAAGTTTCGAATTCGTTCATTTTTCACAGAAGAATACTTCTGGAGTGTATTCAACCTAATAGATATATAATTTACATGAATTCCATCAACATGGCATTCCGGGTTCCGTACATGATACATGCATGACGGATTCGAGAAACATGCGTTTCTGAGTTGTGAGCATGTGGACTAGTGAACTTTCATCCACCAAAGAAGGCATATATTACACTTTGAAATATTTACTCTGACTTCATAAGTTTTTTGTATCACCAGGTTCTAAAATCGGACATTTGGCAGTAGAAAACACTCTTTGAGCGAATTCTCACCAATACACATGTAATTTACATTGTTTACATAACCATGGCATTCCGTATTCCGAACATGTTTCATGCATCACGGATTCCTCAAACATGCATTTCTGAGCTGTGAACATGCGCATGACAGATGTTTCAACCACCAAACAAGTTACTTATGCACTTTGAAATAGTTCCTTGGACTTCGTTGCTTCTCCTATCACCAGTTTCAAGAATCACACTTTGATCCCAGAAAAACCCTCTTGGAGCGAATTCAACCCTAGAGATATGTAATTTGAATAGATTCCTTCAACATGATATTCCGTGTTCTGTACATGTTACATGCATGACGGATTCGACAAACATGCATTCCTGAGTTGTGAGCATGTGGATTACTGATTTTTCATCCTCTATAAAAGGAATAATTTCATATAGACTCGTGTACACATTTTCACAAGCTTTCCCTAACACAAGTTTCGAATTCGTTCATTTTTCACAGAAGAATACTTCTGGAGTGTATTCAACCTTATAGATGTATAATTTACATGAATTCCATCAACATGGCCTTCCGGGTTCCGTACATGATACATGCATGACGGATTCGAGAAACATGCGTTTCTGAGTTGTGAGCATGTGGATTAGTGAACTTTCATCCACCAAAGAAGGCATATATTACACTTTGAAATATTTACTCTGACTTCATAAGTTTTTTGTATCACCAGGTTCTAAAATCGGACATTTGGCAGTAGAAAACACTCTTTGAGCGAATTCTCACCAATACACATGTAATTTACATTGTTTACATAACCATGGCATTCCGTATTCCGAACATGTTTCATGCATCACGGATTCCTCAAACATGCATTTCTGAGCTGTGAACATGCGCATGACAGATGTTTCAACCACCAAACAAGTTACTTATGCACTTTGAAATAGTTCCTTGGACTTCGTTGCTTCTCCTATCACCAGTTTCAAGAATCACACTTTGATCCCAGAAAAACCCTCTTAGAGCGAATTCTACCCTAGAGATATGTAATTTGAATAGATTCCTTCAACATGATATTCCGTGTTCCGTACATGTTACATGCATGACGGATTCGGCAAACATGCATTCCTGAGTTGAGAGCATGTGGATTACTGATTTTTCATCCTCTATAAAAGGAATAATTTCATATAGACTCGTGTACACATTTTCACAAGCTTTCCTTAACACAAGTTTTGAATTCGTTCATTTTTCACAGAAGAATACTTCTGGAGTGTATTCAACCTAATAGATATATAATTTACATGAATTCCATCAACATGGCATTCCGGGTTCCGTACATGATACATGCATGACGGATTCGAGAAACATGCGTTTCTGAGTTGTGAGCATGTGGATTAGTGAACTTTCATCCACCAAAGAAGGCATATATTACACTTTGAAATATTTACTCTGACTTCATAAGTTTTTTGTATCACCAGGTTCTAAAATCGGACATTTGGCAGTGGAAAGCACTCTTTGAGCGAATTCTCACCAATACACATGTAATTTACATTGTTTACATAACCATGGCATTCCGTATTCCGAACATGTTTCATGCATCACGGATTCCTCAAACATGCATTTCTGAGCTGTGAACATGCGCATGACAGATGTTTCAACCACCAAACAAGTTACTTATGCACTTTGAAATAGTTCCTTGGACTTCGTTGCTTCTCCTATCACCAGTTTCAAGAATCACACTTTGATCCCAGAAAAACCCTCTTAGAGCGAATTCTACCCTAGAGATATGTAATTTGAATAGATTCCTTCAACATGATATTCCGTGTTCCGTACATGTTACATGCATGACGGATTCGGCAAACATGCATTCCTGAGTTGAGAGCATGTGGATTACTGATTTTTCATCCTCTATAAAAGGAATAATTTCATATAGACTCGTGTACACATTTTCACAAGCTTTCCTTAACACAAGTTTTGAATTCGTTCATTTTTCACAGAAGAATACTTCTGGAGTGTATTCAACCTAATAGATATATAATTTACATGAATTCCATCAACATGGCATTCCGGGTTCCGTACATGATACATGCATGACGGATTCGAGAAACATGCGTTTCTGAGTTGTGAGCATGTGGATTAGTGAACTTTCATCCACCAAAGAAGGCATATATTACACTTTGAAATATTTACTCTGACTTCATAAGTTTTTTGTATCACCAGGTTCTAAAATCGGACATTTGGCAATGGAAAGCACTCTTTGAGCGAATTCTCACCAATACACATGTAATTTACATTGTTTACATAACCATGGCATTCCGTATTCCGAACATGTTTCATGCATCACGGATTCCTCAAACATGCATTTCTGAGCTGTGAACATGCGCATGACAGATGTTTCAACCACCAAACAAGTTACTTATGCACTTTGAAATAGTTCCTTGGACTTCGTTGCTTCTCCTATCACCAGTTTCAAGAATCACACTTTGATCCCAGAAAAACCCTCTTGGAGCGAATTCTACCCTAGAGATATGTAATTTGAATAGATTCCTTCAACATGATATTCCGTGTTCCGTACATGTTACATGCATGACGGATTCGACAAACATGCATTCCTGAGTTGTGAGCATGTGGATTACTGATTTTTCATCCTCTATAAAAGGAATAATTTCATATAGACTCGTGTACACATTTTCACAAGCTTTCCCTAAGACAAGTTTCGAATTCGTTCATTTTTCACAGAAGAATACTTCTGGAGTGTATTCAACCTAATAGATATATAGTTTACATGAATTCCATCAACATGGCCTTCCGGGTTCCGTACATGATACATGCATGATGGATTCGAGAAACATGCGTTTCTGAGTTGTGAGCATGTGGATTAGTGAACTTTCATCCACCAAAGAAGGCATATATTACACTTTGAAATATTTACTCTGAGTTCATAAGTTTTTTGTATCACCAGGTTCTAAAATCGGACATTTGGCAGTGGAAAGCACTCTTTGAGCGAATTCTCACCAATACACATGTAATTTACATTGTTTACATAACCATGGCATTCCGTATTCCGAACATGTTTCATGCATCACGGATTCCTCAAACATGCATTTCTGAGCTGTTAACATGCGCATGACAGATGTTTCAACCACCAAACAAGTTAATTATGCACTTTGAAATAGTTCCTTGGACTTCGTTGCTTCTCCTATCACCTGTTTCAAGAATCACACTTTGATCCCAGAAAAACCCTCTTGGAGCGAATTCTACCCTAGAGATATGTAATTTGAATAGATTCCTTCAACATGATATTCCGTGTTCCGTACATGTTACATGCATGACGGATTCGACAAACATGCATTTCTGAGTTGTGAGCATGTGGATTACTGATTTTTCATCCTCTATAAAAGGAATAATTTCATATAGACTCGTGTACACATTTTCACAAGCTTTCCCTAACACAAGTTTCGAATTCGTTCATTTTTCACAGAAGAATACTTCTGGAGTGTATTCAACCTAATAGATATATAATTTACATGAATTCCATCAACATGGCATTCCGGGTTCCGTACATGATACATGCATGACGGATTCGAGAAACATGCGTTTCTGAGTTGTGAGCATGTGGATTAGTGAACTTTCATCCACCAATGAAGGCATATATTACACTTTGAAATATTTACTCTGACTTCATAAGTTTTTTGTATCACCAGGTTCTAAAATCGGACATTTGGCAGTAGAAAACACTCTTTGAGCGAATTCTCACCAATACACATGTAATTTACATTGTTTACATAACCATGGCCTTCCGTATTCCGAACATGTTTCATGCATCACGGATTCCTCAAACATGCATTTCTGAGCTGTGAACATGTGCATGACAGATGTTTCAACCAACAAACAATTTACTTATGCACTTTGAAATAGTTCCTTGGACTTCGTTGCTTCTCCTATCACCAGTTTCAAGAATCACACTTTGATCCCAGAAAAACCCTCTTGGAGCGAATTCTACCCTAGAGATATGTAATTTGAATAGATTCCTTCAACATGATATTCCGTGTTCCGTACATGTTACATGCATGACGGATTCGACATACATGCATTCCTGAGTTGTGAGCATGTGGATTACTGATTTTTCATCCTCTATAAAAGGAATAATTTCATATAGACTCGTGTACACATTTTCACAAGCTTTCCCTAACACAAGTTTCGAATTCGTTCATTTTTCACAGAAGAATACTTCTGGAGTGTATTCAACCTAATAGATGTATAATTTACATGAATTCCATCAACATGGCATTCCGGGTTCCGTACATGATACATGCATGACGGATTCGAGAAACATGCGTTTCTGAGTTGTGAGCATGTGGACTAGTGAACTTTCATCCACCAAAGAAGGCATATATTACACTTTGAAATATTTACTCTGACTTCATAAGTTTTTTGTATCACCAGGTTCTAAAATCGGACATTTGGCAGTAGAAAACACTCTTTGAGCGAATTCTCACCAATACACATGTAATTTACATTGTTTACATAACCATGGCATTCCGTATTCCGAACATGTTTCATGCATCACGGATTCCTCAAACATGCATTTCTGAGCTGTGAACATGCGCATGACAGATGTTTCAACCACCAAACAAGTTACTTATGCACTTTGAAATAGTTCCTTGGACTTCGTTGCTTCTCCTATCACCAGTTTCAAGAATCACACTTTGATCCCAGAAAAACCCTCTTGGAGCGAATTCAACCCTAGAGATATGTAATTTGAATAGATTCCTTCAACATGATATTCCGTGTTCCGTACATGTTACATGCATGACGGATTCGACAAACATGCATTCCTGAGTTGTGAGCATGTGGATTACTGATTTTTCATCCTCTATAAAAGGAATAATTTCATATAGACTCGTGTACACATTTTCACAAGCTTTCCCTAACACAAGTTTCGAATTCGTTCATTTTTCACAGAAGAATACTTCTGGAGTGTATTCAACCTTATAGATGTATAATTTACATGAATTCCATCAACATGGCCTTCCGGGATCCGTACATGATACATGCATGACGGATTCGAGAAACATGCGTTTCTGAGTTGTGAGCATGTGGATTAGTGAACTTTCATCCACCAAAGAAGGCATATATTACACTTTGAAATATTTACTCTGACTTCATAAGTTTTTTGTATCACCAGGTTCTAAAATCGGACATTTGGCAGTAGAAAACACTCTTTGAGCGAATTCTCACCAATACACATGTAATTTACATTGTTTACATAACCATGGCATTCCGTATTCCGAACATGTTTCATGCATCACGGATTCCTCAAACATGCATTTCTGAGCTGTGAACATGCGCATGACAGATGTTTCAACCACCAAACAAGTTACATATGCACTTTGAAATAGTTCCTTGGACTTCGTTGCTTCTCCTATCACCAGTTTCAAGAATCACACTTTGATCCCAGAAAAACCCTCTTAGAGCGAATTCTACCCTAGGGATATGTAATTTGAATAGATTCTTTCAACATGATATTCCGTGTTCCGTACATGTTACATGCATGACGGATTCGGCAAAGATGCATTCCTGAGTTGAGAGCATGTGGATTACTGATTTTTCATCCTCTATAAAAGGAATAATTTCATATAGACTCGTGTGCACCTTTTCACAAGCTTTCCTTAACACAAGTTTCGAATTCGTTCATTTTTCACAGAAGAATACTTCTGGAGTGTATTCAACCTAATAGATATATAATTTACATGAATTCCATCAACATGGCATTCCGGGTTCCGTACATGATACATGCATGACGGATTCGAGAAACATGCGTTTCTGAGTTGTGATCATGTGGATTAGTGAACTTTCATCCACCAAAGAAGGCATATATTACACTTTGAAATATTTACTCTGACTTCATAAGTTTTTTGTATCACCAGGTTCTAAAATCGGACATTTGGCAGTGGAAAGCACTCTTTGAGCGAATTCTCACCAATACACATGTAATTTACATTGTTTACATAACCATGGCATTCCGTATTCCGAACATGTTTCATGCATCACGGATTCCTCAAACATGCATTTCTGAGCTGTGAACATGCGCATGACAGATGTTTCAACCACCAAACAAGTTACTTTTGCACTTTGAAATAGTTCCTTGGACTTCGTTGCTTCTCCTATCACCAGTTTCAAGAATCACACTTTGATCCCAGAAAAACCCTCTTGGAGCGAATTCTACCCTAGGGATATGTAATTTGAATAGATTCCTTCAACATGATATTCCGTGTTCTGTACATGTTACATGCATGACGGATTAGACATACATGCATTCCTGAGTTGTGAGCATGTGGATTACTGATTTTTCATCCTCTATAAAAGGAAAAATTTCATATAGACTTGTGTGCACATTTTCACAAGCTTTCCCTAACACAAGTTTCGAATTCGTTCATTTTTCACAGAAGAATACTTCTGGAGTGTATTCAACCTAATAGATATATAATTTACATGAATT
This sequence comes from Vicugna pacos, assembly GCF_048564905.1. Taxonomy (NCBI): domain Eukaryota; kingdom Metazoa; phylum Chordata; class Mammalia; order Artiodactyla; family Camelidae; genus Vicugna; species Vicugna pacos. The sequence continues at coordinate 45,712,527 of NW_027328740.1, read as the reverse complement.
CCATCAACATGGCATTCCGGGTTCCGTACATGATACATGCATGACGGATTCGAGAAACATGCGTTTCTGAGTTGTGAGCATGTGGATTAGTGAACTTTCATCCACCAAAGAAGGCATATATTACACTTTGAAATATTTACTCTGACTTCATAAGTTTTTTGTATCACCAGGTTCTAAAATCGGACATTTGGCAGTGGAAAGCACTCTTTGAGCGAATTCTCACCAATACACATGTAATTTACATTGTTTACATAACCATGGCATTCCGTATTCCGAACATGTTTCATGCATCACGGATTCCTCAAACATGCATTTCTGAGCTGTGAACATGCGCATGACAGATGTTTCAACCACCAAACAAGTTACTTATGCACTTTGAAATAGTTCCTTGGACTTCGTTGCTTCTCCTATCACCAGTTTCAAGAATCACACTTTGATCCCAGAAAAACCCTCTTGGAGCGAATTCAACCCTAGAGATATGTAATTTGAATAGATTCCTTCAACATGATATTCCGTGTTCCGTACATGTTACATGCATGACGGATTCGACAAACATGCATTCCTGAGTTGTGAGCATGTGGATTACTGATTTTTCATCCTCTATAAAAGGAATAATTTCATATAGACTCGTGTACACATTTTCACAAGCTTTCCCTAACACAAGTTTCGAATTCGTTCATTTTTCACAGAAGAATACTTCTGGAGTATATTCAAACTAATAGATATATAATTTACATGAATTCCATCAACATGGCATTCCGGGTTCCGTACATGATACATGCATGACGGATTCGAGAAACATGCGTTTCTGAGTTGTGAGCATGTGGACTAGTGAACTTTCATCCACCAAAGAAGGCATATATTACACTTTGAAATATTTACTCTGACTTCATAAGTTTTTTGTATCACCAGGTTCTAAAATCGGACATTTGGCAGTGGAAAACACTCTTTGAGCGAATTCTCACCAATACACATGTAATTTACATTGTTTACATAACCATGGCATTCCGTATTCCGAACATGTTTCATGCATCACGGATTCCTCAAACATGCATTTCTGAGCTGTGAACATGCGCATGACAGATGTTTCAACCACCAAACAAGTTACTTATGCACTTTGAAATAGTTCCTTGGACTTCGTTGCTTCTCCTATCACCAGTTTCAAGAATCACACTTTGATCCCAGAAAAACCCTCTTGGAGCGAATTCAACCCTAGAGATATGTAATTTGAATAGATTCCTTCAACATGATATTCCGTGTTCCGTACATGTTACATGCATGACGGATTCGACAAACATGCATTCCTGAGTTGTGAGCATGTGGATTACTGATTTTTCATCCTCTATAAAAGGAATAATTTCATATAGACTCGTGTACACATTTTCACAAGCTTTCCCTAACACAAGTTTCGAATTCGTACATTTTTCACCGAAGAATACTTCTGGAGTGTATTCAACCTTATAGATGTATAATTTACATGAATTCCATCAACATGGCCTTCCGGGTTCCGTACATGATACATGCATGACGGATTCGAGAAACATGCGTTTCTGAGTTGTGAGCATGTGGATTAGTGAACTTTCATCCACCAAAGAAGGCATATATTACACTTTGAAATATTTACTCTGACTTCATAAGTTTTTTGTATCACCAGGTTCTAAAATCGGACATGTGGCAGTAGAAAACACTCTTTGAGCGAATTCTCACCAATACACATGTAATTTACTTTGTTTACATAACCATGGCATTCCGTATTCCGAACATGTTTCATGCATCACGGATTCCTCAAACATGCATTTCTGAGCTGTGAACATGCGCATGACAGATGTTTCAACCACCAAACAAGTTACTTATGCACTTTGAAATAGTTCCTTGGACTTCGTTGCTTCTCCTATCACCAGTTTCAAGAATCACACTTTGATCCCAGAAAAACCCTCTTGGAGCGAATTCTACCCTAGAGATATGTAATTTGAATAGATTCCTTCAACATGATATTCCGTGTTCCGTACATGTTACATGCATGACAGATTCGACAAACATGCATTCCTGAGTTGTGAGCATGTGGATTACTGATTTTTCATCCTCTATAAAAGGAATAATTTCATATAGACTCGTGTACACATTTTCACAAGCTTTCCCTAACACAAGTTTCGAATTCGTTCATTTTTCACAGAAGAATACTTCTGGAGTGTATTCAACCTAATAGATATATAATTTACATGAATTCCATCAACATGGCATTCCGGGTTCCGTACATGATACATGCATGACGGATTCGAGAAACATGCGTTTCTGAGTTGTGAGCATGTGGACTAGTGAACTTTCATCCACCAAAGAAGGCATATATTACACTTTGAAATATTTACTCTGACTTCATAAGTTTTTTGTATCACCAGGTTCTAAAATCGGACATTTGGCAGTAGAAAACACTCTTTGAGCGAATTCTCACCAACACACATGTAATTTACATTGTTTACATAACCATGGCATTCCGTATTCCGAACATGTTTCATGCATCACGGATTCCTCAAACATGCATTTCTGAGCTGTGAACATGCGCATGACAGATGTTTCAACCACCAAACAAGTTACTTATGCACTTTGAAATAGTTCCTTGGACTTCGTTGCTTCTCCTATCACCAGTTTCAAGAATCACACTTTGATCCCAGAAAAACCCTCTTGGAGCGAATTCAACCCTAGAGATATGTAATTTGAATAGATTCCTTCAACATGATATTCCGTGTTCTGTACATGTTACATGCATGACGGATTCGGCAAACATGCATTCCTGAGTTGAGAGCATGTGGATTACTGATTTTTCATCCTCTATAAAAGGAATAATTTCATATAGACTCGTGTACACATTTTCACAAGCTTTCCCTAACACAAGTTTCGAATTCGTTCATTTTTCACAGAAGAATACTTCTGGAGTGTATTCAACCTTATAGATGTATAATTTACATGAATTCCATCAACATGGCCTTCCGGGTTCCGTACATGATACATGCATGACGGATTCGAGAAACATGCGTTTCTGAGTTGTGAGCATGTGGATTAGTGAACTTTCATCCACCAAAGAAGGCATATATTACACTTTGAAATATTTACTCTGACTTCATAAGTTTTTTGTATCACCAGGTTCTAAAATCGGACATTTGGCAGTAGAAAACACTCTTTGAGCGAATTCTCACCAATACACATGTAATTTACATTGTTTACATAACCATGGCATTCCGTATTCCGAACATGTTTCATGCATCACGGATTCCTCAAACATGCATTTCTGAGCTGTTAACATGCGCATGACAGATGTTTCAACCACCAAACAAGTTACTTATGCACTTTGAAATAGTTCCTTGGACTTCGTTGCTTCTCCTATCACCAGTTTCAAGAATCACACTTTGATCCCAGAAAAACCCTCTTAGAGCGAATTCTACCCTAGAGATATGTAATTTGAATAGATTCCTTCAAAATGATATTCCGTGTTCCGTACATGTTACATGCATGACGGATTCGGCAAACATGCATTCCTGAGTTGAGAGCATGTGGATTACTGATTTTTCATCCTCTATAAAAGGAATAATTTCATATAGACTCGTGTACACATTTTCACAAGCTTTCCTTAACACAAGTTTCGAATTTGTTCATTTTTCACAGAAGAATACTTCTGGAGTGTATTCAACCTAATAGATATATAATTTACATGAATTCCATCAACATGGCATTCCGGGTTCCGTACATGATACATGCATGACGGATTCGAGAAACATGCGTTTCTGAGTTGTGAGCATGTGGATTAGTGAACTTTCATCCACCAAAGAAGGCATATATTACACTTTGAAATATTTACTCTGACTTCATAAGTTTTTTGTATCACCAGGTTCTAAAATCGGACATTTGGCAGTGGAAAACACTCTTTGAACGAATTCTCACCAATACACATGTAATTTACATTGTTTACATAACCATGGCATTCCGTATTCCGAACATGTTTCATGCATCACGGATTCCTCAAACATGCATTTCTGAGCTGTGAACATGCGCATGACAGATGTTTCAACCACCAAACAAGTTACTTATGCACTTTGAAATAGTTCCTTGGACTTCGTTGCTTCTCCTATCACCAGTTTCAAGAATCACACTTTGATCCCAGAAAAACCCTCTTGGAGCGAATTCAACCCTAGAGATATGTAATTTGAATAGATTCCTTCAACATGATATTCCGTGTTCCGTACATGTTACATGCATGACGGATTCGACAAACATGCATTCCTGAGTTGTGAGCATGTGGATTACTGATTTTTCATCCTCTATAAAAGGAATAATTTCATATAGACTCGTGTACACATTTTCACAAGCTTTCCCTAACACAAGTTTCGAATTCGTTCATTTTTCACAGAAGAATACTTCTGGAGTGTATTCAACCTTATAGATGTATAATTTACATGAATTCCATCAACATGGCCTTCTGGGTTCCGTACATGATACATGCATGACGGATTCGAGAAACATGCGTTTCTGAGTTGTGAGCATGTGGATTAGTGAACTTTCATCCACCAAAGAAGGCATATATTACACTTTGAAATATTTACTCTGACTTCATAAGTTTTTTGTATCACCAGGTTCTAAAATCGGACATTTGGCAGTAGAAAACACTCTTTGTGCGAATTCTCACCAATACACATGTAATTTACATTGTTTACATAACCATGGCATTCCGTATTCCGAACATGTTTCATGCATCACGGATTCCTCAAACATGCATTTCTGAGCTGTGAACATGCGCATGACAGATGTTTCAACCACCAAACAAGTTACTTATGCACTTTGAAATTGTTCCTTGGACTTCGTTGCTTCTCCTATCACCAGTTTCAAGAATCACACTTTGATCCCAGAAAAACCCTCTTAGAGCGAATTCTACCCTAGAGATATGTAATTTGAATAGATTCCTTCAACATGATATTCCGTGTTCCGTACATGTTACATGCATGACGGATTCGGCAAACATGCATTCCTGAGTTGAGAGCATGTGGATTACTGATTTTTCATCCTCTATAAAAGGAATAATTTCATATAGACTCGTGTACACATTTTCACAAGCTTTCCTTAACACAAGTTTCGAATTCGTTCATTTTTCACAGAAGAATACTTCTGGAGTGTATTCAACCTAATAGATATATAATTTACATGAATTCCATCAACATGGCATTCCGGGTTCCGTACATGATACATGCATGACGGATTCGAGAAACATGCGTTTCTGAGTTGTGAGCATGTGGATTAGTGAACTTTCATCCACCAAAGAAGGCATATATCACACTTTGAAATATTTACTCTGACTTCATAAGTTTTTTGTATCACCAGGTTCTAAAATCGGACATTTGGCAGTGGAAAACACTCTTTGAGCGAATTCTCACCAATACACATGTAATTTACATTGTTTACATAACCATGGCATTCCGTATTCCGAACATGTTTCATGCATCACGGATTCCTCAAACATGCATTTCTGAGCTGTGAACATGCGCATGACAGATGTTTCAACCACCAAACAAGTTACTTTTGCACTTTGAAATAGTTCCTTGGACTTCGTTGCTTCTCCTATCACCAGTTTCAAGAATCACACTTTGATCCCAGAAAAACCCTCTTGGAGCGAATTCTACCCTAGGGATATGTAATTTGAATAGATTCCTTCAACATGATATTCCGTGTTCCGTACATGTTACATGCATGACGGATTAGACATACATGCATTCCTGAGTTCTGAGCATGTGGATTACTGATTTTTCATCCTCTATAAAAGGAAAAATTTCATATAGACTTGTGTGCACATTTTCACAAGCTTTCCTTAACACAAGTTTCGAATTCGTTCATTTTTCACAGAAGAATACTTCTGGAGTGTATTCAACCTAATAGATATATAATTTACATGAATTCCATCAACATGGCATTCCGGGTTCCGTACATGATACATGCATGACGGATTCGAGAAACATGCGTTTCTGAGTTGTGAGCATGTGGATTAGTGAACTTTCATCCACCAAAGAAGGCATATATTACACTTTGAAATATTTACTCTGACTTCATAAGTTTTTTGTATCACCAGGTTCTAAAATCGAACATTTGGCAGTGGAAAGCACTCTTTGAGCGAATTCTCACCAATACACATGTAATTTACATTGTTTACATAACCATGGCATTCCGTATTCCGAACATGTTTCATGCATCACGGATTCCTCAAACATGCATTTCTGAGCTGTGAACATGCGCATGACAGATGTTTCAACCACCAAACAAGTTACTTATGCACTTTGAAATAGTTCCTTGGACTTTGTTGCTTCTCCTATCACCAGTTTCAAGAATCACACTTTGATCCCAGAAAAACCCTCTTGGAGCGAATTCTACCCTAGAGATATGTAATTTGAATAGATTCCTTCAACATGATATTCCGTGTTCCGTACATGTTACATGCATGACGGATTCGACAAACATGCATTCCTGAGTTGTGAGCATGTGGATTACTGATTTTTCATCCTCTATAAAAGGAATAATTTCATATAGACTCGTGTACATATTTTCACAAGCTTTCCCTAACACAAGTTTCGAATTCGTTCATTTTTCACAGAAGAATACTTCTGGAGTGTATTCAACCTAATAGATATATAATTTACATGAATTCCATCAACATGGCATTCCGGGTTCCGTACATGATACATGCATGATGGATTCGAGAAACATGCGTTTCTGAGTTGTGAGCATGTGGATTAGTGAACTTTCATCCACCAAAGAAGGCATATATTACACTTTGAAATATTTACTCTGAGTTCATAAGTTTTTTGTATCACCAGGTTCTAAAATCGGACATTTGGCAGTGGAAAGCACTCTTTGAGCGAATTCTCACCAATACACATGTAATTTACATTGTTTACATAACCATGGCATTCCGTATTCCGAACATGTTTCATGCATCACGGATTCCTCAAACATGCATTTCTGAGCTGTTAACATGCGCATGACAGATGTTTCAACCACCAAACAAGTTACTTATGCACTTTGAAATAGTTCCTTGGACTTCGTTGCTTCTCCTATCACCAGTTTCAAGAATCACACTTTGATCCCAGAAAAACCCTCTTGGAGCGAATTCAACCCTAGAGATATGTAATTTGAATAGATTCCTTCAACATGATATTCCGTGTTCCGTACATGTTACATGCATGACGGATTCGACAAACATGCATTCCTGAGTTGTGAGCATGTGGATTACTGATTTTTCATCCTCTATAAAAGGAATAATTTCATATAGACTCGTGTACACATTTTCACAAGCTTTCCTTAACACAAGTTTCGAATTCGTTCATTTTTCACAGAAGAATACTTCTGGAGTGTATTCAACCTAATAGATATATAATTTACATGAATTCCATCAACATGGCATTCCGGGTTCCGTACATGATACATGCATGACGGATTCGAGAAACATGCGTTTCTGAGTTGTGAGCATGTGGATTAGTGAACTTTCATCCACCAAAGAAGGCATATATTACACTTTGAAATATTTACTCTGACTTCATAAGTTTTTTGTATCACCAGGTTCTAAAATCGGACATTTGGCAGTGGAAAACACTCTTTGAGCGAATTCTCATCAATACACATGTAATTTACATTGTTTACATAACCATGGCATTCCGTATTCCGAACATGTTTCATGCATCACGGATTCCTCAAACATGCATTTGTGAGCTGTGAACATGCGCATGACAGATGTTTCAACCACCAAACAAGTTACTTTTGCACTTTGAAATAGTTCCTTGGACTTCGTTGCTTCTCCTATCACCAGTTTCAAGAATCACACTTTGATCTCAGAAAAACCCTCTTGGAGCGAATTCTACCCTAGGGATATGTAATTTGTATAGATTCCTTCAACATGATATTCCGTGTTCCGTACATGTTACATGCATGACGGATTAGACATACATGCATTCCTGAGTTGTGAGCATGTGGATTACTGATTTTTCATCCTCTATAAAAGGAAAAATTTCATATAGACTTGTGTGCACATTTTCACAAGCTTTCCCTAACACAAGTTTCGAATTCGTTCATTTTTCACAGAAGAATACTTCTGGAGTGTATTCAACCTAATAGATATATAATTTACATGAATTCCATCAACATGGCATTCCGGGTTCCGTACATGATACATGCATGACGGATTCGAGAAACATGCGTTTCTGAGTTGTGAGCATGTGGATTAGTGAACTTTCATCCACCAAAGAAGGCATATATTACACTTTGAAATATTTACTCTGACTTCATAAGTTTTTTGTATCACCAGGTTCTAAAATCGGACATTTGGCAGTGGAAAGCACTCTTTGAGCGAATTCTCACCAATACACATGTAATTTACATTGTTTACATAACCATGGCATTCCGTATTCCGAACATGTTTCATGCATCACGGATTCCTCAAACATGCATTTCTGAGCTGTGAACATGCGCATGACAGATGTTTCAACCACCAAACAAGTTACTTATGCACTTTGAAATAGTTCCTTGGACTTCGTTGCTTCTCCTATCACCAGTTTCAAGAATCACACTTTGATCCCAGAAAAACCCTCTTGGAGCGAATTCTACCCTAGAGATATGTAATTTGAATAGATTCCTTCAACATGATATTCCGTGTTCCGTACATGTTACATGCATGACAGATTCGACAAACATGCATTCCTGAGTTGTGAGCATGTGGAATACTGATTTTTCATCCTCTATAAAAGGAATAATTTCATATAGACTCGTGTACACATTTTCACAAGCTTTCCCTAACACAAGTTTCGAATTCGTTCATTTTTCACAGAAGAATACTTCTGGAGTGTATTCAACCTAATAGATATATAATTTACATGAATTCCATCAACATGGCATTCCGGGTTCCGTACATGATACATGCATGACGGATTCGAGAAACATGCGTTTCTGAGTTGTGAGCATGTGGACTAGTGAACTTTCATCCACCAAAGAAGGCATATATTACACTTTGAAATATTTACTCTGACTTCATAAGTTTTTTGTATCACCAGGTTCTAAAATCGGACATTTGGCAGTAGAAAACACTCTTTGAGCGAATTCTCACCAATACACATGTAATTTACATTGTTTACATAACCATGGCATTCCGTATTCCGAACATGTTTCATGCATCACGGATTCCTCAAACATGCATTTCTGAGCTGTGAACATGCGCATGACAGATGTTTCAACCACCAAACAAGTTACTTATGCACTTTGAAATAGTTCCTTGGACTTCGTTGCTTCTCCTATCACCAGTTTCAAGAATCACACTTTGATCTCAGAAAAACCCTCTTGGAGCGAATTCTACCCTAGGGATATGTAATTTGTATAGATTCCTTCAACATGATATTCCGTGTTCCGTACATGTTACATGCATGACGGATTAGACATACATGCATTCCTGAGTTGTGAGCATGTGGATTACTGATTTTTCATCCTCTATAAAAGGAAAAATTTCATATAGACTTGTGTGCACATTTTCACAAGCTTTCCCTAACACAAGTTTCGAATTCGTTCATTTTTCACAGAAGAATACTTCTGGAGTGTATTCAACCTAATAGATATATAATTTACATGAATTCCATCAACATGGCATTCCGGGTTCCGTACATGATACATGCATGACGGATTCGAGAAACATGCGTTTCTGAGTTGTGAGCATGTGGATTAGTGAACTTTCATCCACCAAAGAAGGCATATATTACACTTTGAAATATTTACTCGGACTTCATAAGTTTTTTGTATCACCAGGTTCTAAAATCGGACATTTGGCAGTGGAAAGCACTCTTTGAGCGAATTCTCACCAATACACATGTAATTTACATTGTTTACATAACCATGGCATTCCGTATTCCGAACATGTTTCATGCATCACGGATTCCTCAAACATGCATTTCTGAGCTGTGAACATGCGCATGACAGATGTTTCAACCACCAAACAAGTTACTTATGCACTTTGAAATAGTTCCTTGGACTTCGTTGCTTCTCCTATCACCAGTTTCAAGAATCACACTTTGATCCCAGAAAAACCCTCTTGGAGCGAATTCTACCCTAGAGATATGTAATTTGAATAGATTCCTTCAACATGATATTCCGTGTTCCGTACATGTTACATGCATGACAGATTCGACAAACATGCATTCCTCAGTTGTGAGCATGTGGAATACTGATTTTTCATCCTCTATAAAAGGAATAATTTCATATAGACTCGTGTACACATTTTCACAAGCTTTCCCTAACACAAGTTTCGAATTCGTTCATTTTTCACAGAAGAATACTTCTGGAGTGTATTCAACCTAATAGATATATAATTTACATGAATTCCATCAACATGGCATTCCGGGTTCCGTACATGATACATGCATGACGGATTCGAGAAACATGCGTTTCTGAGTTGTGAGCATGTGGACTAGTGAACTTTCATCCACCAAAGAAGGCATATATTACACTTTGAAATATTTACTCTGACTTCATAAGTTTTTTGTATCACCAGGTTCTAAAATCGGACATTTGGCAGTAGAAAACACTCTTTGAGCGAATTCTCACCAATACACATGTAATTTACATTGTTTACATAACCATGGCATTCCGTATTCCGAACATGTTTCATGCATCACGGATTCCTCAAACATGCATTTCTGAGCTGTGAACATGCGCATGACAGATGTTTCAACCACCAAACAAGTTACTTATGCACTTTGAAATAGTTCCTTGGACTTCGTTGCTTCTCCTATCACCAGTTTCAAGAATCACACTTTGATCCCAGAAAAACCCTCTTGGAGCGAATTCAACCCTAGAGATATGTAATTTGAATAGATTCCTTCAACATGATATTCCGCGTTCCGTACATGTTACATGCATGACGGATTCGACAAACATGCATTCCTGAGTTGTGAGCATGTGGATTACTGATTTTTCATCCTCTATAAAAGGAATAATTTCATATAGACTCGTGTACACATTTTCACAAGCTTTCCCTAACACAAGTTTCGAATTCGTTCATTTTTCACAGAAGAATACTTCTGGAGTGTATTCAACCTTATAGATGTATAATTTACATGAATTCCATCAACATGGCCTTCCGGGTTCCGTACATGATACATGCATGACGGATTCGAGAAACATGCGTTTCTGAGTTGTGAGCATGTGGATTAGTGAACTTTCATCCACCAAAGAAGGCATATATTACACTTTGAAATATTTACTCTGACTTCATAAGTTTTTTGTATCACCAGGTTCTAAAATCGGACATTTGGCAGTAGAAAACACTCTTTGAGCGAATTCTCACCAATACACATGTAATTTACATTGTTTACATAACCATGGCATTCCGTATTCCGAACATGTTTCATGCATCACGGATTCCTCAAACATGCATTTCTGAGCTGTGAACATGCGCATGACAGATGTTTCAACCACCAAACAAGTTACTTATGCACTTTGAAATAGTTCCTTGGACTTCGTTGCTTCTCCTATCACCAGTTTCAAGAATCACACTTTGATCCCAGAAAAACCCTCTTAGAGCGAATTCTACCCTAGAGATATGTAATTTGAATAGATTCCTTCAACATGATATTCCGTGTTCCGTACTTGTTACATGCATGACGGATTCGGCAAACATGCATTCCTGAGTTGAGAGCATGTGGATTACTGATTTTTCATCCTCTATAAAAGGAATAATTTCATATAGACTCGTGTACACATTTTCACAAGCTTTCCTTAACACAAGTTTCGAATTCGTTCATTTTTCACAGAAGAATACTTCTGGAGTGTATTCAACCTAATAGATATATAATTTACATGAATTCCATCAACATGGCATTCCGGGTTCCGTACATGATACATGCATGACGGATTCGAGAAACATGCGTTTCTGAGTTGTGAGCATGTGGATTAGTGAACTTTCATCCACCAAAGAAGGCATATATTACACTTTGAAATATTTACTCTGACTTCATAAGTTTTTTGTATCACCAGGTTCTAAAATCGGACATTTGGCAGTGGAAAACACTCTTTGAGCGAATTCTCACCAATACACATGTAATTTACATTGTTTACATAACCATGGCATTCCGTATTCCGAACATGTTTCATGCATCACGGATTCCTCAAACATGCATTTCTGAGCTGTGAACATGCGCATGACAGATGTTTCAACCACCAAACAAGTTACTTTTGCACTTTGAAATAGTTCCTTGGACTTCGTTGCTTCTCCTATCACCAGTTTCAAGAATCACACTTTGATCCCAGAAAAACCCTCTTGGAGCGAATTCTACCCTAGAGATATGTAATTTGAATAGATTCCTTCAACATGATATTCCGTGTTCCGTACATGTTACATGCATGACGGATTAGACATACATGCATTCCTGAGTTGTGAGCATGTGGATTACTGATTTTTCATCCTCTATAAAAGGAAAAATTTCATATAGACTTGTGTGCACATTTTCACAAGCTTTCCCTAACACAAGTTTCGAATTCGTTCATTTTTCACAGAAGAATACTTCTAGGGTGTATTCAACCTAATAGATATATAATTTACATGAATTCCATCAACATGGCATTCCGGGTTCCGTACATGATACATGCATGACGGATTCGAGAAACATGCGTTTCTGAGTTGTGAGCATGTGGATTAGTGAACTTTCATCCACCAAAGAAGGCATATATTACACTTTGAAATATTTACTCTGACTTCATAAGTTTTTTGTATCACCAGGTTCTAAAATCGGACATTTGGCAGTGGAAAGCACTCTTTGAGCGAATTCTCACCAATACACTTGTAATTTACATTGTTTACATAACCATGGCATTCCGTATTCCGAACATGTTTCATGCATCACGGATTCCTCAAACATGCATTTCTGAGCTGTTAACATGCGCATGACAGATGTTTCAACCACCAAACATGTTAATAATGCACTTTGAAATAGTTCCTTGGACTTCGTTGCTTCTCCTATCACCTGTTTCAAGAATCACACTTTGATCCCAGAAAAACCCTCTTGGAGCGAATTCTACCCTAGAGATATGTAATTTGAATAGATTCCTTCAACATGATATTCCGTGTTCCGTACATGTTACATGCATGACGGATTCGACAAACATGCATTCCTGAGTTGTGAGCATGTGGATTACTGATTTTTCATCCTCTATAAAAGGAATAATTTCATATAGACTCGTGTACACATTTTCACAAGCTTTCCCTAACACAAGTTTCGAATTCGTTCATTTTTCACAGAAGAATACTTCTGGAGTGTATTCAACCTAATAGATATATAATTTACATGAATTCCATCAACATGGCATTCCGGGTTCCGTACATGATACATGCATGACGGATTCGAGAAACATGCGTTTCTGAGTTGTGAGCATGTGGACTAGTGAACTTTCATCCACCAAAGAAGGCATATATTACACTTTGAAATATTTACTCTGACTTCATAAGTTTTTTGTATCACCAGGTTCTAAAATCGGACATTTGGCAGTGGAAAACACTCTTTGAGCGAATTCTCACCAATACACATGTAATTTACATTGTTTACATAACCATGGCATTCCGTATTCCGAACATGTTTCATGCATCACGGATTCCTCAAACATGCATTTCTGAGCTGTGAACATGCGCATGACAGATGTTTCAACCACCAAACAAGTTACTTATGCACTTTGAAATAGTTCCTTGGACTTCGTTGCTTCTCCTATCACCAGTTTCAAGAATCACACTTTGATCCCAGAAAAGCCCTCTTGGAGCGAATTCTACCCTAGGGATATGTAATTTGAATAGATTCCTTCAACATGATATTCCGTGTTCCGTACATGTTACATGCATGACGGATTCGACATACATGCATTCCTGAGTTGTGAGCATGTGGATTACTGATTTTTCATCCTCTATAAAAGGAATAATTTCATATAGACTTGTGTACACATTTTCACAAGCTTTCCCTAACACAAGTTTCGAATTCGTTCATTTTTCACACAAGAATTCTTCTGGAGTGTATTCAACCTAATAGATATATAATTTACATGAATTCCATCAACATGGCATTCCGGGTTCCGTACATGATACATGCATGACGGATTCGAGAAACATGCGTTTCTGAGTTGTGAGCATGTGGATTAGTGAACTTTCATCCACCAAAGAAGGCATATATTACACTTTGAAATATTTACTCTGACTTCATAAGTTTTTTGTATCACCAGGTTTTAAAATCGGACATGTGGCAGTAGAAAACACTCTTTGAGCGAATTCTCACCAATACACATGTAATTTACATTGTTTACATAACCATGGCATTCCGTATTCCGAACATGTTTCATGCATCACGGATTCCTCAAACATGCATTTCTGAGCTGTGAACATGCGCATGACAGATATTTCAACCACCAAACAAGTTACTTATGCACTTTGAAATAGTTCCTTGGACTTCGTTGCTTCTCCTATCACCAGTTTCAAGAATCACACTTTGATCCCAGAAAAACCCTCTTGGAGCGAATTCTACCCTAGAGATATGTAATTTGAATAGATTCCTTCAACATGATATTCCGTGTTCCGTACATGTTACATGCATGACGGATTCGACATACATGCATTCCTGAGTTGTGACCATGTGGATTACTGATTTTTCATCCTCTAAAAAAGGAATAATTTCATATAGACTCGTGTACACATTTTCACAAGCTTTCCCTAACACAAGTTTCGAATTCGTTCATTTTTCACAGAAGAATACTTCTGGAGTGTATTCAACCTAATAGATATATAATTTTCATGAATTCCATCAACATGGCATTCCGGGTTCCGTACATGATACATGCATGACGGATTCGAGAAACATGCGTTTCTGAGTTGTGAGCATGTGGATTAGTGAACTTTCATCCACCAAAGAAGGCATATATTGCACTTTGAAATATTTACTCTGACTTCATAAGTTTTTTGTATCACCAGGTTCTAAAATCGGACATTTGGCAGTAGAAAACATTCTTTGAGCGAATTCTCACCAATACACTTGCAATTTACATTGTTTACATAACCATGGCATTCCGTATTCCGAACATGTTTCATGCATCACGGATTCCTCAAACATGCATTTCTGAGCTGTGAACATGCGCATGACAGATGTTTCAACCACCAAACAAGTTACTTATGCACTTTGAAATAGTTCCTTGGACTTCGTTGCTTCTCCTATCACCAGTTTCAAGAATCACACTTTGATCCCAGAAAAACCCTCTTGGAGCGAATTCTACCCTAGAGATATGTAATTTGAATAGATTCCTTCAACATGATATTCCGTGTTCCGTACATGTTACATGCATGACGGATTCGACATACATGCATTCCTGAGTTGTGAGCATGTGGATTACTGATTTTTCATCCTCTATAAAAGGAATAATTTCATATAGACTCGTGTACACATTTTCACAAGCTTTCCCTAACACAAGTTTCGAATTCGTTCATTTTTCACAGAAGAATACTTCTGGAGTGTATTCAGCCTAATAGATGTATAATTTACATGAATTCCATCAACATGGCATTCCGGGTTCCGTACATGATACATGCATGACGGATTCGAGAAACATGCGTTTCTGAGTTGTGAGCATGTGGATTAGTGAACTTTCATCCACCAAAGAAGGCATATATTACACTTTGAAATATTTACTCTGACTTCATAAGTTTTTTGTATCACCAGGTTCTAAAATCGGACATTTGGCAGTAGAAAACACTCTTTGAGCGAATTCTCACCAATACACATGTAATTTACATTGTTTACATAACCATGGCATTCCGTATTCCAAACATGTTTCATGCATCACGGATTCCTCAAACATGCATTTCTGAGCTGTGAACATGCGCATGACAGATGTTTCAACCACCAAACAAGTTACTTATGCACTTTGAAATAGTTCCTTGGACTTCGTTGCTTCTCCTATCACCAGTTTCAAGAATCACACTTTGATCCCAGAAAAACCCTCTTGGAGCGAATTCTACCCTAGAGATATGTAATTTGAATAGATTCCTTCAACATGATATTCCGTGTTCCGTACATGTTACATGCATGACGGATTCGACATACATGCATTCCTGAGTTGTGAGCATGTGGATTACTGATTTTTCATCCTCTATAAAAGGAATAATTTCATATAGACTTGTGTACCCATTTTCACAAGCTTTCCCTAACACAAGTTTCGAATTCGTTCATTTTTCACACAAGAATACTTCTGGAGTGTATTCAACCTAATAGATATATAATTTACATGAATTCCATCAACATGGCATTCCGGGTTCCGTACATGATACATGCATGACGGATTCGAGAAACATGCGTTTCTGAGTTGTGAGCATGTGGATTAGTGAACTTTCATCCACCAAAGAAGGCATATATTACACTTTGAAATATTTACTCTGACTTCATAAGTTTTTTGTATCACCAGGTTCTAAAATCGGACATGTGGCAGTAGAAAACACTCTTTGAGCGAATTCTCACCAATACACATGTAATTTACATTGTTTACATAACCATGGCATTCCGTATTCCGAACATGTTTCATGCATCACGGATTCCTCAAACATGCATTTCTGAGCTGTGAACATGCGCATGACAGATGTTTCAACCACCAAACAAGTTACTTATGCACTTTGAAATAGTTCCTTGGACTTCGTTGCTTCTCCTATCACCAGTTTCAAGAATCACACTTTGATCCCAGAAAAACCCTCTTGGAGCGAATTCTACCCTAGAGATATGTAATTTGAATAGATTCCTTCAACATGATATTCCGTGTTCCGTACATGTTACATGCATGACGGATTCGACATACATGCATTCCTGAGTTGTGACCATGTGGATTACTGATTTTTCATCCTCTATAAAAGGAATAATTTCATATAGACTCGTGTACACATTTTCACAAGCTTTCCTTAACACAAGTTTCGAATTCGTTCATTTTTCACAGAAGAATACTTCTGGAGTGTATTCAACCTAATAGATATATAATTTACATGAATTCCATCAACATGGCATTCCGGGTTCCGTACATGATACATGCATGACGGATTCGAGAAACATGCGTTTCTGAGTTGTGAGCATGTGGATTAGTGAACTTTCATCCACCAAAGAATGCATATATTGCACTTTGAAATATTTTCTCTGACTTCATAAGTTTTTTGTATCACCAGGTTCTAAAATCGGACATTTGGCAGTAGAAAACACTCTTTGAGCGAATTCTCACCAATACACATGCAATTTACATTGTTTACATAACCATGGCATTCCGTATTCCGAACATGTTTCATGCATCACGGATTCCTCAAACATGCATTTCTGAGCTGTGAACATGCGCATGACAGATGTTTCAACCACCAAACAAGTTACTTATGCACTTTGAAATAGTTCCTTGGACTTCGTTGCTTCTCCTATCACCAGTTTCAAGAATCACACTTTGATCCCAGAAAAACCCTCTTGGAGCGAATTCTACCCTAGAGATATGTAATTTGAATAGATTCCTTCAACATGATATTCCGTGTTCCGTACATGTTACATGCATGACGGATTCGACATACATGCATTCCTGAGTTGTGAGCATGTGGATTACTGATTTTTCATCCTCTATAAAAGGAATAATTTCATATAGACTCGTGTACACATTTTCACAAGCTTTCCCTAACACAAGTTTCGAATTCGTTCATTTTTCACAGAAGAATACTTCTGGAGTGTATTCAGCCTAATAGATGTATAATTTACATGAATTCCATCAACATGGCATTCCGGGTTCCGTACATGATACATGCATGACGGATTCGAGAAACATGCGTTTCTGAGTTGTGAGCATGTGGATTAGTGAACTTTCATCCACCAAAGAAGGCATATATTACACTTTGAAATATTTACTCTGACTTCATATGTTTTTTGTATCACCAGGTTCTAAAATCGGACATGTGGCAGTAGAAAACACTCTTTGAGCGAATTCTCACCAATACACATGTAATTTACATTGTTTACATAACCATGGCATTCCGTATTCCGAACATGTTTCATGCATCACGGATTCCTCAAACATGCATTTCTGAGCTGTGAACATGCGCATGACAGATATTTCAACCACCAAACAAGTTACTTATGCACTTTGAAATACTTCCTTGGACTTCGTTGATTCTCCTATCACCAGTTTCAAGAATCACACTTTGATCCCAGAAAAACCCTCTTGGAGCGAATTCTACCCTAGAGATATGTAACTTGAATAGATTCCTTCAACATGATATTCCGTGTTCCGTACATGTTACATGCATGACGGATTCGACATACATGCATTCCTGAGTTGTGACCATGTGGATTACTGATTTTTCATCCTCTATAAAAGGAATAATTTCATATAGACTCGTGTACACATTTTCACAAGCTTTCCCTAACACAAGTTTCGAATTCGTTCATTTTTCACAGAAGAATACTTCTGGAGTGTGTTCAACCTAATAGATGTATAATTTACATGAATTCCATCAACATGGCATTCCGGGTTCCGTACATGATACATGCATGACGGATTCGAGAAACATGCGTTTCTGAGTTGTGAGCATGTGGATTAGTGAACTTTCATCCACCAAAGAAGGCATATATTACACTTTGAAATATTTACTCTGACTTCATAAGTTTTTTGTATCACCAGGTTCTAAAATCGGACATTTGGCAGTAGAAAACACTCTTTGAGCGAATTCTCACCAATACACATGTAATTTACATTGTTTACATAACCATGGCATTCCGTATTCCGAACATGTTTCATGCATCACGGATTCCTCAAACATGCATTTCTGAGCTGTGAACATGCGCATGACAGATGTTTCAACCACCAAACAAGTTACTTATGCACTTTGAAATAGTTCCTTGGACTTCGTTGCTTCTCCTATCACCAGTTTCAAGAATCACACTTTGATCCCAGAAAAACCCTCTTGGAGCGAATTCTACCCTAGAGATATGTAATTTGAATAGATTCCTTCAACATGATATTCCGTGTTCCGTACATGTTACATGCATGACGGATTCGACATACATGCATTCCTGAGTTGTGACCATGTGGATTACTGATTTTTCATCCTCTATAAAAGGAATAATTTCATATAGACTCGTGTACACATTTTCACAAGCTTTCCCTAACACAAGTTTCGAATTCGTGCTTTTTTCACAGAACAATACTTCTGGAGTGTATTCAACCTAATAGATAAATAATTTACATGAATTCCATCAACATGGCATTCCGGGTTCCGTACATGATACATGCATGACGGATTCGAGAAACATGCGTTTCTGAGTTGTGAGCATGTGGATTAGTGAACTTTCATCCACCAAAGAAGGCATATATTGCACTTTGAAATATTTACTCTGACTTCATAAGTTTTTTGTATCACCAGGTTCTAAAATCGGACATTTGGCAGTAGAAAACACTCTTTGAGCGAATTCTCACCATTACACATGTAATTTACATTGTTTACATAACCATGGCATTCCGTATTCCGAACATGTTTCATGCATCACGGATTCCTCAAACATGCATTTCTGAGCTGTGAACATGCGCATGACAGATGTTTCAACCACCAAACAAGTTACTTATGCACTTTGAAATAGTTCCTTGGACTTCGTTGCTTCTCCTATCACCAGTTTCAAGAATCACACTTTGATCCCAGAAAAACCCTCTTGGAGCGAATTCTACCCTAGAGATATGTAATTTGAATAGATTCCTTCAACATGATATTCCGTGTTCCGTACATGTTACATGCATGACGGATTCGACATACATGCATTCCTGAGTTGTGAGCATGTGGATTACTGATTTTTCATCCTCTATAAAAGGAATAATTTCATATAGACTCGTGTACACATTTTCACAAGCTTTCCCTAACACAAGTTTCGAATTCGTTCATTTTTCACAGAAGAATACTTCTGGAGTGTATTCAACCTAATAGATATATAATTTACATGAATTCCATCAACATGGCATTCCGGGTTCCGTACATGATACATGCATGACGGATTCGAGAAACATGCGTTTCTGAGTTGTGAGCATGTGGATTAGTGAACTTTCATCCACCAAAGAAGGCATATATTGCACTTTGAAATATTTACTCTGACTTCATAAGTTTTTTGTATCACCAGGTTCTAAAATTGGACATTTGGCAGTAGAAAACACTCTTTGAGCGAATTCTCACCAATACACATGCAATTTACATTGTTTACATAACCATGGCATTCCGTATTCCGAACATGTTTCATGCATCACGGATTCCTCAAACATGCATTTCTGAGCTGTGAACATGCGCATGACAGATGTTTCAACCACCAAACAAGTTACTTATGCACTTTGAAATAGTTCCTTGGACTTCGTTGCTTCTCCTATCACCAGTTTCAAGAATCACACTTTGATCCCAGAAAAACCCTCTTGGAGCGAATTCTACCCTAGAGATATGTAATTTGAATAGATTCCTTCAACATGATATTCCGTGTTCCGTACATGTTACATGCATGACGGATTCGACATACATGCATTCCTGAGTTGTGAGCATGTGGATTACTGATTTTTCATCCTCTATAAAAGGAATAATTTCATATAGACTCGTGTACACATTTTCACAAGCTTTCCCTAACACAAGTTTCGAATTCGTTCATTTTTCACAGAAGAATACTTCTGGAGTGTATTCAGCCTAATAGATGTATAATTTACATGAATTCCATCAACATGGCATTCCGGGTTCCGTACATGATACATGCATGACGGATTCGAGAAACATGCGTTTCTGAGTTGTGAGCATGTGGATTAGTGAACTTTCATCCACCAAAGAAGGCATATATTACACTTTGAAATATTTACTCTGACTTCATATGTTTTTTGTATCACCAGGTTCTAAAATCGGACATGTGGCAGTAGAAAACACTCTTTGAGCGAATTCTCACCAATACACATGTAATTTACATTGTTTACATAACCATGGCATTCCGTATTCCGAACATGTTTCATGCATCACGGATTCCTCAAACATGCATTTCTGAGCTGTGAACATGCGCATGACAGATATTTCAACCACCAAACAAGTTACTTATGCACTTTGAAATACTTCCTTGGACTTCGTTGATTCTCCTATCACCAGTTTCAAGAATCACACTTTGATCCCAGAAAAACCCTCTTGGAGCGAATTCTACCCTAGAGATATGTAACTTGAATAGATTCCTTCAACATGATATTCCGTGTTCCGTACATGTTACATGCATGACGGATTCGACATACATGCATTCCTGAGTTGTGACCATGTGGATTACTGATTTTTCATCCTCTATAAAAGGAATAATTTCATATAGACTCGTGTACACATTTTCACAAGCTTTCCCTAACACAAGTTTCGAATTCGTTCATTTTTCACAGAAGAATACTTCTGGAGTGTGTTCAACCTAATAGATGTATAATTTACATGAATTCCATCAACATGGCATTCCGGGTTCCGTACATGATACATGCATGACGGATTCGAGAAACATGCGTTTCTGAGTTGTGAGCATGTGGATTAGTGAACTTTCATCCACCAAAGAAGGCATATATTACACTTTGAAATATTTACTCTGACTTCATAAGTTTTTTGTATCACCAGGTTCTAAAATCGGACATTTGGCAGTAGAAAACACTCTTTGAGCGAATTCTCACCAATACACATGTAATTTACATTGTTTACATAACCATGGCATTCCGTATTCCGAACATGTTTCATGCATCACGGATTCCTCAAACATGCATTTCTGAGCTGTGAACATGCGCATGACAGATGTTTCAACCACCAAACAAGTTACTTATGCACTTTGAAATAGTTCCTTGGACTTCGTTGCTTCTCCTATCACCAGTTTCAAGAATCACACTTTGATCCCAGAAAAACCCTCTTGGAGCGAATTCTACCCTAGAGATATGTAATTTGAATAGATTCCTTCAACATGATATTCCGTGTTCCGTACATGTTACATGCATGACGGATTCGACATACATGCATTCCTGAGTTGTGACCATGTGGATTACTGATTTTTCATCCTCTATAAAAGGAATAATTTCATATAGACTCGTGTACACATTTTCACAAGCTTTCCCTAACACAAGTTTCGAATTCGTGCTTTTTTCACAGAACAATACTTCTGGAGTGTATTCAACCTAATAGATAAATAATTTACATGAATTCCATCAACATGGCATTCCGGGTTCCGTACATGATACATGCATGACGGATTCGAGAAACATGCGTTTCTGAGTTGTGAGCATGTGGATTAGTGAACTTTCATCCACCAAAGAAGGCATATATTGCACTTTGAAATATTTACTCTGACTTCATAAGTTTTTTGTATCACCAGGTTCTAAAATCGGACATTTGGCAGTAGAAAACACTCTTTGAGCGAATTCTCACCATTACACATGTAATTTACATTGTTTACATAACCATGGCATTCCGTATTCCGAACATGTTTCATGCATCACGGATTCCTCAAACATGCATTTCTGAGCTGTGAACATGCGCATGACAGATGTTTCAACCACCAAACAAGTTACTTATGCACTTTGAAATAGTTCCTTGGACTTCGTTGCTTCTCCTATCACCAGTTTCAAGAATCACACTTTGATCCCAGAAAAACCCTCTTGGAGCGAATTCTACCCTAGAGATATGTAATTTGAATAGATTCCTTCAACATGATATTCCGTGTTCCGTACATGTTACATGCATGACGGATTCGACATACATGCATTCCTGAGTTGTGAGCATGTGGATTACTGATTTTTCATCCTCTATAAAAGGAATAATTTCATATAGACTCGTGTACACATTTTCACAAGCTTTCCCTAACACAAGTTTCGAATTCGTTCATTTTTCACAGAAGAATACTTCTGGAGTGTATTCAACCTAATAGATATATAATTTACATGAATTCCATCAACATGGCATTCCGGGTTCCGTACATGATACATGCATGACGGATTCGAGAAACATGCGTTTCTGAGTTGTGAGCATGTGGATTAGTGAACTTTCATCCACCAAAGAAGGCATATATTGCACTTTGAAATATTTACTCTGACTTCATAAGTTTTTTGTATCACCAGGTTCTAAAATTGGACATTTGGCAGTAGAAAACACTCTTTGAGCGAATTCTCACCAATACACATGCAATTTACATTGTTTACATAACCATGGCATTCCGTATTCCGAACATGTTTCATGCATCACGGATTCCTCAAACATGCATTTCTGAGCTGTGAACATGCGCATGACAGATGTTTCAACCACCAAACAAGTTACTTATGCACTTTGAAATAGTTCCTTGGACTTCGTTGCTTCTCCTATCACCAGTTTCAAGAATCACACTTTGATCCCAGAAAAACCCTCTTGGAGCGAATTCTACCCTAGAGATATGTAATTTGAATAGATTCCTTCAACATGATATTCCGTGTTCCGTACATGTTACATGCATGACGGATTCGACATACATGCATTCCTGAGTTGTGAGCATGTGGATTACTGATTTTTCATCCTCTATAAAAGGAATAATTTCATATAGACTCGTGTACCCATTTTCACAAGCTTTCCCTAACACAAGTTTCGAATTCGTTCATTTTTCACAGAAGAATACTTCTGGAGTGTATTCAGCCTAATAGATGTATAATTTACATGAATTCCATCAACATGGCATTCCGGGTTCCGTACATGATACATGCATGACGGATTCGAGAAACATGCGTTTCTGAGTTGTGAGCATTTGGATTAGTGATCTTTCATCCACCAAAGAAGGCATATATTACACTTTGAAATATTTACTCTGACTTCATAAGTTTTTTGTATCACCAGGTTCTAAAATCGGACATTTGGCAGTAGAAAACACTCTTTGAGCGAATTCTCACCAATACACATGTAATTTACATTGTTTACATAACCATGGCATTCCGTATTCCGAACATGTTTCATGCATCACGGATTCCTCAAACATGCATTTCTGAGCTGTGAACATGCGCATGACAGATGTTTCAACCACCAAACAAGTTACTTATGCACTTTGAAATAGTTCCTTGGACTTCGTTTCTTCTCCTATCACCAGTTTCAAGAATCACACTTTGATCCCAGAAAAACCCTCTTGGAGCGAATTCTACCCTAGGGATATGTAATTTGAATAGATTCCTTCAACATGATATTCCGTGTTCCGTACATGTTACATGCATGACGGATTCGACATACATGCATTCCTGAGTTGTGAGCATGTGGATTACTGATTTTTCATCCTCTATAAAAGGAATAATTTCATATAGACTTGTGTACACATTTTCACAAGCTTTCCCTAACACAAGTTTCGAATTCGTTCATTTTTCACACAAGAATACTTCTGGAGTGTATTCAACCTAATAGATATATAATTTACATGAATTCCATCAACATGGCATTCCGGGTTCCGTACATGATACATGCATGACGGATTCGAGAAACATGCGTTTCTGAGTTGTGAGCATGTGGATTAGTGAACTTTCATCCACCAAAGAAGGCATATATTACACTTTGAAATATTTACTCTGACTTCATAAGTTTTTTGTATCACCAGGTTCTAAAATCGGACATGTGGCAGTAGAAAACACTCTTTGAGCGAATTCTCACCAATACACATGTAATTTACATTGTTTACATAACCATGGCATTCCGTATTCCGAACATGTTTCATGCATCACGGATTCCTCAAACATGCATTTCTGAGCTGTGAACATGCGCATGACAGATATTTCAACCACCAAACAAGTTACTTATGCACTTTGAAATACTTCCTTGGACTTCGTTGCTTCTCCTATCACCAGTTTCAAGAATCACACTTTGATCCCAGAAAAACCCTCTTGGAGCGAATTCTACCCTAGAGATATGTAACTTGAATAGATTCCTTCAACATGATATTCCGTGTTCCGTACATGTTACATGCATGACGGATTCGACATACATGCATTCCTGAGTTGTGACCATGTGGATTACTGATTTTTCATCCTCTATAAAAGGAATAATTTCATATAGACTCGTGTACCCATTTTCACAAGCTTTCCCTAACACAAGTTTCGAATTCGTGCTTTTTTCACAGAACAATTCTTCTGGAGTGTATTCAACCTAATAGATAAATAATTTACATGAATTCCATCAACATGGCATTCCGGGTTCCGTACATGATACATGCATGACGGATTCGAGAAACATGCGTTTCTGAGTTGTGAGCATGTGGATTAGTGAACTTTCATCCACCAAAGAAGGCATATATTGCACTTTGAAATATTTACTCTGACTTCATAAGTTTTTTGTATCACCAGGTTCTAAAATCGGACATTTGGCAGTAGAAAACACTCTTTGAGCGAATTCTCACCAATACACATGTAATTTACATTGTTTACATAACCATGGCATTCCGTATTCCGAACATGTTTCATGCATCACGGATTCCTCAAACATGCATTTCTGAGCTGTGAACATGCGCATGACAGATGTTTCAACCACCAAACAAGTTACTTATGCACTTTGAAATAGTTCCTTGGACTTCGTTGCTTCTCCTATCACCAGTTTCAAGAATCACACTTTGATCCCAGAAAAACCCTCTTGGAGCGAATTCTACCCTAGAGATATGTAATTTGAATAGATTCCTTCAACATGATATTCCGTGTTCCGTACATGTTACATGCATGACGGATTCGACATACATGCATTCCTGAGTTGTGAGCATGTGGATTACTGATTTTTCATCCTCTATAAAAGGAATAATTTCATATAGACTCGTGTACACATTTTCACAAGCTTTCCCTAACACAAGTTTCGAATTCGTTCATTTTTCACAGAAGAATACTTCTGGAGTGTATTCAGCCTAATAGATGTATAATTTACATGAATTCCATCAACATGGCATTCCGGGTTCCGTACATGATACATGCATGACGGATTCGAGAAACATGCGTTTCTGAGTTGTGAGCATGTGGATTAGTGAACTTTCATCCACCAAAGAAGGCATATATTACACTTTGAAATATTTACTCTGACTTCATAAGTTTTTTGTATCACCAGGTTCTAAAATCGGACATGTGGCAGTAGAAAACACTCTTTGAGCGAATTCTCACCAATACACATGTAATTTTCATTGTTTACATAACCATGGCATTCCGTATTCCGAACATGTTTCATGCATCACGGATTCCTCAAACATGCATTTCTGAGCTGTGAACATGCGCATGACAGATATTTCAACCACCAAACAAGTTACTTATGCACTTTGAAATACTTCCTTGGACTTCGTTGATTCTCCTATCACCAGTTTCAAGAATCACACTTTGATCCCAGAAAAACCCTCTTGGAGCGAATTCTACCCTAGAGATATGTAACTTGAATAGATTCCTTCAACATGATATTCCGTGTTCCGTACATGTTACATGCATGACGGATTCGACATACATGCATTCCTGAGTTGTGACCATGTGGATTACTGATTTTTCATCCTCTATAAAAGGAATAATTTCATATAGACTCGTGTACCCATTTTCACAAGCTTTCCCTAACACAAGTTTCGAATTCGTTCATTTTTCACAGAAGAATACTTCTGGAGTGTGTTCAACCTAATAGATGTATAATTTACATGAATTCCATCAACATGGCATTCCGGGTTCCGTACATGATACATGCATGACGGATTCGAGAAACATGCGTTTCTGAGTTGTGAGCATGTGGATTAGTGAACTTTCATCCACCAAAGAAGGCATATATTACACTTTGAAATATTTACTCTGACTTCATAAGTTTTTTGTATCACCAGGTTCTAAAATCGGACATTTGGCAGTAGAAAACCCTCTTTGAGCGAATTCTCACCAATACACATGTAATTTACATTGTTTACATAACCATGGCATTCCGTATTCCGAACATGTTTCATGCATCACGGATTCCTCAAACATGCATTTCTGAGCTGTGAACATGCGCATGACAGATGTTTCAACCACCAAACAAGTTACTTATGCACTTTGAAATAGTTCCTTGGACTTCGTTGCTTCTCCTATCACCAGTTTCAAGAATCACACTTTGATCCCAGAAAAACCCTCTTGGAGCGAATTCTACCCTAGAGATATGTAATTTGAATAGATTCCTTCAACATGATATTCCGTGTTCCGTACATGTTACATGCATGACGGATTCGACATACATGCATTCCTGAGTTGTGAGCATGTGGATTACTGATTTTTCATCCTCTATAAAAGGAATAATTTCATATAGACTCGTGTACACATTTTCACAAGCTTTCCCTAACACAAGTTTCGAATTCGTGCTTTTTTCACAGAACAATACTTCTGGAGTGTATTCAACCTAATAGATAAATAATTTACATGAATTCCATCAACATGGCATTCCGGGTTCCGTACATGATACATGCATGACGGATTCGAGAAACATGCGTTTCTGAGTTGTGAGCATGTGGATTAGTGAACTTTCATCCACCAAAGAAGGCATATATTGCACTTTGAAATATTTACTCTGACTTCATAAGTTTTTTGTATCACCAGGTTCTAAAATCGGACATTTGGCAGTAGAAAACACTCTTTGAGCGAATTCTCACCAATACACATGTAATTTACATTGTTTACATAACCATGGCATTCCGTATTCCGAACATGTTTCATGCATCACGGATTCCTCAAACATGCATTTCTGAGCTGTGAACATGCGCATGACAGATGTTTCAACCACCAAACAAGTTACTTATGCACTTTGAAATAGTTCCTTGGACTTCGTTGCTTCTCCTATCACCAGTTTCAAGAATCACACTTTGATCCCAGAAAAACCCTCTTGGAGCGAATTCTACCCTAGAGATATGTAATTTGAATAGATTCCTTCAACATGATATTCCGTGTTCCGTACATGTTACATGCATGACGGATTCGACATACATGCATTCCTGAGTTGTGAGCATGTGGATTACTGATTTTTCATCCTCTATAAAAGGAATAATTTCATATAGACTCGTGTACACATTTTCACAAGCTTTCCCTAACACAAGTTTCGAATTCGTTCATTTTTCACAGAAGAATACTTCTGGAGTGTATTCAACCTAATAGATATATAATTTACATGAATTCCATCAACATGGCATTCCGGGTTCCGTACATGATACATGCATGACGGATTCGAGAAACATGCGTTTCTGAGTTGTGAGCATGTGGATTAGTGAACTTTCATCCACCAAAGAAGGCATATATTGCACTTTGAAATATTTACTCTGACTTCATAAGTTTTTTGTATCACCAGGTTCTAAAATTGGACATTTGGCAGTAGAAAACACTCTTTGAGCGAATTCTCACCAATACACATGCAATTTACATTGTTTACATAACCATGGCATTCCGTATTCCGAACATGTTTCATGCATCACGGATTCCTCAAACATGCATTTCTGAGCTGTGAACATGCGCATGACAGATGTTTCAACCACCAAACAAGTTACTTATGCACTTTGAAATAGTTCCTTGGACTTCGTTGCTTCTCCTATCACCAGTTTCAAGAATCACACTTTGATCCCAGAAAAACCCTCTTGGAGCGAATTCTACCCTAGAGATATGTAATTTGAATAGATTCCTTCAACATGATATTCCGTGTTCCGTACATGTTACATGCATGACGGATTCGACATACATGCATTCCTGAGTTGTGAGCATGTGGATTACTGATTTTTCATCCTCTATAAAAGGAATAATTTCATATAGACTCGTGTACCCATTTTCACAAGCTTTCCCTAACACAAGTTTCGAATTCGTTCATTTTTCACAGAAGAATACTTCTGGAGTGTATTCAGCCTAATAGATGTATAATTTACATGAATTCCATCAACATGGCATTCCGGGTTCCGTACATGATACATGCATGACGGATTCGAGAAACATGCGTTTCTGAGTTGTGAGCATTTGGATTAGTGAACTTTCATCCACCAAAGAAGGCATATATTACACTTTGAAATATTTACTCTGACTTCATAAGTTTTTTGTATCACCAGGTTCTAAAATCGGACATTTGGCAGTAGAAAACACTCTTTGAGCGAATTCTCACCAATACACATGTAATTTACATTGTTTACATAACCATGGCATTCCGTATTCCGAACATGTTTCATGCATCACGGATTCCTCAAACATGCATTTCTGAGCTGTGAACATGCGCATGACAGATGTTTCAACCACCAAACAAGTTACTTATGCACTTTGAAATAGTTCCTTGGACTTCGTTGCTTCTCCTATCACCAGTTTCAAGAATCACACTTTGATCCCAGAAAAACCCTCTTGGAGCGAATTCTACCCTAGAGATATGTAACTTGAATAGATTCCTTCAACATGATATTCCGTGTTCCGTTCATGTTACATGCATGACGGATTCGACATACATGCATTCCTGAGTTGTGACCATGTGGATTACTGATTTTTCATCCTCTATAAAAGGAATAATTTCATATAGACTCGTGTACCCATTTTCACAAGCTTTCCCTAACACAAGTTTCGAATTCGTGCTTTTTTCACAGAACAATACTTCTGGAGTGTATTCAACCTAATAGATAAATAATTTACATGAATTCCATCAACATGGCATTCCGGGTTCCGTACATGATACATGCATGACGGATTCGAGAAACATGCGTTTCTGAGTTGTGAGCATGTGGATTAGTGAACTTTCATCCACCAAAGAAGGCATATATTGCACTTTGAAATATTTACTCTGACTTCATAAGTTTTTTGTATCACCAGGTTCTAAAATCGGACATTTGGCAGTAGAAAACACTCTTTGAGCGAATTCTCACCAATACACATGTAATTTACATTGTTTACATAACCATGGCATTCCGTATTCCGAACATGTTTCATGCATCACGGATTCCTCAAACATGCATTTCTGAGCTGTGAACATGCGCATGACAGATGTTTCAACCACCAAACAAGTTACTTATGCACTTTGAAATAGTTCCTTGGACTTCGTTGCTTCTCCTATCACCAGTTTCAAGAATCACACTTTGATCCCAGAAAAACCCTCTTGGAGCGAATTCTACCCTAGAG
Source organism: Vicugna pacos (assembly GCF_048564905.1). Taxonomy (NCBI): domain Eukaryota; kingdom Metazoa; phylum Chordata; class Mammalia; order Artiodactyla; family Camelidae; genus Vicugna; species Vicugna pacos. Next base: position 45,682,371 of record NW_027328740.1, on the reverse strand, counting down.
ATATGTAATTTGAATAGATTCCTTCAACATGATATTCCGTGTTCCGTACATGTTACATGCATGACGGATTCGACATACATGCATTCCTGAGTTGTGAGCATGTGGATTACTGATTTTTCATCCTCTATAAAAGGAATAATTTCATATAGACTCGTGTACCCATTTTCACAAGCTTTCCCTAACACAAGTTTCGAATTCGTTCATTTTTCACAGAAGAATACTTCTGGAGTGTATTCAGCCTAATAGATGTATAATTTACATGAATTCCATCAACATGGCATTCCAGGTTCCGTACATGATACATGCATGACGGATTCGAGAAACATGCGTTTCTGAGTTGTGAGCATTTGGATTAGTGAACTTTCATCCACCAAAGAAGGCATATATTACACTTTGAAATATTTACTCTGACTTCATAAGTTTTTTGTATCACCAGGTTCTAAAATCGGACATTTGGCAGTAGAAAACACTCTTTGAGCGAATTCTCACCAATACACATGTAATTTACATTGTTTACATAACCATGGCATTCCGTATTCCGAACATGTTTCATGCATCACGGATTCCTCAAACATGCATTTCTGAGCTGTGAACATGCGCATGACAGATGTTTCAACCACCAAACAAGTTACTTATGCACTTTGAAATAGTTCCTTGGACTTCGTTGCTTCTCCTATCACCAGTTTCAAGAATCACACTTTGATCCCAGAAAAACCCTCTTGGAGCGAATTCTACCCTAGAGATATGTAACTTGAATAGATTCCTTCAACATGATATTCCGTGTTCCGTTCATGTTACATGCATGACGGATTCGACATACATGCATTCCTGAGTTGTGACCATGTGGATTACTGATTTTTCATCCTCTATAAAAGGAATAATTTCATATAGACTCGTGTACCCATTTTCACAAGCTTTCCCTAACACAAGTTTCGAATTCGTGCTTTTTTCACAGAACAATACTTCTGGAGTGTATTCAACCTAATAGATAAATAATTTACATGAATTCCATCAACATGGCATTCCGGGTTCCGTACATGATACATGCATGACGGATTCGAGAAACATGCGTTTCTGAGTTGTGAGCATGTGGATTAGTGAACTTTCATCCACCAAAGAAGGCATATATTGCACTTTGAAATATTTACTCTGACTTCATAAGTTTTTTGTATCACCAGGTTCTAAAATCGGACATTTGGCAGTAGAAAACACTCTTTGAGCGAATTCTCACCAATACACATGTAATTTACATTGTTTACATAACCATGGCATTCCGTATTCCGAACATGTTTCATGCATCACGGATTCCTCAAACATGCATTTCTGAGCTGTGAACATGCGCATGACAGATGTTTCAACCACCAAACAAGTTACTTATGCACTTTGAAATAGTTCCTTGGACTTCGTTGCTTCTCCTATCACCAGTTTCAATAATCACACTTTGATCCCAGAAAAACCCTCTTGGAGCGAATTCTACCCTAGAGATATGTAATTTGAATAGATTCCTTCAACATGATATTCCGTGTTCCGTACATGTTACATGCATGACGGATTCGACATACATGCATTCCTGAGTTGTGACCATGTGGATTACTGATTTTTCATCCTCTATAAAAGGAATAATTTCATATAGACTCGTGTACACATTTTCACAAGCTTTCCCTAACACAAGTTTCGAATTCGTTCATTTTTCACAGAAGAATACTTCTGGAGTGTATTCAACCTAATAGATATATAATTTACATGAATTCCATCAACATGGCATTCCGGGTTCCGTACATGATACATGCATGACGGATTCGAGAAACATGCGTTTCTGAGTTGTGAGCATGTGGATTAGTGAACTTTCATCCACCAAAGAAGGCATATATTGCACTTTGAAATATTTACTCTGACTTCATAAGTTTTTTGTATCACCAGGTTCTAAAATTGGACATTTGGCAGTAGAAAACACTCTTTGAGCGAATTCTCACCAATACACATGCAATTTACATTGTTTACATAACCATGGCATTCCGTATTCCGAACATGTTTCATGCATCACGGATTCCTCAAACATGCATTTCTGAGCTGTGAACATGCGCATGACAGATGTTTCAACCACCAAACAAGTTACTTATGCACTTTGAAATACTTCCTTGGACTTCGTTGCTTCTCCTATCACCAGTTTCAAGAATCACACTTTGATCCCAGAAAAACCCTCTTGGAGCGAATTCTACCCTAGAGATATGTAATTTGAATAGATTCCTTCAACATGATATTCCGTGTTCCGTACATGTTACATGCATGACGGATTCGACATACATGCATTCCTGAGTTGTGAGCATGTGGATTACTGATTTTTCATCCTCTATAAAAGGAATAATTTCATATAGACTCGTGTACCCATTTTCACAAGCTTTCCCTAACACAAGTTTCGAATTCGTTCATTTTTCACAGAAGAATACTTCTGGAGTTTATTCAGCCTAATAGATGTATAATTTACATGAATTCCATCAACATGGCATTCCGGGTTCCGTACATGATACATGCATGACGGATTCGAGAAACATGCGTTTCTGAGTTGTGAGCATTTGGATTAGTGAACTTTCATCCACCAAAGAAGGCATATATTACACTTTGAAATATTTACTCTGACTTCATAAGTTTTTTGTATCACCAGGTTCTAAAATCGGACATTTGGCAGTAGAAAACACTCTTTGAGCGAATTCTCACCAATACACATGTAATTTACATTGTTTACATAACCATGGCATTCCGTATTCCGAACATGTTTCATGCATCACGGATTCCTCAAACATGCATTTCTGAGCTGTGAACATGCGCATGACAGATGTTTCAACCACCAAACAAGTTACTTATGCACTTTGAAATAGTTCCTTGGACTTCGTTGCTTCTCCTATCACCAGTTTCAAGAATCACACTTTGATCCCAGAAAAACCCTCTTGGAGCGAATTCTACCCTAGAGATATGTAACTTGAATAGATTCCTTCAACATGATATTCCGTGTTCCGTTCATGTTACATGCATGACGGATTCGACATACATGCATTCCTGAGTTGTGACCATGTGGATTACTGATTTTTCATCCTCTATAAAAGGAATAATTTCATATAGACTCGTGTACCCATTTTCACAAGCTTTCCCTAACACAAGTTTCGAATTCGTGCTTTTTTCACAGAACAATACTTCTGGAGTGTATTCAACCTAATAGATATATAATTTACATGAATTCCATCAACATTGCATTCCGGGTTCCGTACATGATACATGCATGACGGATTCGAGAAACATGCGTTTCTGAGTTGTGAGCATGTGGATTAGTGAACTTTCATCCACCAAAGAAGGCATATATTGCACTTTGAAATATTTACTCTGACTTCATAAGTTTTTTGTATCACCAGGTTCTAAAATCGGACATTTGGCAGTAGAAAACACTATTTGAGCGAATTCTCACCAATACACATGTAATTTACATTGTTTACATAACCATGGCATTCCGTATTCCGAACATGTTTCATGCATCACGGATTCCTCAAACATGCATTTCTGAGCTGTGAACATGCGCATGACAAATGTTTCAACCACCAAACAAGTTACTTATGCACTTTGAAATAGTTCCTTGGACTTCGTTGCTTCTCCTATCACCAGTTTCAAGAATCACACTTTGATCCCAGAAAAACCCTCTTGGAGCGAATTCTACCCTAGAGATATGTAATTTGAATAGATTCCTTCAACATGATATTCCGTGTTCCGTACATGTTACATGCATGACGGATTCGACATACATGCATTCCTGAGTTGTGACCATGTGGATTACTGATTTTTCATCCTCTATAAAAGGAATAATTTCATATAGACTCGTGTACACATTTTCACAAGCTTTCCCTAACACAAGTTTCGAATTCGTTCATTTTTCACAGAAGAATACTTCTGGAGTGTATTCAACCTAATAGATATATAATTTACATGAATTCCATCAACATGGCATTCCGGGTTCCGTACATGATACATGCATGACGGATTCGAGAAACATGCGTTTCTGAGTTGTGAGCATGTGGATTAGTGAACTTTCATCCACCAAAGAAGGCATATATTGCACTTTGAAATATTTACTCTGACTTCATAAGTTTTTTGTATCACCAGGTTCTAAAATCGGACATTTGGCAGTAGAAAACACTCTTTGAGCGAATTCTCACCAATACACATGTAATTTACATTGTTTACATAACCATGGCATTCCGTATTCCGAACATGTTTCATGCATCACGGATTCCTCAAACATGCATCTCTGAGCTGTGAACATGCGCATGACAGATATTTCAACCACCAAACAAGTTACTTATGCACTTTGAAATAGTTCCTTGGACTTCGTTGCTTCTCCTATCACCAGTTTCAAGAATCACACTTTGATCCCAGAAAAACCCTCTTGGAGCGAATTCTACCCTAGAGATATGTAATTTGAATAGATTCCTTCAACATGATATTCCGTGTTCCGTACATGTTACATGCATGACGGATTCGACATACATGCATTCCTGAGTTGTGAGCATGTGGATTACTGATTTTTCATCCTCTATAAAAGGAATAATTTCATATAGACTCGTGTACACATTTTCACAAGCTTTCCCTAACACAAGTTTCGAATTCGTTCATTTTTCACAGAAGAATACTTCTGGAGTGTATTCAACCTAATAGATATATAATTTACATGAATTCCATCAACATGGCATTCCGGGTTCCGTACATGATACATGCATGACGGATTCGAGAAACATGCGTTTCTGAGTTGTGAGCATGTGGATTAGTGAACTTTCATCCACCAAAGAAGGCATATATTGCACTTTGAAATATTTACTCTGACTTCATAAGTTTTTTGTATCACCAGGTTCTAAAATTGGACATTTGGCAGTAGAAAACACTCTTTGAGCGAATTCTCACCAATACACATGCAATTTACATTGTTTACATAACCATGGCATTCCGTATTCCGAACATGTTTCATGCATCACGGATTCCTCAAACATGCATTTCTGAGCTGTGAACATGCGCATGACAGATGTTTCAACCACCAAACAAGTTACTTATGCACTTTGAAATAGTTCCTTGGACTTCGTTGCTTCTCCTATCACCAGTTTCAAGAATCACACTTTGATCCCAGAAAAACCCTCTTGGAGCGAATTCTACCCTAGAGATATGTAATTTGAATAGATTCCTTCAACATGATATTCCGTGTTCCGTACATGTTACATGCATGACGGATTCGACATACATGCATTCCTGAGTTGTGAGCATGTGGATTACTGATTTTTCATCCTCTATAAAAGGAATAATTTCATATAGACTCGTGTACCCATTTTCACAAGCTTTCCCTAACACAAGTTTCGAATTCGTTCATTTTTCACAGAAGAATACTTCTGGAGTGTATTCAGCCTAATAGATGTATAATTTACATGAATTCCATCAACATGGCATTCCGGGTTCCGTACATGATACATGCATGACGGATTCGAGAAACATGCGTTTCTGAGTTGTGAGCATTTGGATTAGTGAACTTTCATCCACCAAAGAAGGCATATATTACACTTTGAAATATTTACTCTGACTTCATAAGTTTTTTGTATCACCAGGTTCTAAAATCGGACATTTGGCAGTAGAAAACACTCTTTGAGCGAATTCTCACCAATACACATGTAATTTACATTGTTTACATAACCATGGCATTCCGTATTCCGAACATGTTTCATGCATCACGGATTCCTCAAACATGCATTTCTGAGCTGTGAACATGCGCATGACAGATGTTTCAACCACCAAACAAGTTACTTATGCACTTTGAAATAGTTCCTTGGACTTCGTTGCTTCTCCTATCACCAGTTTCAAGAATCACACTTTGATCCCAGAAAAACCCTCTTGGAGCGAATTCTACCCTAGAGATATGTAACTTGAATAGATTCCTTCAACATGATATTCCGTGTTCCGTTCATGTTACATGCATGACGGATTCGACATACATGCATTCCTGAGTTGTGACCATGTGGATTACTGATTTTTCATCCTCTATAAAAGGAATAATTTCATATAGACTCGTGTACCCATTTTCACAAGCTTTCCCTAACACAAGTTTCGAATTCGTGCTTTTTTCACAGAACAATACTTCTGGAGTGTATTCAACCTAATAGATAAATAATTTACATGAATTCCATCAACATGGCATTCCGGGTTCCGTACATGATACATGCATGACGGATTCGAGAAACATGCGTTTCTGAGTTGTGAGCATGTGGATTAGTGAACTTTCATCCACCAAAGAAGGCATATATTGCACTTTGAAATATTTACTCTGACTTCATAAGTTTTTTGTATCACCAGGTTCTAAAATCGGACATTTGGCATTAGAAAACACTCTTTGAGCGAATTCTCACCAATACACATGTAATTTACATTGTTTACATAACCATGGCATTCCGTATTCCGAACATGTTTCATGCATCACGGATTCCTCAAACATGCATTTCTGAGCTGTGAACATGCGCATGACAAATGTTTCAACCACCAAACAAGTTACTTATGCACTTTGAATTAGTTTCTTGGACTTCGTTGCTTCTCCTATCACCAGTTTCAAGAATCACACTTTGATCCCAGAAAAACCCTCTTGGAGCGAATTCTACCCTAGAGATATGTAATTTGAATAGATTCCTTCAACATGATATTCCGTGTTCCGTACATGTTACATGCATGACGGATTCGACATACATGCATTCCTGAGTTGTGACCATGTGGATTACTGATTTTTCATCCTCTATAAAAGGAATAATTTCATATAGACTCGTGTACACATTTTCACAAGCTTTCCCTAACACAAGTTTCGAATTCGTTCATTTTTCACAGAAGAATACTTCTGGAGTGTATTCAACCTAATAGATATATAATTTACATGAATTCCATCAACATGGCATTCCGGGTTCCGTACATGATACATGCATGACGGATTCGAGAAACATGCGTTTCTGAGTTGTGAGCATGTGGATTAGTGAACTTTCATCCACCAAAGAAGGCATATATTACACTCTGAAATATTTACTCTGACTTCATAAGTTTTTTGTATCACCAGGTTCTAAAATCGGACATTTGGCAGTAGAAAACACTCTTTGAGCGAATTCTCACCAATACACATGTAATTTATATTGTTTACATAAACATGGCATTCCGTATTCCGAACATGTTTCATGCATCACGGATTCCTCAAACATGCATTTCTGAGCTGTGAACATGCGCATGACAGATGTTTCAACCACCAAACAAGTTACTTATGCACTTTGAAATAGTTCCTTGGACTTCGTTGCTTCTCCTATCACCAGTTTCAAGAATCACACTTTGATCCCAGAAAAACCCTCTTGGAGCGAATTCTACCCTAGAGATATGTAACTTGAATAGATTCCTTCAACATGATATTCCGTGTTCTGTACATGTTACATGCATGACGGATTCGACATACATGCATTCCTGAGTTGTGACCAAGTGGATTACTGATTTTTCATCCTCTATAAAAGGAATAATTTCATATAGACTCGTGTACCCATTTTCACAAGCTTTCCCTAACACAAGTTTCGAATTCGTTCATTTTTCACAGAAGAATACTTCTGGAGTGTATTCAACCTAATAGATATATAATTCACATGAATTCCATCAACATGGCATTCCGGGTTCCGTACATGATACATGCATGACGGATTCGAGAAACATGCGTTTCTGAGTTGTGAGCATGTGGATTAGTGAACTTTCATCCACCAAAGAAGGCATATATTGCACTTTGAAATATTTACTCTGACTTCATAAGTTTTTTGTATCACCAGGTTCTAAAATCGGACATTTGGCAGTAGAAAACACTCTTTGAGCGAATTCTCACCAATACACATGTAATTTACATTGTTTACATAACCATGGCATTCCGTATTCCGAACATGTTTCATGCATCACGGATTCCTCAAACATGCATTTCTGAGCTGTGAACATGCGCATGACAGATGTTTCAACCACCAAACAAGTTACTTATGCACTTTGAAATAGTTCCTTGGACTTCGTTGCTTCTCCTATCACCAGTTTCAAGAATCACACTTTGATCCCAGAAAAACCCTCTTGGAGCGAATTCTACCCTAGAGATATGTAATTTGAATAGATTCCTTCAACATGATATTCCGTGTTCCGTACATGTTACATGCATGACGGATTCGACATACATGCATTCCTGAGTTGTGACCATGTGGATTACTGATTTTTCATCCTCTATAAAAGGAATTATTTCATATAGACTCGTGTACACATTTTCACAAGCTTTCCCTAACACAAGTTTCGAATTCGTTCATTTTTCACAGAAGAATACTTCAGGAGTGTATTCAACCTAATAGATATATAATTTACATGAATTCCATCAACATGGCATTCCGGGTTCCGTACATGATACATGCATGACGGATTCGAGAAACATGCGTTTCTGAGTTGTGAGCATGTGGATTAGTGACCTTTCATCCACCAAATAAGGCATATATTGCACTCTGAAATATTTACTCTGACTTCATAAGTTTTTTGTATCACCAGGTTCTAAAATCGGACATTTGGCAGTAGAAAACACTCTTTGAGCGAATTCTCACCAATACACATGTAATTTACATTGTTTACATAACCATGGCATTCCGTATTCCGAACATGTTTCATGCATCACGGATTCCTCAAACATGCATTTCTGAGCTGTGAACATGCGCATGACAGATGTTTCAACCACCAAACAAGTTACTTATGCACTTTGAAATAGTTCCTTGGACTTCGTTGCTTCTCCTATCACCAGTTTCAAGAATCACACTTTGATCCCAGAAAAACCCTCTTGGAGCGAATTCTACCCTAGAGATATGTAATTTGAATAGATTCCTTCAACATGATATTCCGTGTTCCGTACATGTTACATGCATGACGGATTCGACATACATGCATTCCTGAGTTGTGACCATGTGGATTACTGATTTTTCATCCTCTATAAAAGGAATAATTTCATATAGACTCGTGTACACATTTTCACAAGCTTTCCCTAACACAAGTTTCGAATTCGTTCATTTTTCACAGAAGAATACTTCTGGAGTGTATTCAACCTAATAGATATATAATTTACATGAATTCCATCAACATGGCATTCCGGGTTCCGTACATGATACATGCATGACGGATTCGAGAAACATGCGTTTCTGAGTTATGAGCATGTGGATTAGTGAACTTTCATCCACCAAAGAAGGCATATATTGCACTTTGAAATATTTACTCTGACTTCATAAGTTTTTTGTATCACCAGGTTCTAAAATCGGACATTTGGCAGTAGAAAACACTCTTTGAGCGAATTCTCACCAATACACATGTAATTTACATTGTTTACATAACCATGGCATTCCGTATTCCGAACATGTTTCATGCATCACGGATTCCTCAAACATGCATTTCTGAGCTGTGAACATGCGCATGACAGATGTTTCAACCACCAAACAAGTTACTTATGCACTTTGAAATAGTTCCTTGGACTTCGTTGCTTCTCCTATCACCAGTTTCAAGAATCACACTTTGATCCCAGAAAAACCCTCTTGGAGCGAATTCTACCCTAGAGATATGTAATTTGAATAGATTCCTTCAACATGATATTCCGTGTTCCGTACATGTTACATGCATGACGGATTTGACATACATGCATTCCTGAGTTGTGACCATGTGGATTACTGATTTTTCATCCTCTATAAAAGGAATAATTTCATATAGACTCGTGTACACATTTTCACAAGCTTTCCCTAACACAAGTTTCGAATTCGTTCATTTTTCACAGAAGAATACTTCTGGAGTGTATTCAACCTAATAGATATATAATTTACATGAATTCCATCAACATGGCATTCCGGGTTCCGTACATGATACATGCATGACGGATTCGAGAAACATGCGTTTCTGAGTTGTGAGCATGTGGATTAGTGAACTTTCATCCACCAAAGAAGGCATATATTGCACTTTGAAATATTTACTCTGACTTCATAAGTTTTTTGTATCACCAGGTTCTAAAATCGGACATTTGGCAGTAGAAAACACTCTTTGAGCGAATTCTCACCAATACACATGTAATTTACATTGTTTACATAACCATGGCATTCCGTATTCCGAACATGTTTCATGCATCACGGATTCCTCAAACATGCATTTCTGAGCTGTGAACATGCGCATGACAGATGTTTCAACCACCAAAAAAGTTACTTATGCACTTTGAAATAGTTCCTTGAACTTCGTTGCTTCTCCTATCACCAGTTTCTAGAATCACACTTTGATCCCAGAAAAACCCTCTTGGAGCGAATTCTACCCTAGAGATATGTAATTTGAATAGATTCCTTCAACATGATATTCCGTGTTCCGTACATGTTACATGCATGACGGATTCGACATACATGCATTCCTGAGTTGTGACCATGTGGATTACTGATTTTTCATCCTCTATAAAAGGAATAATTTCATATAGACTCGTGTACACATTTTCACAAGCTTTCCCTAACACAAGTTTCGAATTCGTTCATTTTTCACAGAAGAATACTTCTGGAGTGTATTCAACCTAATAGATATATAATTTACATGAATTCCATCAACATGGCATTCCGGGTTCCGTACATGATACATGCATGACGGATTCGAGAAACATGGGTTTCTGAGTTGTGAGCATGTGGATTAGTGAACTTTCATCCACCAAATAAGGCATATATTACACTCTGAAATATTTACTCTGACTTCATAAGTTTTTTGTATCACCAGGTTCTAAATCGGACATTTCGCAGTAGAAAACACTCTTTGAGCGAATTCTCACCAATACACATGTAATTTACATTGTTTACATAACCATGGCATTCCGTATTCCGAACATGTTTCATGCATCACGGATTCCTCAAACATGCATTTCTGAGCTGTGAACATGCGCATGACAGATGTTTCAACCACCAAACAAGTTACTTATGCACTTTGAAATAGTTCCTTGGACTTCGTTGCTTCTCCTATCACCAGTTTCAAGAATCACACTTTGATCCCAGAAAAACCCTCTTGGAGCGAATTCTACCCTAGAGATATGTAATTTGAATAGATTCCTTCAACATGATATTCCGTGTTCCGTACATGTTACATGCATGACGGATTCGACATACATGCATTCCTGAGTTGTGACCATGTGGATTACTGATTTTTCATCCTCTATAAAAGGAATAATTTCATATAGACTCGTGTACACATTTTCACAAGCTTTCCCTAACACAAGTTTCGAATTCGTTCATTTTTCACAGAAGAATACTTCTGGAGTGTATTCAACCTAATAGATATATAATTTACATGAATTCCATCAACATGGCATTCTGGGTTCCGTACATGATACATGCATGACGGATTCGAGAAACATGCGTTTCTGAGTTGTGAGCATGTGGATTAGTGAACTTTCATCCACCAAAGAAGGCATATATTGCACTTTGAAATATTTACTCTGACTTCATAAGTTTTTTGTATCACCAGGTTCTAAAATCGGACATTTGGCAGTAGAAAACACTCTTTGAGCGAATTCTCACCAATACACATGTAATTTACATTGTTTACATAACCATGGCATTCCGTATTCCGAACATGTTTCATGCATCACGGATTCCTCAAACATGCATTTCTGAGCTGTGAACATGCGCATGACAGATGTTTCAACCACCAAACAAGTTACTTATGCACTTTGAAATAGTTCCTTGGACTTCGTTGCTTCTCCTATCACCAGTTTCAAGAATCACACTTTGATCCCAGAAAAACCCTCTTGGAGCGAATTCTACCCTAGAGATATGTAATTTGAATAGATTCCTTCAACATGATATTCCGTGTTCCGTACATGTTACATACATGACGGATTCGACAAACATGCATTCCTGAGTTGTGAGCATGTGGATTACTGATTTTTCATCCTCTATAAAAGGAATAATTTCATATAGACTCGTGTACACATTTTCACTAGCTTTCCCTTACACAAGTTTCGAATTCGTTCATTTTTCACAGAACAATACTTCTGGAGTGTATTCAACCTAATAGATATATAATTTACATGAATTCCATCAACATGGCATTCCGGGTTCCGTATATGATACATGCATGACGGATTCGAGAAACATGCGTTTCTGAGTTGTGAGCATGTGGATTAGTGAACTTTCATCCACCAAAGAAGGCATATATTGCAGTTTGAAATATTTACTCTGACTTCATAAGTTTTTTGTATCACCAGGTTCTAAAATCGGACATTTGGCAGTAGAAAACACTCTTTGAGCGAATTCTCACCAATACACATGTAATTTACATTGTTTACATAACCATGGCATTCCGTATTCCGAACATGTTTCATGCATCACGGATTCCTCAAACATGCATTTCTGAGCTGTGAACATGCGCATGACAGATGTTTCAACCACCAAACAAGTTACTTATGCACTTTGAAATAGTTCCTTGGACTTCGTTGCTTCTCCTATCACCAGTTTCAAGAATCACACTTTGATCCCAGAAAAACCCTCTTGGAGCGAATTCTACCCTAGAGATATGTAATTTGAATAGATTCCTTCAACATGATATTCCGTGTTCCGTACATGTTACATGCATGACGGGTTCGACATACATGCATTCCTGAGTTGTGACCATGTGGATTACTGATTTTTCATCCTCTATAAAAGGAATAATTTCATATAGACTCGTGTACACATTTTCACAAGCTTTCCCTAACACAAGTTTCGAATTCGTGCTTTTTTCACAGAAGAATACTTCTGGAGTGTATTCAACCTAATAGATATATAATTTACATGAATTCCATCAACATGGCATTCCGGGTTCCGTACATGATACATGCATGACGGATTCGAGAAACATGCGTTTCTGAGTTGTGAGCATGTGGATTAGTGAACTTTCATCCACCAAAGAAGGCATATATTGCACTTTGAAATATTTACTCTGACTTCATAAGTTTTTTGTAACACCAGGTTCTAAAATCGGACATTTGGCAGTAGAAAACACTCTTTGAGCGAATTCTCACCAATACACATGTAATTTACATTGTTTACATAACCATGGCATTCCGTATTCCGAACATGTTTCATGCATCACGGATTCCTCAAACATGCATTTCTGAGCTGTGAACATGCGCATGACAGATGTTTCAACCACCAAACAAGTTACTTATGCACTTTGAAATAGTTCCTTGGACTTCGTTGCTTCTCCTATCACCAGTTTCAAGAATCACACTTTGATCCCAGAAAAACCCTCTTGGAGCGAATTCTACCCTAGAGATATGTAATTTGAATAGATTCCTTCAACATGATATTCCGTGTTCCGTACATGTTACATGCATGACGGGTTCGACATACATGCATTCCTGAGTTGTGACCATGTGGATTACTGATTTTTCATCCTCTATAAAAGGAATAATTTCATATAGACTCGTGTACACATTTTCACAAGCTTTCCCTAACACAAGTTTCGAATTCGTTCATTTTTCACAGAAGAATACTTCTGGAGTGTATTCAACCTAATAGATATATAATTTACATGAATTCCATCAACATGGCATTCCGGGTTCCGTACATGATACATGCATGACGGATTCGAGAAACATGCGTTTCTGAGTTGTGAGCATGTGGATTAGTGAACTTTCATCCACCAAAGAAGGCATATATTACACTCTGAAATATTTACTCTGACTTCATAAGTTTTTTGTATCACCAGGTTCTAAAATCGGACATTTGGCAGTAGAAAACACTCTTTGAGCGAATTCTCACCAAAACACATGTAATTTACATTGTTTACATAACCATGGCATTCCGTATTCCGAACATGTTTCATGCATCATGGATTCCTCAAACATGCATTTCTGAGCTGTGAACATGCGCATGACAGATGTTTCAACCACCAAACAAGTTACTTATGCACTTTGAAATAGTTCCTTGGACTTCGTTGCTTCTCCTATCACCAGTTTCAAGAATCACACTTTGATCCCAGAAAAACCCTCTTGGAGCGAATTCTACCCTAGAGATATGTAATTTGAATAGATTCCTTCAACATGATATTCCGTGTTCCGTACATGTTACATGCATGACGGATTCGACATACATGCATTCCTGAGTTGTGACCATGTGGATTACTGATTTTTCATCCTCTATAAAAGGAATAATTTCATATAGACTCGTGTACACATTTTCACAAGCTTTCCCTAACACAAGTTTCGAATTCGTTCATTTTTCACAGAAGAATACTTCTGGAGTGTATTCAACCTAATAGATATATAATTTACATGAATTCCATCAACATGGCATTCCGGGTTCCGTACATGATACATGCATGACGGATTCGAGAAACATGCGTTTCTGAGTTGTGAGCATGTGGATTAGTGACCTTTCATCCACCAAAGAAGGCATATATTGCACTTTGAAATATTTACTCTGACTTCATAAGTTTTTTGTATCACCAGGTTCTAAAATCGGACATTTGGCAGTAGAAAACACTCTTTGAGCGAATTCTCACCAATACACATGTAATTTACATTGTTTACATAACCATGGCATTCCGTATTCCGAACATGTTTCATGCATCACGGATTCCTCAAACATGCATTTCTGAGCTGTGAACATGCGCATGACAGATGTTTCAACCACCAAACAAGTTACTTATGCACTTTGAAATAGTTCCTTGGACTTCGTTGCTTCTCCTATCACCAGTTTCAAGAATCACACTTTGATCCCAGAAAAACCCTCTTGGAGCGAATTCTACCCTAGAGATATGTAATTTGAATAGATTCCTTCAACATGATATTCCGTGTTCCGTACATGTTACATGCATGACGGATTCGACATACATGCATTCCTGAGTTGTGACCATGTGGATTACTGATTTTTCATCCTCTATAAAAGGAATAATTTCATATAGACTCGTGTACACATTTTCACAAGCTTTCCCTAACACAAGTTTCGAATTCGTTCATTTTTCACAGAAGAATACTTCTGGAGTGTATTCAACCTAATAGATATATAATTTACATGAAATCCATCAACATGGCATTCCGGGTTCCGTACATGATACATGCATGACGGATTCGAGAAACATGCGTTTCTGAGTTGTGAGCATGTGGATTAGTGACCTATCATCCACCAAAGAAGGCATATATTACACTTTGAAATATTTACTCTGACTTCATAAGTTTTCTGTATCACCAGGTTCTAAAATCGGACATTTGGCAGTAGAAAACACTCTTTGAGCGAATTCTCACCAATACACATGTAATTTACATTGTTTACATAACCATGGCATTCCGTATTCCGAACATGTTTCATGCATCACGGATTCCTCAAACATGCATTTCTGAGCTGTGAACATGCGCATGACAGATGTTTCAACCACCAAACAAGTTACTTATGCACTTTGAAATAGTTCCTTGGACTTCGTTGCTTCTCCTATCACCAGTTTCAAGAATCACACTTTGATCCCAGAAAAACCCTCTTGGAGCGAATTCTACCCTAGAGATATGTAATTTGAATAGATTCCTTCAACATGATATTCCGTGTTCCGTACATGTTACATGCATGACGGATTCGACATACATGCATTCCTGAGTTGTGACCATGTGGATTACTGATTTTTCATCCTCTATAAAAGGAATAATTTCATATAGACTCGTGTACACATTTTCACAAGCTTTCCCTAACACAAGTTTCGAATTCGTTCATTTTTCACAGAAGAATACTTCTGGAGTGTATTCAACCTAATAGATATATAATTTACATGAAATCCATCAACATGGCATTCCGGGTTCCGTACATGATACATGCATGACGGATTCGAGAAACATGCGTTTCTGAGTTGTGAGCATGTGGATTAGTGACCTATCATCCACCAAAGAAGGCATATATTACACTTTGAAATATTTACTCTGACTTCATAAGTTTTCTGTATCACCAGGTTCTAAAATCGGACATTTGGCAGTAGAAAACACTCTTTGAGCGAATTCTCACCAATACACATGTAATTTACATTGTTTACATAACCATGGCATTCCGTATTCCGAACATGTTTCATGCATCACGGATTCCTCAAACATGCATTTCTGAGCTGTGAACATGCGCATGACAGATGTTTCAACCACCAAACAAGTTACTTATGCACTTTGAAATAGTTCCTTGGACTTCGTTGCTTCTCCTATCACCAGTTTCAAGAATCACACTTTGATCCCAGAAAAACCCTCTTGGAGCGAATTCTACCCTAGAGATATGTAACTTGAATAGATTCCTTCAACATGATATTCCGTGTTCTGTACATGTTACATGCATGACGGATTCGACATACATGCATTCCTGAGTTGTGACCAAGTGGATTACTGATTTTTCATCCTCTATAAAAGGAATAATTTCATATAGACTCGTGTACACATTTTCACAAGCTTTCCCTAACACAAGTTTCGAATTCGTGCTTTTTTCACAGAACAGTACTTCTGGAGTGTATTCAACCTAATAGGTAAATAATTTACATGAATTCCATCAACATGGCATTCCGGGTTCCGTACATGATACATGCATGACGGATTCGAGAAACATGCGTTTCTGAGTTGTGAGCATGTGGATTAGTGAACTTTCATCCACCAAAGAAGGCATATATTGCACTTTGAAATATTTACTCTGACTTCATAAGTTATTTGTATCACCAGGTTCTAAAATCGGACATTTGGCAGTAGAAAACACTCTTTGAGCGAATTCTCACCAATACACATGTAATTTACAATGTTTATATAACCATGGCATTCCGTATTCCGAACATGTTTCACGCATCACGGATTCCTCAAACATGCATTTCTGAGCTGTGAACATGCGCATGACAGATGTTTCAACCACCAAACAAGTTACTTATGCACTTTGAAATAGTTCCTTGGACTTCGTTGCTTCTCCTATCACCAGTTTCAAGAATCACACTTTGATCCCAGAAAAACCCTCTTGGAGCGAATTCTACCCTAGAGATATGTAATTTGAATAGATTCCTTCAACATGATATTCCGTGTTCCGTACATGTTAC
The DNA here is from genome assembly GCF_048564905.1 of Vicugna pacos. Taxonomy (NCBI): domain Eukaryota; kingdom Metazoa; phylum Chordata; class Mammalia; order Artiodactyla; family Camelidae; genus Vicugna; species Vicugna pacos. The sequence continues at coordinate 45,665,250 of NW_027328740.1, read as the reverse complement.
ATGCATGACGGATTCGACAAACATGCATTCCTGAGTTGTGAGCTTGTGGATTACTGATTTTTCATCCTCTATAAAAGGAATAATTTCATATAGACTCGTGTACACATTTTCACAAGCTTTCCCTAACACAAGTTTCGAATTCGTTCATTTTTCACAGAAGAATACTTCTGGAGTGTATTCAACCTAATAGATATATAATTTACATGAATTCCATCAACATGGCATTCCGGGTTCCGTACATGATACATGCATGACGGATTCGAGAAACATGCGTTTCTGAGTTGTGAGCATGTGGATTAGTGAACTTTCATCCACCAAAGAAGGCATATATTGCACTTTGAAATATTTACTCTGACTTCATAAGTTTTTTGTATCACCAGGTTCTAAAATCGGACATTTGCCAGTAGAAAACACTCTTTGAGCGAATTCTCACCAATACACATGTAATTTACATTGTTTACATAACCATGGCATTCCGTATTCCGAACATGTTTCATGCATCACGGATTCCTCAAACATGCATTTCTGAGCTGTGAACATGCACATGACAGATGTTTCAACCACCAAACAAGTTACTTATGCACTTTGAAATAGTTCCTTGGACTTCGTTGCTTCTCCTATCACCAGTTTCAAGAATCACACTTTGATCCCAGAAAAACCCTCTTGGAGCGAATTCTACCCTTGAGATATGTAATTTGAATAGATTCCTTCAACATGATATTCCGTGTTCCGTACATGTTACATGCATGACGGATTCGACATACATGCATTCCTGAGTTGTGACCATGTGGATTACTGATTTTTCATCCTCTATAAAAGGAATAATTTCATATAGACTCGTGTACACATTTTCACAAGCTTTCCCTAACACAAGTTTCGAATTCGTGCTTTTGTCACAGAACAATACTTCTGGAGTGTATTCAACCTAATAGATAAATAATTTACATGAATTCCATCAACATGGCATTCCGGGTTCCGTACATGATACATGCATGACGGATTCGAGAAACATGCGTTTCTGAGTTGTGAGCATGTGGATTAGTGACCTTTCATCCACCAAAGAAGGCATATATTGCACTTTGAAATATTTACTCTGACTTCATAAGTTTTTTGTATCACCAGGTTCTAAAATCGGACATTTGGCAGTAGAAAACACTCTTTGAGCGAATTCTCACCAATACACATGTAATTTACATTGTTTACATAACCATGGCATTCCGTATTCCGAACATGTTTCATGCATCACTGATTCCTCAAACATGCATTTCTGAGCTGTGAACATGCGCATGACAGATGTTTCAACCACCAAACAAGTTACTTATGCACTTTGAAATAGTTCCTTGGACTTCGTTGCTTCTCCTATCACCAGTTTCAAGAATCACACTTTGATCCCAGAAAAACCCTCTTGGAGCGAATTCTACCCTAGAGATATGTAATTTGAATAGATTCCTTCAACATGATATTCCGTGTTCCGTACATGTTACATGCATGACGGATTCGACATACATGCATTCCTGAGTTGTGACCATGTGGATTACTGATTTTTCATCCTCTATAAAAGGAATAATTTCATATAGACTCGTGTACACATTTTCACAAGCTTTCCCTAACACAAGTTTCGAATTCGTTCATTTTTCACAGAAGAATACTTCTGGAGTGTATTCAACCTAATAGATATATAATTTACATGAATTCCATCAACATGGCATTCCGGGTTCCGTACATGATACATGCATGACGGATTCGAGAAACATGCGTTTCTGAGTTGTGAGCATGTGGATTAGTGAACTTTCATCCACCAAAGAAGGCATATATTGCACTTTGAACTATTTACTCTGACTTCATAAGTTTTTTGTATCACCAGGTTCTAAAATCGGACATTTGGCAGTAGAAAACACTCTTTGAGCGAATTCTCACCAATACACATGTAATTTACATTGTTTACATAACCATGGCATTCCGTATTCCGAACATGTTTCATGCATCACGGATTCCTCAAACATGCATTTCTGAGCTGTGAACATGCGCATGACAGATGTTTCAACCACCAAACAAGTTACTTATGCACTTTGAAATAGTTCCTTGGACTTCGTTGCTTCTCCTATCACCAGTTTCAAGAATCACACTTTGATCCCAGAAAAACCCTCTTGGAGCGAATTCTACCCTAGAGATATGTAATTTGAATAGATTCCTTCAACATGATATTCCGTGTTCCGTACATGTTACATGCATGACGGATTCGACATACATGCATTCCTGAGTTGTGACCATGTGGATTACTGATTTTTCATCCTCTATAAAAGGAATAATTTCATATAGACTCGTGTACACATTTTCACAAGCTTTCCCTAACACAAGTTTCGAATTCGTTCATTTTTCACAGAAGAATACTTCTGGAGTGTATTCAACCTAATAGATATATAATTTACATGAATTCCATCAACATGGCATTCCGGGTTCCGTACATGATACATGCATGACGGATTCGAGAAACATGCGTTTCTGAGTTGTGAGCATGTGGATTAGTGAACTTTCATCCACCAAAGAAGGCATATATTACACTCTGAAATATTTACTCTGACTTCATAAGTTTTTTGTATCACCAGGTTCTAAAATCGGACATTTGGCAGTAGAAAACACTCTTTGAGCGAATTCTCACCAATACACATGTAATTTACATTGTTTACATAACCATGGCATTCCGTATTCCGAACATGTTTCATGCATCACGGATTCCTCAAACATGCATTTCTGAGCTGTGAACATGCGCATGACAGATGTTTCAACCACCAAACAAGTTACTTATGCACTTTGAAATAGTTCCTTGGACTTCGTTGCTTCTCCTATCACCAGTTTCAAGAATCACACTTTGATCCCAGAAAAACCCTCTTGGAGCGAATTCTACCCTAGAGATATGTAATTTGAATAGATTCCTTCAACATGATATTCCGTGTTCCGTACATGTTACATGCATGACGGATTCGACATACATGCATTCCTGAGTTGTGACCATGTGGATTACTGATTTTTCATCCTCTATAAAAGGAATAATTTCATATAGACTCGTGTACACATTTTCACAAGCTTTCCCTAACACAAGTTTCGAATTCGTTCATTTTTCACAGAAGAATACTTCTGGAGTGTATTCAACCTAATAGATATATAATTTACATGAATTCCATCAACATGGCATTCCGGGTTCCGTACATGATACATGCATGACGGATTCGAGAAACATGCGTTTCTGAGTTGTGAGCATGTGGATTAGTGACCTTTCATCCACCAAAGAAGGCATATATTGCACTTTGAAATATTTACTCTGACTTCATAAGTTTTCTGTATCACCAGGTTCTAAAATCGGACATTTGGCAGTAGAAAACACTCTTTGAGCGAATTCTCACCAATACACATGTAATTTACATTGTTTACATAACCATGGCATTCCGTATTCCGAACATGTTTCATGCATCACGGATTCCTCAAACATGCATTTCTGAGCTGTGAACATGCGCATGACAGATGTTTCAACCACCAAACAATTTACTTATGCACTTTGAAATAGTTCCTTGGACTTCGTTGCTTCTCCTATCACCAGTTTCAAGAATCACACTTTGATCCCAGAAAAACCCTCTTGGAGTGAATTCTACCCTAGAGATATGTAATTTGAATAGATTCCTTCAACATGATATTCCGTGTTCCATACATGTTACATGCTTGACGGATTCGACAAACATGCATTCCTGAGTTGTGAGCATGTGGATTACTGATTTTTCATCCTCTATAAAAGGAATAATTTCATATAGACTCGTGTACACATTTTCACAAGCTTTCCCTAACACAAGTTTCGAATTCGTGCTTTTTTCACAGAACAATACTTCTGGAGTGTATTCAACCTAATAGGTAAATAATTTACATGAATTCCATCAACATGGCATTCCGGGTTCCGTACATGATACATGCATGACGGATTCGAGAAACATGCGTTTCTGAGTTGTGAGCATGTGGATTAGTGAACTTTCATCCACCAAAGAAGGCATATATTGCACTTTGAAATATTTACTCTGACTTCATAAGTTATTTGTATCACCAGGTTCTAAAATCGGACATTTGGCAGTAGAAAACACTCTTTGAGCGAATTCTCACCAATACACATGTAATTTACAATGTTTATATAACCATGGCATTCCGTATTCCGAACATGTTTCACGCATCACGGATTCCTCAAACATGCATTTCTGAGCTGTGAACATGCGCATGACAGATGTTTCAACCACCAAACAAGTTACTTATGCACTTTGAAATAGTTCCTTGGACTTCGTTGCTTCTCCTATCACCAGTTTCAAGAATCACACTTTGATCCCAGAAAAACCCTCTTGGAGCGAATTCTACCCTAGAGATATGTAATTTGAATAGATTCCTTCAACATGATATTCCGTGTTCCGTACATGTTACATGCATGACGGATTCGACAAACATGCATTCCTGAGTTGTGAGCTTGTGGATTACTGATTTTTCATCCTCTATAAAAGGAATAATTTCATATAGACTCGTGTACACATTTTCACAAGCTTTCCCTAACACAAGTTTCGAATTCGTTCATTTTTCACAGAAGAATACTTCTGGAGTGTATTCAACCTAATAGATATATAATTTACATGAATTCCATCAACATGGCATTCCGGGTTCTGTACATGATACATGCATGACGGATTCGAGAAACATGCGTTTCTGAGTTGTGAGCATGTGGATTAGTGAACTTTCATCCACCAAAGAAGGCATATATTGCACTTTGAAATATTTACTCTGACTTCATAAGTTTTTTGTATCACCAGGTTCTAAAATCGGACATTTGCCAGTAGAAAACACTCTTTGAGCGAATTCTCACCAATACACATGTAATTTACATTGTTTACATAACCATGGCATTCCGTATTCCGAACATGTTTCATGCATCACGGATTCCTCAAACATGCATTTCTGAGCTGTGAACATGCACATGACAGATGTTTCAACCACCAAACAAGTTACTTATGCACTTTGAAATAGTTCCTTGGACTTCGTTGCTTCTCCTATCACCAGTTTCAAGAATCACACTTTGATCCCAGAAAAACACTCTTGGAGCGAATTCTACCCTTGAGATATGTAATTTGAATAGATTCCTTCAACATGATATTCCGTGTTCCGTACATGTTACATGCATGACGGATTCGACATACATGCATTCCTGAGTTGTGACCATGTGGATTACTGATTTTTCATCCTCTATAAAAGGAATAATTTCATATAGACTCGTGTACACATTTTCACAAGCTTTCCCTAACACAAGTTTCGAATTCGTGCTTTTGTCACAGAACAATACTTCTGGAGTGTATTCAACCTAATAGATAAATAATTTACATGAATTCCATCAACATGGCATTCCGGGTTCCGTACATGATACATGCATGACGGATTCGAGAAACATGCGTTTCTGAGTTGTGAGCATGTGGATTAGTGACCTTTCATCCACCAAAGAAGGCATATATTGCACTTTGAAATATTTACTCTGACTTCATAAGTTTTTTGTATCACCAGGTTCTAAAATCGGACATTTGGCAGTAGAAAACACTCTTTGAGCGAATTCTCACCAATACACATGTAATTTACATTGTTTACATAACCATGGCATTCCGTATTCCGAACATGTTTCATGCATCACTGATTCCTCAAACATGCATTTCTGAGCTGTGAACATGCGCATGACAGATGTTTCAACCACCAAACAAGTTACTTATGCACTTTGAAATAGTTCCTTGGACTTCGTTGCTTCTCCTATCACCAGTTTCAAGAATCACACTTTGATCCCAGAAAAACCCTCTTGGAGCGAATTCTACCCTAGAGATATGTAATTTGAATAGATTCCTTCAACATGATATTCCGTGTTCCGTACATGTTACATGCATGACGGATTCGACATACATGCATTCCTGAGTTGTGACCATGTGGATTACTGATTTTTCATCCTCTATAAAAGGAATAATTTCATATAGACTCGTGTACACATTTTCACAAGCTTTCCCTAACACAAGTTTCGAATTCGTGCTTTTTTCACAGAAGAATACTTCTGGAGTGTATTCAACCAAATAGATATATAATTTACATGAATTCCATCAACATGGCATTCCGGGTTCCGTACATGATACATGCATGACGGATTCGAGAAACATGCGTTTCTGAGTTGTGAGCATGTGGATTAGTGAACTTTCATCCACCAAAGAAGGCATATATTGCACTTTGAACTATTTACTCTGACTTCATAAGTTTTTTGTATCACCAGGTTCTAAAATCGGACATTTGGCAGTAGAAAACACTCTTTGAGCGAATTCTCACCAATACACATGTAATTTACATTGTTTACATAACCATGGCATTCCGTATTCCGAACATGTTTCATGCATCACGGATTCCTCAAACATGCATTTCTGAGCTGTGAACATGCGCATGACAGATGTTTCAACCACCAAACAAGTTACTTATGCACTTTGAAATAGTTCCTTGGACTTCGTTGCTTCTCCTATCACCAGTTTCAAGAATCACACTTTGATCCCAGAAAAACCCTCTTGGAGCGAATTCTACCCTAGAGATATGTAATTTGAATAGATTCCTTCAACATGATATTCCGTGTTCCGTACATGTTACATGCATGACGGATTCGACATACATGCATTCCTGAGTTGTGACCATGTGGATTACTGATTTTTCATCCTCTATAAAAGGAATCATTTCATATAGACTCGTGTACACATTTTCACAAGCTTTCCCTAACACAAGTTTCGAATTCGTTCATTTTTCACAGAAGAATACTTCTGGAGTGTATTCAACCTAATAGATATATAATTTACATGAATTCCATCAACATGGCATTCCGGGTTCTGTACATGATACATGCATGACGGATTCGAGAAACATGCGTTTCTGAGTTGTGAGCATGTGGATTAGTGAACTTTCATCCACCAAAGAAGGCATATATTGCACTTTGAAATATTTACTCTGACTTCATAAGTTTTTTGTATCACCAGGTTCTAAAATCGGACATTTGCCAGTAGAAAACACTCTTTGAGCGAATTCTCACCAATACACATGTAATTTACATTGTTTACATAACCATGGCATTCCGTATTCCGAACATGTTTCATGCATCACGGATTCCTCAAACATGCATTTCTGAGCTGTGAACATGCACATGACAGATGTTTCAACCACCAAACAAGTTACTTATGCACTTTGAAATAGTTCCTTGGACTTCGTTGCTTCTCCTATCACCAGTTTCAAGAATCACACTTTGATCCCAGAAAAACACTCTTGGAGCGAATTCTACCCTTGAGATATGTAATTTGAATAGATTCCTTCAACATGATATTCCGTGTTCCGTACATGTTACATGCATGACGGATTCGACATACATGCATTCCTGAGTTGTGACCATGTGGATTACTGATTTTTCATCCTCTATAAAAGGAATAATTTCATATAGACTCGTGTACACATTTTCACAAGCTTTCCCTAACACAAGTTTCGAATTCGTGCTTTTGTCACAGAACAATACTTCTGGAGTGTATTCAACCTAATAGATAAATAATTTACATGAATTCCATCAACATGGCATTCCGGGTTCCGTACATGATACATGCATGACGGATTCGAGAAACATGCGTTTCTGAGTTGTGAGCATGTGGATTAGTGACCTTTCATCCACCAAAGAAGGCATATATTGCACTTTGAAATATTTACTCTGACTTCATAAGTTTTTTGTATCACCAGGTTCTAAAATCGGACATTTGGCAGTAGAAAACACTCTTTGAGCGAATTCTCACCAATACACATGTAATTTACATTGTTTACATAACCATGGCATTCCGTATTCCGAACATGTTTCATGCATCACTGATTCCTCAAACATGCATTTCTGAGCTGTGAACATGCGCATGACAGATGTTTCAACCACCAAACAAGTTACTTATGCACTTTGAAATAGTTCCTTGGACTTCGTTGCTTCTCCTATCACCAGTTTCAAGAATCACACTTTGATCCCAGAAAAACCCTCTTGGAGCGAATTCTACCCTAGAGATATGTAATTTGAATACATTCCTTCAACATGATATTCCGTGTTCCGTACATGTTACATGCATGACGGATTCGACATACATGCATTCCTGAGTTGTGACCATGTGGATTACTGATTTTTCATCCTCTATAAAAGGAATAATTTCATATAGACTCGTGTACACATTTTCACAAGCTTTCCCTAACACAAGTTTCGACTTCGTGCTTTTTTCACAGAAGAATACTTCTGGAGTGTATTCAACCAAATAGATATATAATTTACATGAATTCCATCAACATGGCATTCCGGGTTCCGTACATGATACATGCATGACGGATTCGAGAAACATGCGTTTCTGAGTTGTGAGCATGTGGATTAGTGAACTTTCATCCACCAAAGAAGGCATATATTGCACTTTGAACTATTTACTCTGACTTCATAAGTTTTTTGTATCACCAGGTTCTAAAATCGGACATTTGGCAGTAGAAAACACTCTTTGAGCGAATTCTCACCAATACACATGTAATTTACATTGTTTACATAACCATGGCATTCCGTATTCCGAACATGTTTCATGCATCACGGATTCCTCAAACATGCATTTCTGAGCTGTGAACATGCGCATGACAGATGTTTCAACCACCAAACAAGTTACTTATGCACTTTGAAATAGTTCCTTGGACTTCGTTGCTTCTCCTATCACCAGTTTCAAGAATCACACTTTGATCCCAGAAAAACCCTCTTGGAGCGAATTCTACCCTAGAGATATGTAATTTGAATAGATTCCTTCAACATGATATTCCGTGTTCCGTACATGTTACATGCATGACGGATTCGACATACATGCATTCCTGAGTTGTGACCATGTGGATTACTGATTTTTCATCCTCTATAAAAGGAATAATTTCATATAGACTCGTGTACACATTTTCACAAGCTTTCCCTAACACAAGTTTCGAATTCGTTCATTTTTCACAGAAGAATACTTCTGGAGTGTATTCAACCTAATAGATATATAATTTACATGAATTCCATCAACATGGCATTCCGGGTTCCGTACATGATACATGCATGACGGATTCGAGAAACATGCGTTTCTGAGTTGTGAGCATGTGGATTAGTGACCTTTCATCCACCAAAGAAGGCATATATTGCACTTTGAAATATTTACTCTGACTTCATAAGTTTTTTGTATCACCAGGTTCTAAAATCGGACATTTGGCAGTAGAAAACACTCTTTGAGCGAATTCTCACCAATACACATGTAATTTACATTGTTTACATAACCATGGCATTCCGTATTCCGAACATGTTTCATGCATCACGGATTCCTCAAACATGCATTTCTGAGCTGTGAACATGCGCATGACAGATGTTTCAACCACCAAACAAGTTACTTATGCACTTTGAAATAGTTCCTTGGACTTCGTTGCTTCTCCTATCACCAGTTTCAAGAATCACACTTTGATCCCAGAAAAACCCTCTTGGAGCGAATTCTACCCTAGAGATATGTAATTTGAATAGATTCCTTCAACATGATATTCCGTGTTCCGTACATGTTACATGCATGACGGATTCGACATACATGCATTCCTGAGTTGTGAGCATGTGGATTACTGATTTTTCATCCTCTATAAAAGGAATAATTTCATATAGACTCGTGTACACATTTTCACAAGCTTTCCCTAACACAAGTTTCGAATTCGTTCATTTTTCACAGAAGAATACTTCTGGAGTGTATTCAGCCTAATAGATGTATAATTTACATGAATTCCATCAACATGGCATTCCGGGTTCCGTACATGATACATGCATGACGGATTCGAGAAACATGCGTTTCTGAGTTGTGAGCATGTGGATTAGTGAACTTTCATCCACCAAATAAGGCATATATTGCACTCTGAAATATTTACTCTGACTTCATAAGTTTTTTGTATCACCAGGTTCTAAAATCGGACATTTGGCAGTAGAAAACACTCTTTGAGCGAATTCTCACCAATACACATGTAATTTACATTGTTTACATAACCATGGCATTCCGTATTCCGAACATGTTTCATGCATCACGGATTCCTCAAACATGCATTTCTGAGCTGTGAACATGCGCATGACAGATGTTTCAACCACCAAACAAGTTACTTATGCACTTTGAAATAGTTCCTTGGACTTCGTTGCTTCTCCTATCACCAGTTTCAAGAATCACACTTTGATCCCAGAAAAACCCTCTTGGAGCGAATTCTACCCTAGAGATATGTAATTTGAATTGATTCCTTCAACATGATATTCCGTGTTCCGTACATGTTACATGCATGACGGATTCGACATACATGCATTCCTGAGTTGTGACCATGTGGATTACTGATTTTTCATCCTCTATAAAAGGAATAATTTCATATAGACTCGTGTACACATTTTCACAAGCTTTCCCTAACACAAGTTTCGAATTCGTTCATTTTTCACAGAAGAATACTTCTGGAGTGTATTCAACCTAATAGATATATAATTTACATGAATTCCATCAACATGGCATTCCGGGTTCCGTACATGATACATGCATGACGGATTCGAGAAACATGCGTTTCTGAGTTGTGAGCATGTGGATTAGTGACCTTTCATCCACCAAAGAAGGCATATATTGCACTTTGAAATATTTACTCTGACTTCATAAGTTTTTTGTATCACCAGGTTCTAAAATCGGACATTTGGCAGTAGAAAACACTCTTTGAGCGAATTCTCACCAATACACATGTAATTTACATTGTTTACATAACCATGGCATTCCGTATTCCGAACATGTTTCATGCATCACGGATTCCTCAAACATGCATTTCTGAGCTGTGAACATGCGCATGACAGATGTTTCAACCACCAAACAAGTTACTTATGCACTTTGAAATAGTTCCTTGGACTTCGTTGCTTCTCCTATCACCAGTTTCAAGAATCACACTTTGATCCCAGAAAAACCCTCTTGGAGCGAATTCTACCCTAGAGATATGTAATTTGAATAGATTCCTTCAACATGAAATTCCGTGTTCCGTACATGTTACATGCATGACGGATTCGACATACATGCATTCCTGAGTTGTGACCATGTGGATTACTGATTTTTCATCCTCTATAAAAGGAATAATTTCATATAGACTCGTGTACACATTTTCACAAGCTTTCCCTAACACAAGTTTCGAATTCGTTCATTTTTCACAGAAGAATACTTCTGGAGTGTATTCAACCTAATAGATATATAATTTACATGAATTCCATCAACATGGCATTCCGGGTTCCGTACATGATACATGCATGACGGATTCGAGAAACATGCGTTTCTGAGTTGTGAGCATGTGGATTAGTGAACTTTCATCCACCAAAGAAGGCATATATTGCACTCTGAAATATTTACTCTGACTTCATAAGTTTTCTGTATCACCAGGTTCTAAAATCGGACATTTGGCAGTAGAAAACACTCTTTGAGCGAATTCTCACCAATACACATGTAATTTACATTGTTTACATAACCATGGCATTCCGTATTCCGAACATGTTTCATGCATCACGGATTCCTGAAACATGCATTTCTGAGCTGTGAACATGCGCATGACAGATGTTTCAACCACCAAACAAGTTACTTATGCACTTTGAAATAGTTCCTTGGACTTCGTTGCTTCTCCTATCACCAGTTTCAAGAATCACACTTTGATCCCAGAAAAACCCTCTTGGAGTGAATTCTACCCTAGAGATATGTAATTTGAATAGATTCCTTCAACATGATATTCCGTGTTCCGTACATGTTACATGCTTGACGGATTCGACAAACATGCATTCCTGAGTTGTGAGCATGTGGATTACTGATTTTTCATCCTCTATAAAAGGAATAATTTCATATAGACTCGTGTACACATTTTCACAAGCTTTCCCTAACACAAGTTTCGAATTCGTGCTTTTGTCACAGAACAATACTTCTGGAGTGTATTCAACCTAATAGGTAAATAATTTACATGAATTCCATCAACATGGCATTCCGGGTTCCGTACATGATACATGCATGACGGATTCGAGAAACATGCGTTTCTGAGTTGTGAGCATGTGGATTAGTGAACTTTCATCCACCAAAGAAGGCATATATTGCACTTTGAAATATTTACTCTGACTTCATAAGTTTTTTGTATCACCAGGTTCTAAAATCGGACATTTGGCAGTAGAAAACACTCTTTGAGCGAATTCTCACCAATACACATGTAATTTACAATGTTTACATAACCATGGCATTCCGTATTCCGAACATGTTTCACGCATCACGGATTCCTCAAACATGCATTTCTGAGCTGTGAACATGCGCATGACAGATGTTTCAACCACCAAACAAGTTACTTATGCACTTTGAAATAGTTCCTTGGACTTCGTTGCTTCTCCTATCACCAGTTTCAAGAATCACACTTTGATCCCAGAAAAACCCTCTTGGAGCGAATTCTACCCTAGAGATATGTAATTTGAATAGATTCCTTCAACATGATATTCCGTGTTCCGTACATGTTACATGCATGACGGATTCGACAAACATGCATTCCTGAGTTGTGAGCATGTGGATTACTGATTTTTCATCCTCTATAAAAGGAATAATTTCATATAGACTCGTGTACACATTTTCACAAGCTTTCCCTAACACAAGTTTCGAATTCGTGCTTTTGTCACAGAACAATACTTCTGGAGTGTATTCAACCTAATAGGTAAATAATTTACATGAATTCCATCAACATGGCATTCCGGGTTCCGTACATGATACATGCATGACGGATTCGAGAAACATGCGTTTCTGAGTTGTGAGCATGTGGATTAGTGAACTTTCATCCACCAAAGAAGGCATATATTGCACTTTGAAATATTTACTCTGACTTCATAAGTTTTTTGTATCACCAGGTTCTAAAATCGGACATTTGGCAGTAGAAAACACTCTTTGAGCGAATTCTCACCAATACACATGTAATTTACAATGTTTACATAACCATGGCATTCCGTATTCCGAACATGTTTCACGCATCACGGATTCCTCAAACATGCATTTCTGAGCTGTGAACATGCGCATGACAGATGTTTCAACCACCAAACAAGTTACTTATGCACTTTGAAATAGTTCCTTGGACTTCGTTGCTTCTCCTATCACCAGTTTCAAGAATCACACTTTGATCCCAGAAAAACCCTCTTGGAGCGAATTCTACCCTAGAGATATGTAATTTGAATAGATTCCTTCAACATGATATTCCGTGTTCCGTACATGTTACATGCATGACGGATTCGACAAACATGCATTCCTGAGTTGTGAGCATGTGGATTACTGATTTTTCATCCTCTATAAAAGGAATAATTTCATATAGGCTCGTGTACACATTTTCACAAGCTTTCCCTAAGACAAGTTTCGAATTCGTTCATTTTTCACAGAAGAATACTTCTGGAGTGTATTCAACCTAATAGATATATAATTTACATGAATTCCATCAACATGGCATTCCGGGTTCCGTACATGATACATGCATGACGGATTCGAGAAACATGCGTTTCTGAGTTGTGAGCATGTGGATTAGTGAACTTTCATCCACCAAAGAAGGCATATATTGCACTTTGAAATATTTACTCTGACTTCATAAGTTTTTTGTATCACCAGGTTCTAAAATCGGACATTTGGCAGTAGAAAACACTCTTTGAGCGAATTCTCACCAATACACATGTAATTTACATTGTTTACATAAACATGGCATTCCGTATTCCGAACATGTTTCATGCATCACGGATTCCTCAAACATGCATTTCTGAGCTGTGAACATGCGCATGACAGATGTTTCAACCACCAAACAAGTTACTTATGCACTTTGAAATAGTTCCTTGGACTTCGTTGCTTCTCCTATCACCAGTTTCAAGAATCACACTTTGATCCCAGAAAAACCCTCTTGGAGCGAATTCTACCCTAGAGATATGTAATTTGAATAGATTCCTTCAACATGAAATTCCGTGTTCCGTACATGTTACATGCATGACGGATTCGACATACATGCATTCCTGAGTTGTGACCATGTGGATTACTGATTTTTCATCCTCTATAAAAGGAATAATTTCATATAGACTCGTGTACACATTTTCACAAGCTTTCCCTAACACAAGTTTCGAATTCGTTCATTTTTCACAGAAGAATACTTCTGGAGTGTATTCAACCTAATAGATATATAATTTACATGAATTCCATCAACATGGCATTCCGGGTTCCGTACATGATACATGCATGACGGATTCGAGAAACATGCGTTTCTGAGTTGTGAGCATGTGGATTAGTGAACTTTCATCCACCAAAGAAGGCATATATTACACTCTGAAATATTTACTCTGACTTCATAAGTTTTCTGTATCACCAGGTTCTAAAATCGGACATTTGGCAGTAGAAAACACTCTTTGAGCGAATTCTCACCAATACACATGTAATTTACATTGTTTACATAACCATGGCATTCCGTATTCCGAACATGTTTCATGCATCACGGATTCCTCAAACATGCATTTCTGAGCTGTGAACATGCGCATGACAGATGTTTCAACCACCAAACAAGTTACTTATGCACTTTGAAATAGTTCCTTGGACTTCGTTGCTTCTCCTATCACCAGTTTCAAGAATCACACTTTCATCCCAGAAAAACCCTCTTGGAGTGAATTCTACCCTAGAGATATGTAATTTGAATAGATTCCTTCAACATGATATTCCGTGTTCCATACATGTTACATGCTTGACGGATTCGACAAACATGCATTCCTGAGTTGTGAGCATGTGGATTACTGATTTTTCATCCTCTATAAAAGGAATAATTTCATATAGACTCGTGTACACATTTTCACAAGCTTTCCCTAACACAAGTTTCGAATTCGTGCTTTTTTCACAGAACAATACTTCTGGAGTGTATTCAACCTAATAGGTAAATAATTTACATGAATTCCATCAACATGGCATTCCGGGTTCCGTACATGATACATGCATGACGGATTCGAGAAACATGCGTTTCTGAGTTGTGAGCATGTGGATTAGTGAACTTTCATCCACCAAAGAAGGCATATATTGCACTTTGAAATATTTACTCTGACTTCATAAGTTTTTTGTATCACCAGGTTCTAAAATCGGACATTTGGCAGTAGAAAACACTCTTTGAGCGAATTCTCACCAATACACATGTAATTTACAATGTTTATATAACCATGGCATTCCGTATTCCGAACATGTTTCACGCATCACGGATTCCTCAAACATGCATTTCTGAGCTGTGAACATGCGCATGACAGATGTTTCAACCACCAAACAAGTTACTTATGCACTTTGAAATAGTTTCTTGGAGTTCGTTGCTTCTCCTATCACCAGTTTCAAGAATCACACTTTGATCCCAGAAAAACCCTCTTGGAGCGAATTCTACCCTAGAGATATGTAATTTGAATAGATTCCTTCAACATGATATTCCGTGTTCCGTACATGTTACATGCATGACGGATTCGACAAACATGCATTCCTGAGTTGTGAGCATGTGGATTACTGATTTTTCATCCTCTATAAAAGGAATAATTTCATATAGACTCGTGTACACATTTTCACAAGCTTTCCCTAACACAAGTTTCGAATTCGTTCATTTTTCACAGAAGAATACTTCTGGAGTGTATTCAACCTAATAGATATATAATTTACATGAATTCCATCAACATGGCATTCCGGGTTCCGTACATGATACATGCATGACGGATTCGAGAAACATGCGTTTCTGAGTTGTGAGCATGTGGATTAGTGAACTTTCATCCACCAAAGAAGGCATATATTACACTCTGAAATATTTACTCTGACTTCATAAGTTTTCTGTATCACCAGGTTCTAAAATCGGACATTTGGCAGTAGAAAACACTCTTTGAGCGAATTCTCACCAATACACATGTAATTTACATTGTTTACATAACCATGGCATTCCGTATTCCGAACATGTTTCATGCATCACGGATTCCTCAAACATGCATTTCTGAGCTGTGAACATGCGCATGACAGATGTTTCAACCACCAAACAAGTTACTTATGCACTTTGAAATAGTTCCTTGGACTTCGTTGCTTCTCCTATCACCAGTTTCAAGAATCACACTTTCATCCCAGAAAAACCCTCTTGGAGTGAATTCTACCCTAGAGATATGTAATTTGAATAGATTCCTTCAACATGATATTCCGTGTTCCATACATGTTACATGCTTGACGGATTCGACAAACATGCATTCCTGAGTTGTGAGCATGTGGATTACTGATTTTTCATCCTCTATAAAAGGAATAATTTCATATAGACTCGTGTACACATTTTCACAAGCTTTCCCTAACACAAGTTTCGAATTCGTGCTTTTTTCACAGAACAATACTTCTGGAGTGTATTCAACCTAATAGGTAAATAATTTACATGAATTCCATCAACATGGCATTCCGGGTTCCGTACATGATACATGCATGACGGATTCGAGAAACATGCGTTTCTGAGTTGTGAGCATGTGGATTAGTGAACTTTCATCCACCAAAGAAGGCATATATTGCACTTTGAAATATTTACTCTGACTTCATAAGTTTTTTGTATCACCAGGTTCTAAAATCGGACATTTGGCAGTAGAAAACACTCTTTGAGCGAATTCTCACCAATACACATGTAATTTACAATGTTTATATAACCATGGCATTCCGTATTCCGAACATGTTTCACGCATCACGGATTCCTCAAACATGCATTTCTGAGCTGTGAACATGCGCATGACAGATGTTTCAACCACCAAACAAGTTACTTATGCACTTTGAAATAGTTTCTTGGAGTTCGTTGCTTCTCCTATCACCAGTTTCAAGAATCACACTTTGATCCCAGAAAAACCCTCTTGGAGCGAATTCTACCCTAGAGATATGTAATTTGAATAGATTCCTTCAACATGATATTCCGTGTTCCGTACATGTTACATGCATGACGGATTCGACAAACATGCATTCCTGAGTTGTGAGCATGTGGATTACTGATTTTTCATCCTCTATAAAAGGAATAATTTCATATAGACTCGTGTACACATTTTCACAAGCTTTCCCTAACACAAGTTTCGAATTCGTTCATTTTTCACAGAAGAATACTTCTGGAGTGTATTCAACCTAATAGATATATAATTTACATGAATTCCATCAACATGGCATTCCGGGTTCCGTACATGATACATGCATGACGGATTCGAGAAACATGCGTTTCTGAGTTGTGAGCATGTGGATTAGTGAACTTTCATCCACCAAAGAAGGCATATATTGCACTTTGAAATATTTACTCTGACTTCATAAGTTTTTTGTATCACCAGGTTCTAAAATCGGACATTTGGCAGTAGAAAACACTCTTTGAGCGAATTCTCACCAATACACATATAATTTACATTGTTTACATAACCATGGCATTCCGTATTCCGAACATGTTTCATGCATCACGGATTCCTCAAACATGCATTTCTGAGCTGTGAACATGCGCATGACAGATGTTTCAACCACCAAACAAGTTACTTATGCACTTTGAAATAGTTCCTTGGACTTCGTTGCTTCTCCTATCACCAGTTTCAAGAATCACACTTTGATCCCAGAAAAACCCTCTTGGAGCGAATTCTACCCTAGAGATATGTAATTTGAATAGATTCCTTCAACATGAAATTCCGTGTTCCGTACATGTTACATGCATGACGGATTCGACATACATGCATTCCTGAGTTGTGACCATGTGGATTACTGATTTTTCATCCTCTATAAAAGGAATAATTTCATATAGACTCGTGTACACATTTTCACAAGCTTTCCCTAACACAAGTTTCGAATTCGTGCTTTTGTCACAGAACAATACTTCTGGAGTGTATTCAACCTAATAGATAAATAATTTACATGAATTCCATCAACATGGCATTCCGGGTTCCGTACATGATACATGCATGACGGATTCGAGAAACATGCGTTTCTGAGTTGTGAGCATGTGGATTAGTGAACTTTCATCCACCAAAGAAGGCATATATTGCACTTTGAAATATTTACTCTGACTTCATAAGTTATTTGTATCACCAGGTTCTAAAATCGGACATTTGGCAGTAGAAAACACTCTTTGAGCGAATTCTCACCAATACACATGTAATTTACAATGTTTACATAACCATGGCATTCCGTATTCTGAACATGTTTCATGCATCACGGATTCCTCAAACATGAATTTCTGAGCTGTGAACATGCGCATGACAGATGTTTCAACCACCAAACAAGTTACTTATGCACTTTGAAATAGTTCCTTGGACTTCGTTGCTTCTCCTATCACCAGTTTCAAGAATCACACTTTGATCCCAGAAAAACCCTCTTGGAGCGAATTCTACCCTAGAGATATGTAATTTGAATAGATTCCTTCAACATGAAATTCCGTGTTCCGTACATGTTACATGCATGACGGATTCGACATACATGCATTCCTGAGTTGTGACCATGTGGATTACTGATTTTTCATCCTCTATAAAAGGAATAATTTCATATAGACTCGTGTACACATTTTCACAAGCTTTCCCTAACACAAGTTTCGAATTCGTGCTTTTGTCACAGAACAATACTTCTGGAGTGTATTCAACCTAATAGATAAATAATTTACATGAATTCCATCAACATGGCATTCCGGGTTCCGTACATGATACATGCATGACGGATTCGAGAAACATGCGTTTCTGAGTTGTGAGCATGTGGATTAGTGAACTTTCATCCACCAAAGAAGGCATATATTGCACTTTGAAATATTTACTCTGACTTCATAAGTTATTTGTATCACCAGGTTCTAAAATCGGACATTTGGCAGTAGAAAACACTCTTTGAGCGAATTCTCACCAATACACATGTAATTTACATTGTTTACATAACCATGGCATTCCGTATTCCGAACATGTTTCATGCATCACGGATTCCTCAAACATGCATTTCTGAGCTGTGAACATGCGCATGACAGATGTTTCAACCACCAAACAAGTTACTTATGCACTTTGAAATATTTCCTTGGACTTCGTTGCTTCTCCTATCACCAGTTTCAAGAATCACACTTTGATCCCAGAAAAACCCTCTTGGAGCGAATTCTAACCTAGAGATATGTAATTTGAATAGATTCCTTCAACATGATATTCCGTGTTCCGTACATGTTACATGCATGACGGATTCGACATACATGCATTCCTGAGTTGTGACCATGTGGATTACTGATTTTTCATCCTCTATCAAAGGAATAATTTCATATAGACTCGTGTACACATTTTCACAAGCTTTCCCTAACACAAGTTTCGAATTCGTTCATTTATCACAGAAGAATACTTCTGGAGTGTATTCAACCTAATAGATATATAATTTACATGAATTCCATCAACATGGCATTCCGGGTTCCGTACATGATACATGCATGACGGATTCGAGAAACATGCGTTTCTGAGTTGTGAGCATGTGGATTAGTGAACTTTCATCCACCAAAGAAGGCATATATTACACTCTGAAATATTTACTCTGACTTCATAAGTTTTTTGTATCACCAGGTTCTAAAATCGGACATTTGGCAGTAGAAAACACTCTTTGAGCGAATTCTCACCAATACACATGTAATTTACATTGTTTACATAACCATGGCATTCCGTATTCCGAACATGTTTCATGCATCACGGATTCCTCAAACATGCATTTCTGAGCTGTGAACATGCGCATGACAGATGTTTCAACCACCAAACAAGTTACTTATGCACTTTGAAATAGTTTCTTGGAGTTCGTTGCTTCTCCTATCACCAGTTTCAAGAATCACACTTTGATCCCAGAAAAACCCTCTTGGAGCGAATTCTACCCTAGAGATATGTAATTTGAATAGATTCCTTCAACATGATATTCCGTGTTCCGTACATGTTACATGCATGACGGATTCGACATACATGCATTCCTGAGTTGTGACCATGTGGATTACTGATTTTTCATCCTCTATAAAAGGAATAATTTCATATAGACTCGTGTACACATTTTCACAAGCTTTCCCTAACACAAGTTTCGAATTCGTTCATTTTTCACAGAAGAATACTTCTGGAGTGTATTCAACCTAATAGATATATAATTTACATGAATTCCATCAACATGGCATTCCGGGTTCCGTACATGATACATGCATGATGGATTCGAGAAACATGCGTTTCTGAGTTGTGAGCATGTGGATTAGTGAACTTTCATCCACCAAAGAAGGCATATATTGCACTTTGAATTATTTACTCTGACTTCATAAGTTTTCTGTATCACCAGGTTCTAAAATCGGACATTTGGCAGTAGAAAACACTCTTTGAGCGAATTCTCACCAATACACATGTAATTTACATTGTTTACATAACCATGGCATTCCGTATTCCGAACATGTTTCATGCATCACGGATTCCTCAAACATGCATTTCTGAGCTGTGAACATGCGCATGACAGATGTTTCAACCACCAAACAAGTTACTTATGCACTTTGAAATAGTTCCTTGGACTTCGTTGCTTCTCCTATCACCAGTTTCAAGAATCACACTTTGATCCCAGAAAAACCCTCTTGGAGCGAATTCTACCCTAGAGATATGTAATTTGAATAGATTCCTTCAACATGAAATTCCGTGTTCCGTACATGTTACATGCATGACGGATTCGACATACATGCATTCCTGAGTTGTGACCATGTGGATTACTGATTTTTCATCCTCTATAAAAGGAATAATTTCATATAGACTCGTGTACACATTTTCACAAGCTTTCCCTAACACAAGTTTCGAATTCGTGCTTTTCTCACAGAACAATACTTCTGGAGTGTATTCAACCTAATAGATAAATAATTTACATGAATTCCATCAACATGGCATTCCGGGTTCCGTACATGATACATGCATGACGGATTCGAGAAACATGCGTTTCTGAGTTGTGAGCATGTGGATTAGTGAACTTTCATCCACCAAAGAAGGCATATATTGCACTTTGAAATATTTACTCTGACTTCATAAGTTATTTGTATCACCAGGTTCTAAAATCGGACATTTGGCAGTAGAAAACACTCTTTGAGCGAATTCTCACCAATACACATGTAATTTACAATGTTTACATAACCATGGCATTCCGTATTCCGAACATGTTTCACGCATCACGGATTCCTCAAACATGCATTTCTGAGCTGTGAACATGCGCATGACAGATGTTTCAACCACCAAACAAGTTACTTATGCACTTTGAAATAGTTCCTTGGACTTCGTTGCTTCTCCTATCACCAGTTTCAAGAATCACACTTTGATCCCAGAAAAACCCTCTTGGAGCGAATTCTACCCTAGAGATATGTAATTTGAATAGATTCCTTCAACATGATATTCCGTGTTCCGTACATGTTACATGCATGACGGATTCGACAAACATGCATTCCTGAGTTTTGAGCATGTGGATTACTGATTTTTCATCCTCTATAAAAGGAATAATTTCATATAGACTCATGTACACATTTTCACAAGCTTTCCCTAACACAAGTTTCGAATTCGTTCATTTTTCACAGAAGAATACTTCTGGAGTGTATTCAACCTAATAGATATATAATTTACATGAATTCCATCAACATGGCATTCCGGGTTCCGTACATGATACATGCATGACGGATTCGAGAAACATGCGTTTCTGAGTTGTGAGCATGTGGATTAGTGAACTTTCATCCACCAAAGAAGGCATGTATTACACTTTGAAATATTTACTCTGACTTCATAAGTTTTTTGTATCACCAGGTTCTAAAATCGGACATTTGGCAGTAGAAAACACTCTTTGAGCGAATTCTCACCAATACACATGTAATTTACATTGTTTACATAACCATGGCATTCCGTATTCCGAACATGTTTCATGCATCACGGATTCCTCAAACATGCATTTCTGAGCTGTGAACATGCGCATGACAGATGTTTCAACCACCAAACAAGTTACTTATGCACTTTGAAATAGTTCCTTGGACTTCGTTGCTTCTCCTATCACCAGTTTCAAGAATCACACTTTGATCCCAGAAAAACCCTCTTGGAGCGAATTCTACCCTAGAGATATGTAATTTGAATAGATTCCTTCAACATGATATTCCGTGTTCCGTACATGTTACATGCATGACGGATTCGACATACATGCATTCCTGAGTTGTGACCATGTGGATTACTGATTTTTCATCCTCTATAAAAGGAATAATTTCATATAGACTCGTGTACACATTTTCACAAGCTTTCCCTAACACAATTTCGAATTCGTTCATTTTTCACAGAAGAATACTTCTGGAGTGTATTCAACCTAATAGATATATAACTTACATGAATTCCATCAACATGGCATTCCGGGTTCCGTACATGATACATGCATGACGGATTCGAGAAACATGCGTTTCTGAGTTGTGAGCATGTGGATTAGTGAACTTTCATCCACCAAAGAAGGCATATATTACACTCTGAAATATTTACTCTGACTTCATAAGTTTTTTGTATCACCAGGTTCTAAAATCGGACATTTGGCAGTAGAAAACACTCTTTGAGCGAATTCTCACCAATACACATGTAATTTACATTGTTTACATAACCATGGCATTCCGTATTCCGAACATGTTTCATGCATCACGGATTCCTCAAACATGCATTTCTGAGCTGTGAACATGCGCATGACAGATGTTTCAACCACCAAACAAGTTACTTATGCACTTTGAAATAGTTCCTTGGACTTCGTTGCTTCTCCTATCACCAGTTCCAAGAATCACACTTTGATCCCAGAAAAACCCTCTTGGAGCGAATTCTACCCTAGAGATATGTAATTTGAATAGATTCCTTCAACATGATATTCCGTGTTCCGTACATGTTACATGCATGACGGATTCGACATACATGCATTCCTGAGTTGTGACCATGTGGATTACTGATTTTTCATCCTCTATAAAAGGAATAATTTCATATAGACTCGTGTACACATTTTCACAAGCTTTCCCTAACACAAGTTTCGAATTCGTTCATTTATCACAGAAGAATACTTCTGGAGTGTATTCAACCTAATAGATATATAATTTACATGAATTCCATCAACATGGCATTCCGGGTTCCGTACATGATACATGCATGACGGATTCGAGAAACATGCGTTTCTGAGTTGTGAGCATGTGGATTAGTGAACTTTCATCCACCAAATAAGGCATATATTACACTTTGAAATAGTTACTCTGACTTCATAAGTTTTTTGTATCACCAGGTTCTAAAATCGGACATTTGGCAGTAGAAAACACTCTTTGAGCGAATTCTCACCAATACACATGTAATTTACATTGTTTACATAACCATGGCATTCCGTATTCCGAACATGTTTCATGCATCACGGATTCCTCAAACATGCATTTCTGAGCTGTGAACATGCGCATGACAGATGTTTCAACCACCAAACAAGTTACTTATGCACTTTGAAATAGTTCCTTGGACTTCGTTGCTTCTCCTATCACCAGTTTCAAGAATCACACTTTGATCCCAGAAAAACCCTCTTGGAGCGAATTCTACCCTAGAGATATGTAATTTGAATAGATTCCTTCAACATGATATTCCGTGTTCCGTACATGTTACATGCATGACGGATTCGACATACATGAATTCCTGAGTTGTGACCATGTGGATTACTGATTTTTCATCCTCTATAAAAGGAATAATTTCATATAGACTCGTGTACACATTTTCACAAGCTTTCCTAACACAAGTTTTGAATTCGTTCATTTTTCACAGAAGAATACTTCTGGAGTGTATTCAACCTAATAGATGTATAATTTACATGAATTCCATCAACATGGCATTCCGGGTTCCGTACATGATACATGCATGACGGATTCGAGAAACATGCGTTTCTGAGTTGTGAGCATGTGGATTAGTGAACTTTCATCCACCAAAGAAGGCATATATTACACTTTGAAATATTTACTCTGACTTCATAAGTTTTTTGTATCACCAGGTTCTAAAATCGGACATTTGGCAGTAGAAAACACTCTTTGAGCGAATTCTCACCAATACACATGTAATTTACATTGTTTACATAACCATGGCATTCCGTATTCCGAACATGTTTCATGCATCACGGATTCCTCAAACATGCATTTCTGAGCTGTGAACATGCGCATGACAGATGTTTCAACCACCAAACAAGTTACTTATGCACTTTGAAATAGTTCCTTGGACTTCGTTGCTTCTCCTATCACCAGTTTCAAGAATCACACTTTGATCCCAGAAAAACCCTCTTGGAGCGAATTCTACCCTAGAGATATGTAATTTGAATAGATTCCTTCAACATGATATTCCGTGTTCCGTACATGTTACATGCATGACGGATTCGACATACATGCATTCCTGAGTTGTGACCATGTGGATTACTGATTTTTCATCCTCTATAAAAGGAATAATTTCATATAGACTCGTGTACACATTTTCACAAGCTTTCCCTAACACAAGTTTCGAATTCGTTCATTTTTCACAGAAGAATACTTCTGGAGTCTATTCAACCTAATAGATATATAATTTACATGAATTCCATCAACATGGCATTCCGGGTTCCGTACATGATACATGCATGACGGATTCGAGAAACATGCGTTTCTGAGTTGTGAGCATGTGGATTAGTGAACTTTCATCCACCAAAGAAGGCATATATTGCACTTTGAAATATTTTCTCTGACTTCATAAGTTTTCTGTATCACCAGGTTCTAAAATCGGACATTTGGCAGTAGAAAACACTCTTTGAGCGAATTCTCACCAATACACATGTAATTTACATTGTTTACATAACCATGGCATTCCGTATTCCGAACATGTTTCATGCATCACGGATTCCTCAAACATGCATTTCTGAGCTGTGAACATGCGCATGACAGATGTTTCAACCACCAAACAAGTTACTTATGCACTTTGAAATAGTTCCTTGGACTTCGTTGCTTCTCCTATCACCAGTTTCAAGAATCACACTTTGATCCCAGAAAAACCCTCTTGGAGCGAATTCTACCCTAGAGATATGTAATTTGAATAGATTCCTTCAACATGATATTCCGTGTTCCGTACATGTTACATGCATGACGGATTCGACATACATGCATTCCTGAGTTGTGAGCATGTGGATTACTGATTTTTCATCCTCTATCAAAGGAATAATTTCATATAGACTCGTGTACACATTTTCACATGCTTTCCCTAACACAAGTTTCGAATTCGTTCATTTTTCACAGAAGAATACTTCTGGAGTGTATTCAACCTAATAGATATATAATTTACATGAATTCCATCAACATGGCATTCCGGGTTCCGTACATGATACATGCATGACGGATTCGAGAAACATGCGTTTCTGAGTTGTGAGCATGTGGATTAGTGAAATTTCATCCACCAAAGAAGGCATATATTGCACTTTGAAATATTTAGTCTGACTTCATAAGTTTTTTGTATCACCAGGTTCTAAAATCGGACATTTGGCAGTAGAAAACACTCTTTGAGCGAATTCTCACCAATACACATGTTATTTACATTGTTTACATAACCATGGCATTCCGTATTCCGAACATGTTTCATGCATCACGGATTCCTCAAACATGCATTTCTGAGCTGTGAACATGCGCATGACAGATGTTTCAACCACCAAACAAGTTACTTATGCACTTTGAAATAGTTCCTTGAACTTCGTTGCTTCTCCTATCACCAGTTTCAAGAATCACACTTTGATCCCAGAAAAACCCTCTTGGAGCGAATTCTACCCTAGAGATATGTAATTTGAATAGATTCCTTCAACATGATATTCCGTGTTCCGTACATGTTACATGCATGACGGATTCGACATACATGCATTCCTGAGTTGTGACCATGTGGATTACTGATTTTTCATCCTCTATAAAAGGAATAATTTCATATAGACTCGTGTACACATTTTCACAAGCTTTCCCTAACACAAGTTTCGAATTCGTTCATTTTTCACAGAAGAATACTTCTGGAGTGTATTCAACCTAATAGATATATAATTTACATGAATTCCATCAACATGGCATTCCGGGTTCCGTACATGATACATGCATGATGGATTCGAGAAAAATGCGTTTCTGAGTTGTGAGCATGTGGATTAGTGAACTTTCATCCACCAAAGAAGGCATATATTGCACTTTGAATTATTTACTCTGACTTCATAAGTTTTCTGTATCACCAGGTTCTAAAATCGGACATTTGGCAGTAGAAAACACTCTTTGAGCGAATTCTCACCAATACACATGTAATTTACATTGTTTACATAACCATGGCATTCCGTATTCCGAACATGTTTCATGCATCACGGATTCCTCAAACATGCATTTCTGAGCTGTGAACATGCGCATGACAGATGTTTCAACCACCAAACAAGTTACTTATGCACTTTGAAATAGTTCCTTGGACTTCGTTGCTTCTCCTATCACCAGTTTCAAGAATCACACTTTGATCCCAGAAAAACCCTCTTGGAGCGAATTCTACCCTAGAGATATGTAATTTGAATAGATTCCTTCAACATGATATTCCGTGTTCCATACATATTACATGCTTGACGGATTCGACAAACATGCATTCCTGAGTTTTGAGCATGTGGATTACTGATTTTTCATCCTCTATAAAAGGAATAATTTCATATAGACTCGTGTACACATTTTCACAAGCTTTCCCTAACACAAGTTTCGAATTCGTTCATTTTTCACAGAAGAATACTTCTGGAGTGTATTCAACCTAATAGATATATAATTTACATGAATTCCATCAACATGGCATTCCGGGTTCCGTACATGATACATGCATGACGGATTCGAGAAACATGCGTTTCTGAGTTGTGAGCATGTGGATTAGTGAACTTTCATCCACCAAAGAAGGCATATATTGCACTTTGAAATATTTACTCTGACTTCATAAGTTTTTTGTATCACCAGGTTCTAAAATCGGACATTTGGCAGTAGAAAACACTCTTTGAGCGAATTCTCACCAATACACATGTAATTTACATTGTTTACATAACCATGGCATTCCGTATTCCGAACATGTTTCATGCATCACGGATTCCTCAAACATGCATTTCTGAGCTGTGAACATGCACATGACAGAAGTTTCAACCACCAAACAAGTTACTTATGCACTTTGAAATAGTTCCTTGGACTTCGTTGCTTCTCCTATCACCAGTTTCAAGAATCACACTTTGATCCCAGAAAAACCCTCTTGGAGCAAATTCTACCCTAGAGATATGTAATTTGAATAGATTCCTTCAACATGATATTCCGTGTTCCGTACATGTTACATGCATGACGGATTCGACATACATGCATTCCTGAGTTGTGACCATGTGGATTACTGATTTTTCATCCTCTATAAAAGGAATAATTTCATATAGACTCGTGTACACATTTTCACAAGCTTTCCCTAACACAAGTTTCGAATTCGTGCTTTTGTCACAGAACAATACTTCTGGAGTGTATTCAACCTAATAGATAAATAATTTACATGAATTCCATCAACATGGTATTCCGGGTTCCGTACATGATACATGCATGACGGATTCGAGAAACATACGTTTCTGAGTTGTGAGCATGTGGATTAGTGAACTTTCATCCACCAAAGAAGGCATATATTGCACTTTGAAATATTTACTCTGACTTCATAAGTTTTTTGTATCACCAGGTTCTAAAATCGGACATTTGGCAGTAGAAAACACTCTTTGAGCGAATTCTCACCAATACACATGTAATTTACATTGTTTACATAACCATGGCATTCCGTATTCCGAACATGTTTCATGCATCACGGATTCCTCAAACATGCATTTCTGAGCTGTGAACATGCGCATGACAGATGTTTCAACCACCAAACAAGTTACTTATGCACTTTGAAATAGTTCCTTGGACTTCGTTGCTTCTCCTATCACCAGTTTCAAGAATCACACTTTGATCCCAGAAAAACCCTCTTGGAGCGAATTCTACCCTAGAGATATGTAATTTGAATAGATTCCTTCAACATGATATTCCGTGTTCCGTACATGTTACATGCATGACGGATTCGACATACATGCATTCCTGAGTTGTGAGCATGTGGATTACTGATTTTTCATCCTCTATAAAAGGAATAATTTCATATAGACTCGTGTACACTTTTTCACAAGCTTTCCCTAACACAAGTTTCGAATTCGTTCATTTTTCACAGAAGAATACTTCTGGAGTGTATTCAACCTAATAGATATATAATTTACATGAATTCCATCAACATGGCATTCCGGGTTCCGTACATGATACATGCATGACGGATTCGAGAAACATGCGTTTCTGAGTTGTGAGCATGTGGATTAGTGAACTTTCATCCACCAAAGAAGGCATATATTGCACTTTGAAATATTTACTCTGACTTCATAAGTTTTTTGTATCACCAGGTTCTAAAATCGGACATTTGGCAGTAGAAAACACTCTTTGAGCGAATTCTCACCAATACACATGTAATTTACATTGTTTACATAACCATGGCATTCCGTATTCCGAACATGTTTCATGCATCACGGATTCCTCAAACATGCATTTCTGAGCTGTGAACATGCGCATGACAGATGTTTCAACCACCAAACAAGTTACTTATGCACTTTGAAATAGTTCCTTGGACTTCCTTGCTTCTCCTATCACCAGTTTCAAGAATCACACTTTGATCCCAGAAAAACCCTCTTGGAGCGAATTCTACCCTAGAGATATGTAATTTGAATAGATTCCTTCAACATGATATTCCGTGTTCCGTACATGTTACATGCATGACGGATTCGACATACATGCATTCCTGAGTTGTGACCATGTGGATTACTGATTTTTCATCCTCTATAAAAGGAATAATTTCATATAGACTCGTGTACACATTTTCACAAGCTTTCCCTAACACAAGTTTCGAATTCGTTCATTTTTCACAGAAGAATACTTCTGGAGTGTATTCAACCTAATAGATATATAATTTACATGAATTCCATCAACATGGCATTCCGGGTTCCGTACATGATACATGCATGACGGATTCGAGAAACATGCGTTTCTGAGTTGTGAGCATGTGGATTAGTGAACTTTCATCCACCAAAGAAGGCATATATTGCACTTTGAAATATTTACTCTGACTTCATAAGTTTTCTGTATCACCAGGTTCTAAAATCGGACATTTGGCAGTAGAAAACACTCTTTGAGCGAATTCTCACCAATACACATGTAATTTACATTGTTTACATAACCATGGCATTCCGTATTCCGAACATGTTTCATGCATCACGGATTCCTCAAACATGCATTTCTGAGCTGTGAACATGCGCATGACAGATGTTTCAACCACAAAACAAGTTACTTATGCACTTTGAAATAGTTCCTTGGACTTCGTTGCTTCTCCTATCACCAGTTTCAAGAATCACACTTTGATCCCAG